>NC_092805.1:175017119-175363867 GCF_040954645.1 Diabrotica undecimpunctata
CAGAGGGGTCTCTGCACATATAGCAATTATTTTTACTGCAAGATTTAGTATCTGTTCTCTGCTTCTTTTATGAAGCTTATTTTAGTTTTAAAAGGTTATACAGTAATTTCTTGTACTAAATACTACTATGTATATGTCTACACTGCCATTGATTCGTGAATTTGGACTTTTCATCTTGGCGTAGGATCACTATACTTTTATTTACGCAAAATTTTTGAATAATTTATTTATTTTACTTTTTGTTACACGATAGTGTCCTGAGCAGATACAGCTAAACACTGAAATTTTTTATATGGCTCGGTACTTTTAAATATTTTCTCTATTAACCCTTTTATGTACTGGAGTAACTTTTCTTTCATATCTCTGGAATTACACCTAAACTCAATGATAAGCTAAATATTCTTGAAGCGAAGCTTTCATACTGGTGTTCTATTACTTTTTCCACCACACGGCGTCACGGAAGTAGCGCCTTAACCAACAGTTGGAAGAGTCCGTTAACGCCAGAGGAGAGTTCGTTATACTACATGTAAACCTTTCCAATTTTGAATAATTGATGGATTCGACCGTTACTTGATGGAAATTCATTTTATGTAACTATAAAACACTGAAAACTTTGTTTTCAAAACTTCCACAACATTTACTATAGAATCTTATCACTACAGCTGTTTCGGCAGTGTGCCTTTCTCAAGTAATCTATTTTTGGCATGCGTTTGCACTTTATAGTCTTTAATGAAATAGGTTGAGGAGGGGATAACTGGTTGTCTAAAGTTGGCATTCAGAATTATCTCTGTGTTTTTTAATTTGTTAATTTTTATAGATTCTAACAAAGATAGATATCTTTGTTAGAATATATCCTTTCCTAAATCCTATGTTCTCCTATCTTAATCAAAATTAACTTGTTGCAAGAATTAAGTGAAGATGACTTCGATGGTAGATTACTGAGGTAATGATGGATAAAATTGAAAATGATAAAAATTTCGTTAACAGAATATGTTTTTCCGATGAAGCAACCTTTTTACTGTGTGGAAGTGTAAATCGACACAATGTAAGCTGCTGGAGTGATGTAAATCCACACTGGATGTGTGAAAACCATACTCAAAGACTACAAAAATTAAATGTATGGTCAGGTATAGTAGGTACTCAGTTAATTCGGACATTTTTTATCAAAGAAAATTTAACGTCAGATAGTTACAAAATGTTACTTAGAAATGAAATTGTACTTACACTGAGAAACTTGTTTGGGGCCAATTTTAATCAGATATGGTTTCAGCAAGTTGGAGCTCCAGCTCATCTTGGTGTAAGTGTTCGGCGGTATTTAGATGAGATATTTCCCGGCCGATGGATTGGTAGACGAGGTAGAATTGAATGGCCTCCACGTTCACCTGATTTCAATCCTATAGATTATTTTTATTGGGGATGCTTGAAAAATTCAGTTTACAAAACTAAAGCAGCAAGTCTTGCAGAGATAAGGCAACGAATTATCGATGAATCTCGAATAATTTCTAGACAATCATGGAGAAATGTGTTAGACGCATTCTACCATCGATTAGGGTACTATCAACTCACAAAATGTTGTACTCTATCAAAACAAAAATGTTGTAATCTATCAATTGTTACGTTTTAATGTAGTTGAAAATAGTATTAAAAAATTTATTGAGACAATTAGGCGTTGCCAGACTTCTGTTTTATGTAATTTAGAGCTTCCAGACTACATAAAATCATAAGTATTGCATATGCTTGAACTCGTATTCTATAGGAGATTCCAATAATGACTGAACATAGAGGGTGATGATTTGGAAAAACCAAAATTACTAATAATATAAGAGAGACGGCAAATCTGGCAACATAGCAAATATCAAATAGGGAATCTTCGTATCCCAAAATAGGTGTGTCTTAAATTTTGTACAATTGTTACTAGTAATTTACGAGATAATTAACCGTTTCCAGACTTTTGAGCCATTCTGTGTATGTATCTATAATATCTACATTTACAGATTTAGATACCTTGCCAATCTAATACTTAGAATGAATTAGAATGCTTAATGTGAGCTTAATGTGACCGACTGCGTTAGAAATGAAGAAGTTTTAAGGTGTATGAATAGAGAACGTGAACTCACAGAAATTGTCAAGAATCGTAAAACGTCTTATCTTGGACACATGTTTAGACACGACAGGTACAACTTGCTTCAGCTTATTATTATTATGACCTGGCTGCGCAACATCAAAGATTGGACAGGATTAGACTTTCAAAGTTTAATAAGGAAAGCCAAAAATAGGGAAGACTTTGCAGAGGTCATCGCTAACCTTCGCTAAGAAGACCGCACCTAAAGAAGAAGAATGTGAGCTTATGATGTTAATAGGAAACACTGAAAGAGATTTAAAACAATTACAATGAAAGCAAGCTCTTGAAAAAAAGATTTAAAATTTAGTAGAACAAAAGCAGAGAATTAAGAATCTTCATTTTAAAATAAAGGCATTATTGTTCCAATTAAGATGGTCAAATGATTGTGAAAAGTAAAAGATTAAGGTATTTAGGATCAGTATAACAGAGTAATGGGGAAATTACATGCAGTGAAGTGCAATGGTTGAAATGGAAGGAGGAGAGTGGTATGTTATGTGACAGAATGATTCCAATAAAACTGAATGGATTAAATTTTGGATTTTAGATGTGGTAAGCAAAGTAAAATAAAGAATAAAATTAAGAATGGATATATTGCAGAAAGTCTAACGAAAGTCCCTGAAGTATTAATAATTTAACATACTAAAAACATTTTTGAAGTTATATAGTATGTTTCTAATCGATTCAACTCTGATTATGACAAGTTTAAACAAATTATTGCCGTAGTATTGCTACTTAATTTTCTTTAAATACAACTCTGTTTCGAAAAAGACAGTATTAGAAAAGCTTCTTTGTGAATAGAATATTTGCTGTGTAATGTAAGGTCTTTCATTTTCTCGCCTTTACATTTCTAATTAACAGGTAGATTGCTCAAAGATCAACCATATGTTCATTCGAAGATATAGGAAACTACAGTGTTTATCGACTTTTATAAATATACAAACTTTATACAGATATGTTGGTATCATTTGTAATCGAAAAGCTTTATTTTATTTACAAAAGCTCACACACTGAATGGTGAGTATACGGAGGGAATAGACGATGGAAATACTATCAAACAGTTTATACTTTATATCAATTTCACAAAAACAACGCGAATTATCGATTCCTCTTGCATCAGAATAGTACTAACAAACTAACCTTTTAATTTTATTTGAAGGCCACGACCAGAAATAATAAACAGCAAAAAGATTGGAAACTGGGAAAAAACACCATTAAAGAAATTATGGATATCGAAGAACAAGAAAAACTATCATTATTCACAACGAGAAAAGTAGTTGATATTGTATGTTATAAACAATATTTTATAAACAAATAATGGACCTGACAATCACCACCAACCAACCGTCGGAAAAGAGGAAGGCAACATAAGGGAGGAACAAAGGTGGCAAGAAAAGAATATACATACAATTCTTCCCAAATTAGTGCCTTATTTAAAACAATAAATTTTAATTGGCTAAAAAGTTTGACATAGATTCGAAGTGGTACCATTCTGAAGAGGGAGGGGGGATTTCTCGCTGGGTTTTGTAGGAATCAAGACGTGTGTATCTTCACGATTTGTTTGATTTGTTTTAAGCGCAGAACTCGTACTAAAATAAGTGTTTCTATTAAGAAATATATGCTCGTAATGCTATCGTGTCAATGGCAAAGCTAAATACGCATTTATTCTTATGTAATGCTATCAATCTCCAGAGATTTGTTTTAATTTATATGTTCAGTGTAGTATTACTTTTAAAATTTTAACAGACAGATCAACATCTGTACTTTACTTACATACGTTATATGGATGCTCCAGCTTGCTCCCCACAGTAGTGGCTAGAAAATTCATACAAAGATTAGTTTTCTCCCAAAAGAAAAAACCCGAATCAGAAATAAAGCTGAGTATTCAGAGAAAAACGAGTAAAATCTCTGATCACATCTAAAGATAAAAGCTCTAAATCACGTCTAAGCATTTTATCAATCTCTTGAGTGTAACCATTATTGCTATCAGCTTTGGGATAAATCGATTGCTCGTCCCTAAAACCAAAACAATAATGAAAATAAAGTTCTATGTAATCTGTAAAAAATTTTTTACCTTTAAGTAACATTTGTGGATGATTCTCCTCAGCCGTTCTTGTTCTGATTTCGACACATGTCTAGTATTAACTGAATTCTTGTATTCTTATTCATATTTGAAAACTATTCAGTAACAGCAGAATTTTAAAATTTTATTTTAAATAATTAATGCAATAAACTATAATTTATGCAGATACATTTGTACTTCACTTAACACAAACTAACAAACCACTAAAAATTTTTAGAATGATTTCAACAACGGTCTTAGCGAATATAAACAACGTAAATATATTTTGATGATATCAAAAGTCTTGGGTTTTAGCGAATGTAAACTCTATGATTCCCACGGTAAATTCTAAAACTAAATAAAAACACTGTATATCCCGTATATACAGTGTTTATACTTGGGAATATGGATAGAATGTGTTTTAAATTGGTAAAGCGAAAATTGAATGTAATATACAGTGTTTCAAAGCAACTATAAATTGTGGTTCTAATCATTTTTATTTTTTTTTGTTCCTTCGTAAATGGTATGTAATAACACCCCATATCCAAAAATGTGATAAAAGTCATTTTGAAAAAAAAAAAATTGATACACAGTGTTCCTACTTAGGGCAGCTGAGTTGAACTACGATTGTGTACCAGAGGCATTGCATCGTGATAACCACATATTTATAACATTTTCTCCTTCGAATTATAAAAACTTAAGTGGCGTCTTCTAAGTTGTTTTTCTTCTTATCTGTGGTAATTTGGTCTTGTGAACCAAAAAATACCAATTTCAAAAGCTGGTTTCGAACCTATGACTTGCCAACTCCACCAACCGTCTTCTTATGTGCGGAAAAGCTGAGAAGTATTTATTTCAAACCTTATCCTCATGTGGTTTAATCAGGAGATTCTTTTTCTTCAAGGCCTTTCTGTCTGGTATTTTCCTTATATTATTTGTTTTCGTCTAACATAAACCATGTCTCGTTTATTGTCCTATTTTATATCTTATTGGTCACTGTATTTTTAGCTTGTTCGTATTTTCAAAATATATTTTTAATGGTGTAAATGATAATCTAAAAAATAAATTTAAATACTTAATTTATATTACGAATTTTCCTTCGTATCGCTTTCGTCTAAAAGTTTCTCTTCTTTGATTAGATTGATTAATCTGTGACTTCTACTTCCCTCGTCTAAATAAACAATCGTTCGAAAGGATGGCTCGACAAACTTTTGTCCTTAAAATTATTTACAATTAAAACTGTCAAAACAAAAACATCATCTACCTTCCGGCGAGTCCTCCCTCTCGCGAGACTTGCCGTAGACATTTCGGGAGTGACGGGCTCAGTTTGTCATTTATGCAAAAGGCCGCCGTCGACATAACGTGCTAACTGGATGAATAATTAAGGTTATTTGTTAGAGGCCAAATGAGTTTTGTTGCTGACAGCCGAGGAATGTTTTCAATGAACGAGCCGAGCGATGGGATGCGGTACTGCACGGTGCACGGTGCACGGGCAGGGCCAAACAACAACGGCACAGACACGGTTCCTTGTTAATGAATTATGCCCTTGTTAGCGCAATTTCAATTAGCGATTCTACACGTTTTGTTTTGTTCAAATTTGACATATGGTCCGTTTAATGCGTGTTATTCGGCTGTTTAAGCCGATATTGGGTGTTTTTAAACGCATATATTACCATTATACACAGAAAAATAGCTATTATCGATTAGAAATTTTGAAACATTTTGTTAAATACAAAATAGAACAAAGGCATCAGTGTTTTATTACTCTAAAGTGATTCTTTCTATTTACTACCAGCCAAAGAATCTAGCAGCATTATGTAGATAAAAAAATGTAAAGAGAACGTCTCTACTTACTTTTTTGTCTGTATTTTCTTAAATTCTTGTTTCTACTACCCTTAAATAAACAACTGAGCAACAATTTAGCTCCATCTAAAAATCTTGGGTGGTCTCCGTTACACTAGGTTGTAATTCGTATACTGACTGATTTTTTTTTGACAGTTTTTTTTCACCGAAACATAACTTACACATAACAACACTAAACATAATTTAATATTTAAGCAATTTCCACTAAAAAAAAGTACGACTAATTGCTAGAAAACACCCGTGCAATAGTTTAATAATGAATCTTACTCTTATTAAACATATTAAAGGTGCCACTAAGGATCCCGATTTGTTCAAAGTATATAAACAACAAAAATTTGAATATAATCTGCAATTACAAATTGCTGAAACGTTAGCTTACTGTAATTTTATTACTAATTCCAATAATAAACCTAGAGACAGCTGGAAAATCGGAAATTTTGAAAGAAATAACAGAAGATCCAGTTCGGTACAACCTCCTGATCTACCTCCAGACGAAATAAATCAATTTTTTACTACAATTGCAGTATATTTACAATCTGATGCAATATAATTACATCTCTTCCCACTATTATTGTCGATGTCCTCTTTAATTATAGAAATTATCCTTCTCCGAGCAAGTCCTTTCATTTTCATCCCGTTGTGGAAGAAGAAGTCTCTCAAATAATAAGTCTCTTAGTAATTCTAATTGTATGTTATTCTATATTTCCAAAAGTACTAAAATACTCAAAAGTACTACCAATCTACAAAAAAGGTGATACCTCAAAAACTGACAATTACAGACCCATAAGCATTGTTTCTACTTTTGGGAAAGTGATAGAAAAGGTTATCAAACAACAATTTGCTAGTAACAGTTTCTCTGTTCTTTGTTTCATTTACTAGCAACAGAAATGGACTTCTGGAGAAGAGCAGCAGGAAAATCAAGAAGAGATCGGATACCAAATGAGAGAATACGTGAAATGATGGGAGTCAAGCATACAATAGTTGATGACATAAAAACAAAACAGTTAATATGGTACGGCCATGTACAGAGAATGCCAGATGACAGGATTCCAAAACAGATTTTAACGTGGACACCACAAGGGAGAAGGAAAAGAGGAAGGCCGAGAAAAAGCTGGAGAGAGGGAATTGAAAAAGATCTAGAGGAAAGAGAAATCCCTCCAGGCCTATGGCTGAATAGAGAAGAATGGCGTTTAGGAGTCGGAAGGCGTCGGAGAACGCTGTAAACCGATAGTAGTAGTATCAAACAACAATTTTATTCCTATCTTGAGTCAAATAATTACTTTAGTAACTCACAATATGAATTCAGAAGTGCTAGTTCTACTACGAACGTGGTATTTAATGTTATGAGCGAGGTGATTGGGGTGCTTGACCGCTGCAATCGCATAGCCAGTTCTCTTCGCGACTTGTCGAAGGCTTTTGATTAAGTATCACACGATATTTTGTTCCACAAATTAAATTACTATGGAATCAGAGGTATCCCTCTTAAGCTTATAACGTCTTATCTATGTGGCAGACACCAGGCGGTAGTATCTAAAGGTCATCTCTCCTATTTTCTATCCGTAAAACATAGAGTCCCACAAGGTTCGGTCTAAAGACCTCTTTTGTTTACTATTTATATCAACGATTTGCCTAAATTCATATCTCCATACAAAACCATACAATTCTCAAATGATACGACATACGTTATATCGGGAAAAAATAATGATGATTTAAAAATGTGTTATGAGGAAGTAACTATCAAATCTAGCTCATGGTTTGCTGCAAACAAACTAAAACTTAACTAAAAAAATTATTAAAATCCTTTATAAAAGGTATATAATTAAAAAGGATTTTATACATGATATACGTGATACATGATATACAGCCAGGTACAGGAACTTAGTTTCCTTGTGGATTAAAACTTAACTCTGAAAAAACGCAAAATTTGGTTATATCTGCAAGTATTTCACACAATGTTCGAGATAACAAAGAGACTGTTAAACTATTGGGAATAACCATAGATAATCGATTCAACTGGTCTGCTCATATATTACAACTTAAAAAAGACGCCATCAAGTTGATTATTTGTTATTCGCCTACTAGCAAGGGTTATAGACTTTGAAACGATAAAGTTTAAAAAAAATATCTTCTAAAACATAAGAATATATTTTGACTCGTTGCAGAACATCCCCTGAACTGCTTACCGTAACTTTGCCATAATAATAATTAACAGAAAGACAAAACATACCAACTAGTGTTTAAATTGCAAAAGTTATTGAGCATAAAGTAGCTTATCTCATACACCACCTATCGAGTCTATGTCTTTTTTCGTTTGTCTTATGTTTCTTGCTATCCTTTTTGTTTCAGTCCATGTTAAGTTAGTTGTTCATTCTGATTTCCTTATATTTACTACTGAGCAAAGAATTAAACAGCTTTTTCAAAACCTGACATATTTCACAAGTCACCTGTACATTGTTGGAATATTTTTTTTGCTCCAAAATTAATACTATATCTTTCAAAATATAGCTATCCCCAAATATTATAAAACTTTACCAGGAAAGTCCTTTGAAAGTTTCTTTAATCTGCGAATCACTGTGGATAACAGCTGGTAAAAAAAGGTAAAACAAGAATAGAAAAATATAGGACGGTGAGCAGAGAAAATTGGAAAAGAGGATTGGTGTTGAAAATAATATCAGTAATATCGGCTGGCCGATAAATAGATACCTAGGTGTATAAAGATGCAAGACTGCTTCCTAAAAGACCCAATAAATATAAAACAGAAGTTATTTTTTAACAAATTTATTCTAACTAAAATGCAACATAGGGGTGTAAATATATAATAAAGCTAAATAAAAATAAAAAATATAACTAGTATACTACAACTAATGAAAAATGACCGGAAACTAAAACTACGATAATGTATCGAAATAACGTTCCGCCCTAAGAGTCTGATATTTTCTTGCTTCAGGCCTTTACCGGTAGTACTATATGAGCTCATAAGAAATATGCCCCTACCTTATCTGCCAAGTTCTTGGGTATCTCTTGCCTAGATATGCAGCAACTTGTTATGATACTACAACTTCCACTAATTTTCCGGAAACATATATACAGCTTAAACGCACTCACGAGTACCGGGTGGTATTGTTACTGATAGAGATTACTTCTAAACCTTCTGAGTCATGATAAACTTGTCGATTAAGTACATATACTGCGAGATGAGACACACGAAAATTTGGGCCTTCTGCACTAATAATTTGCGATAATCTTTCAAGTCTTTTACGAGAGAGACGATACTGCGAGTTCATGTATCTTACAACGCTGGCTTGCGACTATTTATCTATGTTTTGCTTTTACGTCACTTGGGGTAGAAAAATGAAGCTGTTGTCTGACGTCAGAGATATCGGGAATACCCGTCTATTGTCATACCGCACCCTATTAAGCTATTTACAACAGAAAAGATCAGTGTTCTTTCTTGAAAATAAAGTAAAAATTATACAGGTGAATTAATCTTTAAATAAACAAATTATAACTGACTTAGCCAATACATTAGAAAGAACAGACCTAGAGATATATTACTATTATTTATCACCTCCACTTTGTGCCTTATTGATTAGATAATTAAATAATGGAGCATCCGTTAACTATTACCTTGTCAAATCCCTTAAAGCGCCCGCCAAATTTTTTAATCGAATAACGTCGCGTTCATTAAAAGCCCAGAATCAGCGAGTCAATCCATCACGATAAATTAAATCAAATGATTCGAAACGCAATTAACAGGCAGGCAGCAGGAACAGCCGAATCCATCTGTTTCGAACGAAAATTAACACTTCTCTCTGCCAGAAAATTGAATAAAGGCCTGCATTCAACGAAATCTCTGATCTCCACCCTTCCGAAAACAATTGAGTAACTAGACGAATGCCAGCACAAGCAACATCTAGCCGCCTCGACGTAGGACAATCATTAATTTTGATTACGGGAGGAATGCCAGCGATTTTGCTGCGATGTTACAAGAGAAATTTGTGAAGTCCTTGTTTACGACTCATTTCTCAAGATGGTTTTTACGGGTAGAGTTTAGGGATTTAGCGAGAAAACTAAGATTTCCAAGAGTTAGGATGACAAAGCTATATATGTAATAGTAATCGTCATCTTAATGGAACACTG
The DNA here is from genome assembly GCF_040954645.1 of Diabrotica undecimpunctata. Taxonomy (NCBI): domain Eukaryota; kingdom Metazoa; phylum Arthropoda; class Insecta; order Coleoptera; family Chrysomelidae; genus Diabrotica; species Diabrotica undecimpunctata. The sequence continues at coordinate 175,027,301 of NC_092805.1, forward strand.
TAAAAAATTCGTGTAGAAATATATTACTTATGTTTGATATTTCCTGACCATGCATTTTAAAGAATAGTTTTGCTCGAATTTCCTTGAATTATCGGTCTGGAATTAATAAATACTTGCGAATTGCCATTATAAATAAACACTGACTATACATCGAATCGGCAAGTGATAGAAGATGTATCGGCCGACCACGCAATGAATAAGCAAAAATGCATAGGTATACAATAAAGGAAGAAGGAAAACTTGATTTTACACAATTAATATTAACAGTAAAATCATAGAGACATATAATATATGAATTGTTTAAGAATGAATAGGACATATGGTTTGTGACATGCATTTAAGGATCTCAGCTGTGCCAACGTAGTAGTGAATGTGTACACTCAGGTGCAAAATAAACGCAGCAGATTAATGTTGGCCAAAACTTGAGATATGATGTTTGCAGGAGTATGCAAAATGTCCAATTGCAACTTGCTTGCATAACTTTAATTAAATTCTTGCATTTTATTACAATCTCAATTAAAAAGTTATTGTAAAACCATTAATTTTTAAACCGTCTGTGATATAATTTCGCAAACAAAATCATTTTAAAATGCTGCTAAAGCAGGACAAAAAAGGTAAAAACTCACTGTGATTTGATGAATTAAGTATACTGTTTACATAAAAAGCGCAGTAGGTTTCTCAACAATAAAAAACAAAAAAATCTTATACCTACTTCCACTTTCATCTCTGGCGAGCGAAGTTTTTACTTAACTTTTAATGGACTAAACTGGTAATTGTTGATACTAGACGACAAAACCCTAGTACATGGCGAAAGGATGCCATACTACCGACTTATTCAAATGCTCAACCGGTAATGAACAATAGTTCTCACATATCACCGCAATTTCAGTCGCAAAAATTTCCTCACGGCTAAGACACTCAACGCTGAATCCTTTGATCTGCACTTTATTTACTTCGATTCTCATGCCAGTCTTGCTTGAAACTTCAATAAAAGGTAATTTTGGCCGAATAAAATAAATATTTAAATTTTTGTTAATTTTATTCTAAGAGACACTTAAGTATTTTTTTTTTCGAACGTTTTGAAATGTTTATAAGAAACCTTCTTTCAAATATATAAGACGCCGAATTAAAACCTTATACAAGATTCAATTTAAGATACGTGAATACTTTATATGTTGTTTTGAAATGTCACCACGAAAGGCCGACGGTGGTGGCAGCGGTAACGTCTGTTATTGATCACACATTTTTTCACTTTACAACTTTACGCGATGGTCATTTAACATACAATGAAAAAACCGATATGTTTTTGTACACACTTAAGACAAATCAAAAAATGAAAAAGAAAAGAATTTTTGAAGAGTGTAACATTTATTTTCTAGCTGAGCTCTTTTGGCTTACAAAGGCATCTTCATAGCTGTGATCAAGTTTTTAAAAGTATCACTACTAGGAGAGATCTCATTTGGTAGGAAAACTTTCCTTTAATACGGTTCTATGTTATATGAATATCAATAAATCCTTTTAACATAGAACCAGCTCAAAGGAAAATTTCTGTTTTTCTACCGAATGAGATCTCTCCTAGTAATGGTACTGGTAACAACTTGACCATAGCTCAGAAGATGGCTTTCCCAGCCGAAAGCGCTTTGCTAGGAAATAAATGTTTACGCACTTTAAAAATGCCTTTCTTTTCCATTCTTTTATTCATTTCACAATAGTTCAGTTTCAAAAAACCCAAGGTACAAATGTTAGTGTTCGAATAGTTCGCCAAAGGTTAAAGTAGTTTAATTTAAGCTCAATTTAGAAGCTTTTAAACCAGCAAGACGGCCCAAATTTCTGTAGAGTAGAAGAATACAATTTCTCACTGTACATTTACATAGGAAATTAGTACACTGGAATATTGTTTTATTTCGGATTCTGTTTACCTTCTGCTTCTCTAGACGACCATAAAAAAGATTGACAAAGGCGATATTCAGTCTTCGTCTAAGCTGTGAAAAAGGTTGAGTAATTGTATGGGAAGGAATAAAGCCGGGAGTTCATTACAAAATTAGTGATTATCAATGGATACTTGACGTCCACTGATATATGGAGTGTCAGAGATGTGTGTTAGAGAAACTTGGTATTAGCAAAATGAACTGGCCAGCATTTTTGCCTTATCTTAACCTCATAGACCCGTTATATTTGAAGTTTCGTTTTCCGAAATGGAATTCTAAGCATCAAATGCTATATTTTCAAATAAAACGGCGATTATTTCCCATTAAATGCAATAGATACCATAGAAATGCCGTAATCGAATAGTTTCAGAACCACAGATAGAGATATTGATCCTAAAATTGACAGATATCATTATCAATTCTGATCATTTACACACAATTAAAAACAAGACAGAAAGTAATACGATGAGCCAATTTTAAAAGGCAGTTGTCACACTTACTCTGTTATATGGATTTCAAAGCTGGGCCCTGACGTAAAGAGATCAATTACTCTAAAATCAAAGTTAGCGAAGTGAGATTTTACAGAAGAATGAAAGGCGTTACAAAACTTGATATACACAGAAATGAAGAGCGCAAATGAGAACTTCTTACCTTCTCCTCGTACACACTACATTTATTAATTGGTTTTTAATTAAATTTATTAAAAAATGCAAGGTCTCCAAGTAAACATTTTTTTTAGAGTGCTAATAGAGAGTTAATATGTATGATTTTAAAAACCGGACGAATTGCAAAAAATAATCCAAGTTTACAGTAAGATTGAAGCCCATTAAAGTAAAGACTACATACTTTGCTTTTCATTAGCTCTGAAATGGACTGCCTTTATGTAAATTGATACCGTCATAAAACGGAGCAGTCGTCAATCTTTTCTGAAATAAGCGTCTCTCTTCTAATTTCGTTTAAAAGCCGTGCGACGTTGCCGAAATTTAATCCTTAACAAATTTAAAGTCAAGATGTAATAATTACTATGAATAGTTTATATCCAGCTAATTATTTATTGTGCATTATTTTATCTATTCTTCCTTGGTATCTTCCACTGATTATATACCAAGCAGTGTTATCAATAATCTAGCCGATTTTGAAGTTCCTTAAGAGTTTATTTGAAGTTTTCCTGTCTTGTATCTTTTATTTCATATTTACCAGTATATTATTTGTTTCTTTAGTATTAACCGTCCTTAACCAATTATAAAATTTATTCAAAGTTTGACTTTAGCACGTTGATTAGCGTGACGGATGCTTATCCCAAAAATTTATTCATACGGTTATAACAAAATACACCATTTGGCCTGAAAATGAAAAAAAAACTGTAAATTTCTCATATCGATTTTTCATTTTTCCCGCCAATCTGTGAGTAGAGGATAGGAAATATACACATGTTTGGAATAATTCGCATCAAGTGCATCTATCAAGGTCAAAAAGAATGGAAAAAAATTTTTTCGTGAGAAAAAATTCCATTTGGTTACCTAAATGTTCTGAAAATTTCGCCAAAATGAAAAATTACTATTTCGTTTCAAAATTGATGTATTTTTATTAAGAGTGAGTGCTGATTCCAAAAATAGGCATAATAAGAAAATACACTGTTTGGCCGGAAAATGGAAAAAACTGTAAATTTTTTATATCGGTTTTTCCCGCCAACATGCGGGTAGAGGATAGGAAAAGTACACATGTTTGGAATAAGCTGGATCAAGTGCACTTACCAATGCAAAAAGACTGAAAAAAAAATTGGCCGTTTGCCAAAAAATGTCGAAAGTGGGTATCCTTGTTTTTTTTTAATTTCTTAACCGGATGTATTGGCGTCAGTTTTACGTTCAACGGACAACCTGTTGCACTTTTCTTACATAAAGTTTGTCATTCGTTCTTTTACCATACTCAGAATTTTTGGAATCAAGTTACTTGTATCAACCTCGTGATAGTCCTCGAAATTGAAAATAGCTTATTAAAACTGTAATGAAGTACTTATCAGATTAGTATAGTTTAAATAGGATCCTATTGTGCTATCCCGTGGGAACTTTGTTGCTAAAATGTAAAACCCATTTTTTTTTGTTTCTAATATTTTTGTAAGACAAAATCACTTGGTCGTCCAAAAATCGTAGTGGGAGGGGAGCGGTGGGGAGCCTTACAAAAAAAAATGCAATTTTTTTTTCATCGTTTTTCTAATGTACAATATTCGAAAATTCATTCGTAAAATTTGCATACCCATCAGGACATTAGAAATATTTTTTTTTTATTTTTAAAAATACGTCAAACCATTATTATATACGGAGCGCCTTCATACAAAATCACTTGCCCTGAAAACCCATATTTTTAAAATCGTTTACCTCGCTCTACCTCGAAAAATATTGGGTTTAGCAAAAAATTGCTATTTATAAACGTTATAGGCCAAAAATCAGAGAACATGCTGTTTTTTTTGGAATTTTGATTGGATAATTAGTTTAAGAAAAAATTAAATAAATCGAACGGCATGTCACGACGGACAGTGCTGAACGTAGAGATGCGAGGGAGGGCGAGATTCCTATGCCGTAGTCAACCGCAAATCGACTCTACTGATGGCGATGTTGTTATGGTCGTTTTTTCATTGTGATGCTGGTTTTAAGGAGGATGAATACTCTTCTAGCGTAAATAGTGACTTCTTTAGCTCGTTTTGTTGTCAGATTATTAACAGTTTTAAAATACTGTATTTGTTAAGTGATAGTAGTATTTATATTATCATAATAGATATTGTTGTATATCTTTAAGGTTGTATACTTATTATTATTAAATTATTAATATTATCCAGATTTAGCCATACGGCTCGCACTCCCTCAAAGGGGAAAATTCACTCATCTCAGATACTTACGATATTAAAAGGATTGAGCTCTGGTGGGACTCTTTCCGTGTTATCGAGCCCTAGGTGACTTGGTATGTAGGAGTATCCCGTATCCCCAAAAAATGTTCTTACAGATTATTGTTATTATTATAAAGCTTACTAAGGACGTAGTAAAGTGGTTAAATTTCAAAAGCTTGGGATATACATATCTAAAATGGCAAATTCTAATAGAATATATACCATTTCCAAGTATGCATTCCAGTATTTGCCTGTGGCAGTTTGAGCTGCAATGAATTCTGGAAACTCTGTCAAAAGTTCACGAGTTAAAGTTAAGATTTTATCGGAGAGTTGCATAACGTCTTCTTTTCTCCTGAAAGTATCGATGATTTCCGATGTACAAAGATGAATTAAGTTAATATAATGTACAGAAGAAGTGCCACACTCTAAAAGCCACTTCTTATAAAGATTTATTAATAATCTTGACAGAGCTTCGTACGTCAACTTATGGGCTCGTATAGCTTTATTGTATTTTTTGCCAGATAAAATACCATCAATTGTGGACTGAGCATAGAGACCACTGTCCAACCATACATCAGCAAGTCCAGAATCTGTCATGAACCACCATTAAAAGTCCAGAATCTATCATGAAATGACCAATTATTTTGAGGAAGTTCATAACCATGTGAAATCCACCTAGACGAATGACTACGTTTTTTGTGTCTTCTGACTGGGACCAGTGGAGCTCTTTAGCTTTATAATAGATCGCTTGATCAAACGTCAGTACGGTGTATCTGTTATTTAGCTTCTTAGCAATTTCATTGCACTTTATGATAACAGTCCAAACGGTATCATATTCTGACGAGACATGGAGTAGCACAGGTAAGTAGCCATAGGTCGTTACATGTGATTTATCCTCTACAGTCCGTTTATGAAATCCTGACCACTGTGGATAACGGTTTTATCCCTAACAGAGTCCCTCATTTTGCAAATGCACCATGCCATGTTACGATATCTTATGTTATTATTAAGATTCTGACCCTTTTCTATGAAGCTCAGTTTATTTTCCTCAGATTGTACTTTTCTTTTTGATTTGTCAAAATAAATTTTGTGAAGGGAATGAAAATCATTGGGTATTACCAGCTTCTGATTATACGGCAAAAATTTAAATTGTCCAGGTATATTTTCATTAAATGGTTCTCTCTGGAAGGCAGCAATTTGGGTTCCGTGAAAAGTAGGTGTTTTGTCCAAAGTCTCTTCCAAAATGTCAATGTTGTCAGCAGCAAATTAAACGAATCGATTGGGTACCAATTGTCTCGGTATGGTCACATGATTATTCTCCAAGTAAAGTTGAATTTCTTCTTGGGCGATGCTGTTACGCACTCTAAGAGTACCGATGTATGAAATTGAATGATCGCAAGCGTGTATTGCTTCAATGAGTTTTTTCGACCTTGTTTCCTGGTGAACTAAAAGTCCTAGCCCAATATGCTTTGGAGTTTTTATTTTTCCATTCGAACAGGCAAAAATAATGTCTTGGAAAATGCTTACAGTTTCAATTTTCTTTTCATTATCGCTTTCATTGCGGACAATAAGATTAACAAGAAATACAAGCTTTCAGGAATAGACTTTTTGTAGTCTCTAACAATCATTCTTTTTTAAATCGGACTCAGTTGACATCTTGTTTATCTCGCTTCGGATAGTTTGGCACATTTTGACTAGAATGTGTTGCTCCGATGCCCCGAAACTAAAAGTGTCAGATTTGTCGTGGTTATTTTTTCTTGCATATTATTAGTCATAACTTGGCATAGTTTTTGATTCGGTGAGTGCTTTTGACAAAAGATGCACTTTTGTAAATTAAAGGGCCGTTCAAGGGCCGTTTTTGAAAAATATCGTCTCTACGAAAATCAAATGGCAGTTTAGTATTTTTTGACTTGTACGAGGCAATGTTCTTTGAGCTCGTATAAGATTTATAACAGTTTTTGTGCAATTTTAAAAAATCTTGATTTTTTAGATCATCAAACTTTGAGAATATATGCCGCATGTATTTATTCTCATGACAATTTTTCATACGTTCGCTCGTGCATTCAATAAAAGTTTTTTTTGATCTTTCTTGAGAGTTAACCAGCCTTCCTCCTTCCAAACAAATAAGACACACATTTTGAATAAAAACGTCTTGTTCGGCATCAGATTTATGGAAAGAAACATGCCTTATCTGATTTTTGACTCAAGTTCGCTGTCAGAGCTGCTGCTGTTCGTTAAATCTATTTCTAGATGGATACAAAAAAAAAATATTAACTGTAATAATAAGTAAGTACTAAATATTGTTAACTTACCAATAAGTTTAATTAATCACTGTTAATAATATAATTAACACATAAGAACTTTATTATGTCTCACTTATAAATCTTATAATAATCTTAGTGGATTTCGCGCTAAAAACAAAGCTTATGAAAAAGAATGCATATTATATGCAAAACAATACACTTGTTGCGCTAGAATATATACAACCATATAACACAACAGCGTCTCGAGGTAAAAACGACCGTAACAACATCACCATCAGTAGAGTCGATTTGCGGTTGACTATGGCATAGGAATCTCGCACTCCCTCGCATCTCTGCGTTCGCCACTGTCCGTCTTGACATGACATTCGATTTATTTAATTTTTTTTTAAACTAATTATCCAATCAACATTTTAAAAAAACCCACATGTTCTCTGATGTTTGGTCTATAACGTTTATAGGAAGCCATTTTTTGCTAAACCCAATATTTTTCGAGGTAGAGCGAGGTAAACGATTTTAAAAATATGGGTTTTCAGGGCAAGTGATTTTGTATGAAGGCGCTCCGTATACAACAATGGTTTAACGTATTTTTATAAATAAAAAAACAATATTTCTAATGTCCGGATAGGTATGCAAATTTGAGGAATGAATTTTCGGATATTGTTCATCCGAAAAATGATGAAAAAAAAATTGCATTTTTTTTTTGTAAGGCTCCCCACCACTCCCCTCCCACTACGATTTTTGGACGACCAAGTGATTTTGCTTTACAAAAATATTAGAAACCAAAAAAAAAGGGTTTTACATTTTAGCAACAAAGTGCCCACGAAAATCTATTCTAGAAGCATTTTGCCAGTCTATTTACTCTACTAGATACACAAATAACTGAAGTATAGTTGAGATCCATTTAAAAGTCCGTCCGAAAACGCTTGTATGATAAAGTAACTGATGAGTCACATCATACTTTTAATCAAGTATTACTTGCGTTAACTGAAACCGCTAAACTTCAGGAGTATTTAATTTTAGGAAGCGTATAGCTTACAAATTTCAGAAGCACTGGAAGAGAGGTGATGCAAAATACTAAAAATATGGCTAAGCTCAGAGGAACAAATTTAAATAGCCAAAGAGACACTAAATCTCAAGTGAGGATTAGGGCTAGCTTTAATGCACTGAATCGTGGCTTTAAAGATGAACTGATGGGACAAGAAACGAAATGAGACCTGTTAATATCAAACGTGATACAACTAAAGAAGGTCACTGGGAATAAATCTATATAAAGAGGACGACAAGTAGAAAAGAAGAAGGGCGCCAACTCAACAATAGTTGAGATTTTGAAGTAACGAATGACTGGAAATAATGATACTGGAGATAATCACCTGAAATACAAAATGCTAAAGACTAATCGTATCTTGCTATATTATATACTGGTTAGTAGAAACTGAAATAAAACGCAAAATACCAATGATAAATATATTGATAGCAATATGTATATAGATATATACTTAGATATATTAACAATAGACATATAATGTAAAATCTAAATAACAAAATTGTATTATATCAAAAGTGAGTTTGGTCAGTACTCCTTATATCCTCTTAAAAAAAACCACTTTAAATGTATTTCCCTCCCCTAATATATCAAAATTATATAATTTTTATTTACCCAGACCTGATTTAAAAAAAAAACAAAAACCCACTATTTATATTGATTGAAACTCTATATACTATATATATAAAGAAAATATGTATCTACTTGATCATATGCATATGAGAAGTGTACAATCGTAAACAGAAAGTAACAAACAATAGATAACAGTTAAACAACTTATCTTTCACATCACTAAAGTCCATAGGAAATTCCTCTTGGCACGTCTGCACTAATTTGTTGCTGTGATGACAAATCCAATGGGGGTAAGAGGGTGGTCAAATCAGGCATAGGTCTATTGGATCCGATATGGCACAGCAAACTCCAGGGGTAACCCCATACGCGAGTTGGTGGAGCAGCAGCACACCGAAAAAGATCTTCCTTTTTTTATGTGGAACTCTTGTTATAATCAATATTGATTTCTTTTTAAAAAAAAATTACTTGATTATTATTATCTCTGGGTTATATATTGTTTTATTCTTGCCCTAGATTGTGTTCTTTCCTCCAACTCCGTCACTTTGAACGTGAGAAGAACTCACCGGCGTGTCTGCTAATACGAGTTCTGACCAAAACTGCTCCCTCGATCGTAAAACTCGATTTCTCTTTTCCAAAGCGATCCTCGCGCTTGTGCAGAAAAATTTCGTTTTAAAATCGATCGCGGGCGTGTCACAAGAAATTTATTTAGGCGTTGTATTAATACAATTTTTAAACTGAATTAATATCATCAGTAGCGTAAAGGCTACATAACCCAAGTGTTCACGCCTCTATCCAATTCAAGTTTATTTTATACATTTTTACAACCCGGCAACATAGTAGCGTAGGAAGATATATTAGGCCATATGTGAAGATAAGACGAGTCCCTTAAGACACCCCAAAGACGACAAGACTCAGCACTCAAATACGAGACGAGCTCGGTGATACAGCATTTAGCTGTATATGATACTTATTAGCATTCATATTATATGTATTGTGTAATTCAAAATAAAGTCAGTTTTGTTTTCGCACGGAGTTTGATTATTAACCAGCGGCACAAGCGAAGTGCATATCAAGCAAATACACCAAGTCTCATCCAAATAATATACTTTCTGTTGCCGTTCCTGTACTCCTATATTTTTTTCAAAATCCCCTCCTCCATATCCTTATGTCGTCTCTTTATGATAACATACTATTTCTACCACGCTTTTGAAATTTGAATTTTAATTGTTTTAATAATTTATCGAATTGTATGCAACTTACATTACACGAATTTATGCTGACGCCAAATTAAAATTTTGTCATTTTTTCAAACTTTCCTATAAAAGTTTTCTTTTTAATAATTTATTAATTTGTTCGAATAAAATCCCGATATTTCTTGAAAAATAAAAATGTATGACAACAGCGGATCTACGAATTTGATGATAAACTGCCAACTCTGTCGATTTTGGCGGATTCTCTACAGTCATGAATATTTGAGTAACTGTCAAGAAGTTTTCTCATTTACTTGAACGTTTCTACTCATTTTTCACGATTTCGATGCGTCGACAGCTCAAATTTAATTTACATAAGAAAAATTACTTTGTATTTTCGGCATGTTTAATAGATGGTGAAAAATGGTAATAGATGTAAGATGTGAATAGATGAGCGCGCATGGTAATTGAAGTTTGAATTTCATGCAGAAGCAAATTAGAATATTTATTTGAATTAATCGTATACAGGGTCATTAAATACAAAAACAATTTACAAAAGTGGACCTACTCTTGGGGTATCAAATAATGATAAAAAAATAATCTCTAAAAAGACAGTAAACGTTAGGTAAGGTTGCTTTGACCAAAAAATACCATATTGCCCAGTAAAGAAAATAAAGCTGAAAAAATCTTACCTGCAAGGTTTTTGAAGGTTCTAAAAGATAGGACAAATTTTTGAAGACTTACAGCTGATTTTTCTTTGTTTAATTTTTAAACAACCATAACAAGTTAAAAAATAATTTTTTTATTATAAAACGTTTCTGGTACATTTTAGAGAAAAATGGTACAACTCAAAGTTGTAGGTATTAAAAAGTTGTTTAATTTTATAGTTTTAAATTAAGCTATATAAATAACTGACCGATATAATTGCAAAAACCTTTATTTTTCTAGTAATTTATAAATGCTAATAACTGCATAACGACATGTTGAACTGCTTGAAATTATTGCAATTACTGAGTTATTATATACTGAGATAGACTTAATAGTTTGTAAGGTTCTTCTTCTTTCAGTGCCTATTCGTTCCGAATATTGGCAATCATTCTGGCTATAATTATTTTATTGACTGATGCTTTAAATAGATTCGTTGTTGTTGTGGAGAACCATTTCCTCAGGTTCTTCAACCATGATATTCTCCTTCTCCCAATTCCTCGCTTTCCGAATACTTTACCCTGTAGGATTACCTTCAGTAATCTGTATTTAGTGCTGTTTCTCATTATATGTCCGAGATATTCCAACTTTCTCCTTTTAATGGTATACATCACCTCTCTTTCCATGATATCCTTAGAATTCGCCTGTATAGCCACATCTCGAAGGCTTCAAGTTTTATCTCCATTGCTTCAGTTGGTGTCCAGGATTCAACTCCGTAATACAATATTGAGAAGATATAACATCGTAGGAGCCTTACTTTTATCTCCAGATTAAGATTGTGGCTTTTAAAGAGTTTGGCCATGTTATTGAATGCACTCCTAGCCTTCTCTATTCTACATTTTATTTCCTGTGAGTGATCCCATTGTTTATTTACTGTTGTTCCAAGATAGTTATACTGTTTTACTCGGTCCACTGGTGTATTATTGATAAGTAGTTGAGCGTCTCTAACTTTATTTTTGCTGATGATCATAAATTTAGTTTTTGTTATATTTACTTGAAGTCCAAATCTTTCACTTACTTCATTTACTTTGTTTATCAGTTGCTGTAAACTGTTCAAACTGTCTGCAACAATAACGGTGTCGTCTGCATAACGGATGTTGTTTAGGCGTTCTCCATTTAGAAGTATTCCATGTTCGCATTTTTCCAAGGCTTCACTAAATATTTCCTCTGAATATAGATTAAATAATATAGGTGAAAGTATACAACCTTGTCTAACGCCTCGTAGAATCTGGATCATTTCCGTTGGTTCACCTCCAAAATTCGTTCTTATTGTGGCTGATTGGTTCCAGTATAAATTTTGTATTATACGCCGATCTTTATCATCCATTTGGGCTTTTGTTAGAATATCCATCATTTTTTGGTGTTGAACCGTATCAAATGCTTTTTGGTAGTCCACAAAGCAGGTGTAAATATCGCAAGTCATATCTCTGCATCTTTGAAATAATACTTGTAGACTAAACAGTGCATCTCTTGTACCTACGCCCTTCATGAATCCAAACTGTGTGTCTTGTATTCTCTCTTCGCATAGCTTGTATATTCTACGATGTATAATTTTAAGAAAAAGTTTTAATGTATGGCTCATTCGACTTATTAGCCTATATTCTCCGCACTTTTTTGCTCCCTGTTTCTTTGGTAAGGTAATAAATTCTGAAAGTAGCCAATCTTTTGGGATATTGCCTGTGTCATAGATATTATTGAAGATTTTACATAGTACTCTTCATTCAATTCAACATCAAGAAGTTTAAGAAATTCAGATTGTACTCCGTCTGGTCCTGGAGCTCTACCTTCTTTTAGTAATATTATGGCTGCTCTTATTTCTGCCACTAGTATAGGTGGTCCTGTTTCCGTAGGTATTGGGGGCTGGTTCTCTCTCTCATCAAAAAATAAATTTCTTATGTAATTTTTCCAGGTATCATTGATACTCTCTTTGTCCACGATTATCTCTCCATTGTCATTAACAAGTTTACTTATTCTTCTGTTTTTACATTTACCTGTAATTTCTCTTACCTTCTTATGCACGTTGAAGTCGTCGTATTTACTTTGGAGAATTTCGATTTCTCCAAAGTTTGTAAGGTATTCTAACAATAAAACACTTAAAACTTTTGTAGAGCGATTATTTAAATAAGTACTTGCTCAAATAGTGACTCTTAGAGGTACTAAACAGATTGCAATCGGTTGTTTGGGTCTTCAGTTTTATTAAAAAAATTTCAAGATTATATTAAAATGTTATTTCTAGTTCCATTTTATCAATGGACAGTTGTCATGCTTACTGTTATCTACAATAGATTGCTGCACTTAAGCCATTTAAAAACCAAGAGAAATATGCTCATATTATAAGGATTGGTAAGTCAGATAAATTGCTTACAGAACCTTCTTCCTATCGTCCGATAAGCTTATTACCCTTAATGTCCAAGATATTTGAAAGACTCCTGCTAAATAGAATAAGCGAAACTGTACCACTCCAGAACATAATACCCGACCATTTGGTTGCTGTCAAAACTATTCAACAACCTAACAGTGTCATAGAATAGTAAATAGAATCAAGAAAATTTTGGAAGAAAAGAATATGTGTGCCTTAGTATTTTTCGATATTCAGCAGGTTTTTGATAAAGTAAAGGTTTGCTATATAAAGTAAAATCATTACTGCGTATCGATATGTATCTTATCGTGAAGTCCTATATTAATGAACGTTCATTCCAAGTTAAAATCAATAATGATTTCTCAATCTATCACTTGATCGAATCCGGATCAGGGGTTCCTCAGGGAAGTATCCTCGGTCACTTCCTGTACCTAATTTTTACTGCTAATCGAATGCGTGGCGACTTTTGCCGATGATACAGCATTTAGTTCAAACAAAGACCCCGACATAGGATTCAAAAAGCTACAGAAATATTTTCATACATTAGAGAGAGAGATATTAGAGTCGACAACGAAAAATCAGCCCAAATCACATCCACAACAAAAAGATGCAGCTATCGACAAGTTAGTCTAAACAATGCACCTATTCCTGATAGAGGCGTAGTAAAATATCTTGGTTTTTACTTGGATCACATTAACACAAAAAAAACACAACTCAATATTACATTAAAACAAATGAATTAGTTTCTTGGCAAAAAGTCACAACTGTCATTGGAGAACAAAATACTGCTTTACAAAGTCATACTAAAACCAATATGGACTTACGTCGTAGAACTTTGGGACTGTAGCAAGCTATCAAACACAAAATTTTTGAAAACCTTCCAATCAAAAACATTGCGTAAGACAGCTACCGTCCCTTAGTACTTTCACTTCTCGGAAAAATCGGAAAATCCCGGAAAAATCAATTAGTTAAATTTTTCCATAAAAAATTGAATTTTACTATTATTTCTTATTTCAAAATACAATTTTGAGATAGAATTAAATATCATTAAGCAAATAGCAGTAAACAATGGGTACAAGGAACCAACAACTAATAAAATATTAAGTCAAAAACTACATAAGAAAGTCCGGAAATTAGTATTTCCACTATGAAAGAAAAACCCGGTACCTTCTGCTCGATTAGATACACAAGCAAAAAACAACAAAAATAGCGAAACACATAAAAAAGAAAGGAATAACACCAGCTTTTAGAACAAACTACCACTTAAAAATAGCAAGAGCCAAAATAAAAAGCAGTTACACAGTGATGTATACAAACTTAAATGTGGCGACTGCCCAAAAGCTTACATCGGTCAAACTGATAGAACTTTTAACAAACGTATAGCAGAACATAAAAGGGCTTTCAATAATAAAAGACAGATTCTACATGCGCACTTCACCTTCTAGATCATAATCATTCTTTTAATGATGAATTTCAAATTTTTTACATCCAAAATAAAGGCCTTAAGCTATATTTATTCGTATCTATTGAAATTAACAAATTAAAAAATACACACATAATTCTGAATGAATGAAAAAATATCAAATAATATTTATTTTTATTTTATTATTTATTAATTTAATATTTAGTCTGTCTTGCTGCCATGATGTCTGATGTATGAGCTTGTTTTAAATGTATCCATATTCCATGAACGTCACTTATGTTTGTTTTTTGTTCTAAGCTTGTTATGTTTCTGTTTTTATATTTTTGATTTTTATATTTGATACATAAAGATTGTTATTTTATAGTTTTTGGTCATTTTTTTTAACCCTTACTTTAAAACATTCCAAAGACATCTGAATTAATATACAGTTAAAGAAAAGCATCTACATAATCCCGTATGTATTTTTATTTAATTAGTTCCTAATTAGTAAAACCATTAGAAACGCTTGCAAAATAATTTAAAATTACCCTGCTTATTCACAAAAAAGCCCATAAGGACTTCTGATATTCTCTTTATCGCGTCGAAATGTTTGATGCTTCAATAAATCCAACTTTGAGTTTGTTGTTTCTCAACTGAAGTATTTGCCAGAGGTACTCTTAATGTCACGGTAGATTTATGGGAGTGTAAAGTGAATCATCCACCTGCAACTTGAAGTGCAATTTTGTAAGAGCTCCGTTGTTATTTCTGATACTAAACCATCGAGAGAAGTTCAACGAACGACACAAACGTAAATAAATATTTTATGATGGTTGTGGTTGTAAAATTATAGTGATAGATGTGTTATGTAGAGTGTATGATTAAAATGATATAACAATAAGTCGCTTTAAAACTAACATGCGAGCGTTGTATTAGAACATACAAGTTAATAAATTAATAGGTATGCAATTTAAATGTTAATTTACTATTTTTGTTGGGAATAAGCCGCAATTTTACTTTCAAATAAGTTTATTTGACGTTTCGATGTTTAGTTTGAAAATCGTTCCCAAAACACAACACATTAATAAAAACAATTTTTTATACGGTAAAAAATCCTTCTCGTAATTTAAACTTAAGAATATCCCTCAGAAAAATTGTAGCATGTCTTTTGTCTTTAAAAGACAACAACATGCAGTGATGAGAGAAAAATTCTCCTGTTAGTGATCCCATTGTAAATCACGAGAAAAAAACCAGGAAAAAAACCTCATAATACTATCCCGACATGGTAAGTATTTGGTCTTACGTACAGTAAGACTAGAGTAAAAGTAGAGACTTGGTAACTCGAGATGACTCGGTCAAAGTCGTAGAAGGGTTACAACTCCTAATTAAGACCGGTTTTAGACACTTCGTACGAGACAAGGTTTTGTTCCAGGTATTCTCTATAAAATGAATTTTTGGATCGTTCTAACTTTAGAATCAGCCAAAATACGGATAAGGAGAAGACTTGCCGTAAACGACCTAGAAGGGCACTCACTGGCCCATTATTGACCAAAGAGCATAGAAAGAAAGATTGCATTTTGCTCGTGAGCATGTTGTTTGTAATAATGATGATTGTGCAAGAATGGTGTTTACCGGTGAATCCAGATACTGTCTTTTTTCTGGCGATAGGTAGAGCAGAGTGCACAGAAGGCCTAGGGAACGCTTCTTCTTCTCATTGCGCCGTCTCCTTTCGAAGGTTGGCGATCCAAATGGCAATTGTAGTTTTGGAAACTACTGCTCGAAAGATCTCTGCGGATGAGCGGTCGAACCATCTCCTCAGGTCTTTCAGCCACGAGTTCTGGCGTCTTCCTACTGATCTTTTGCCCTGTACTTTTCCTTCCAGTATAACTTGAAGTAATTCATATCTTTCGCCTCTCAGCACATGACCCAAGTATTGCATTTTCCTCTCTTTGATTATTTTTAGTAATTCTTTTTGTTTACACATGCGACGAAGTACCTCAACATTAGTAACTCTTTGTACCCATGGAATCCTCAACATTCGTCTGTATATATACATCTCAAAGGCATCTATTCTTTTTTCTATTTCAGAGTCCATTGTCCAACTTTCACAGCCATACAGTAAGACAGAAAAAACGTAACATCTGATCAATTGGATTCTAAGCTGTAGACTAAGGTCTGATCTTGTAAAAAATGTTTTAATGCTCATGAATGTTTTCCTTGCTTGTTCGATTCTTGATAGGGTTTCTTTTTTTGGATTACACTGACTATTGATATTTGTTCCCAAATATTTTATGGAATTTACCTGTTCTATTATTTGACCCTTGGCATACACCTGTACGTTTATTGGTGTCTTTGAAAATACTAAAGTTTTAGTTTTGGAAACGTTTAGATGTAAACCGAACATTTCGCTGTGGTGAACTACCGCATTTATTATATTTTGTAGTTCTTGTGCGTTGCTTGCTATTAAGACGGTATCATCAGCATATCTGATGTTGTCTATGCTGATTCCGTTAATCTTAATTCCGCCTTGGACCTCGTCTAATGCTTCTCTGAATATAGACTCCGAATACAAATTAAAGAGTAGCGGTGATAAGACGCAACCCTGTCTCACTCCTCGTCGGATTTGTATGTCTTCGGATGTTGTGTGCTCTATTTCAATTGTTGCCGTTTGGTGCCAGTATAGTTCTGAGATAATTTGCAAGTCTTGTTCGTCAACTCCAGTTGTTCTCAGAATTTCGATCATCTTTTGATGGTTAACGCAGTCAAATGCTTTTCGATAGTCAATAAAACATGCATATACATCTACATTCATGTCTCTGCATCGTTGCGTTAACACATTTAAAGCAAAAAGAGCCTCTCGTGTTCCCAATCCGTTTCGAAATCCGAATTGAGTGTCACTCATCTGGAATTCGCACTTCTTGTAAATTCGTGTATGGATAATTCTGAGAAAAGTTTTAAGGACATGAGACATCAAGCTTAATATTCGATAATCATCGCATTGTGAGGAATTCGATTTTTTTGGTATTGCTACG
The DNA here is from genome assembly GCF_040954645.1 of Diabrotica undecimpunctata. Classification (NCBI taxonomy): domain Eukaryota; kingdom Metazoa; phylum Arthropoda; class Insecta; order Coleoptera; family Chrysomelidae; genus Diabrotica; species Diabrotica undecimpunctata. The sequence continues at coordinate 175,044,674 of NC_092805.1, forward strand.
AATGTTGATTTTAGCCAGTCTGTTGGTATTTTACCTGTGTCATATATCTTATTGAATAGTGCTGTTATTAAATCTAGGCTTTTACTTTCGTTATCTGCAATTAGTTTAAGTATTTCGACATTGATATTGTCTGGACCAGTGGCTTTTCCATCTTTCTGATATTTTACTGCATGAATCACTTCTTCTTTGGTTATTTCTGGGCCTTTTTCATTTATTCGATTATCTGTGGATGGTGGAGAACAAGGTCTATCGTCGTCAAAAAGAGTTTGTATGTATTCTTTCCATCTCTTTAGTTTGTTTTCTGTACCCATAATTATTTCGTTATAATCATTTTTTAATATTGTTGCTTGTGTCTTTTTGTGTCTACCTGTCATTTCTTTTACTTTTTTATTAATATTAAAGGTGTCGTATTTTTCCTGAAGTTGTTCGATTTCTAGGCATTTTGTTGACATCCAGTTTTCTTTCGCCTCCCTGCACTTTTTTCTAATAATTTTGTTGATTCGCTTGTATTCTATTGGGCTTGTTTTATGTTTTCGTCTTACGTCCATGAGGTCCATGATCTCTTGCGTTATCCATTCTTGTTTTTTGTTGTGTTTTATGAACCCGATGTCTTCTTCTTGTATCTTTGTTATTTTTGTTTTTAGAGCAGTCCATGTTACTTCAATGTCTGTCTGTACCAAGTTTTCGATCGTTTTTATTTCTTCCTCAAGCTTGATACTTATTTCTTTTTTCTGTTCAGGGTTCTTCAGTTGTGAGATGTCTATTTTTCTTGTCACTGTTTTCTTTTTGACTTTGAGAAATTTTTTTAATCTAAAATCCATTATAACTGGATTGTGAACGCTTGTAGGGAACGCTACGCACAGTATTACACTGTAAGGACTGTACAGTATGATGGCGGTTCAATAATGGTGTGGGATGGATAATTTTGGAGGCTCGTACGGAATTATTTAGAATAGATTACGGGCGCTTACATTACACAGGTACATTACCGACAAGAGCATGATGTGCCATTTGCACACATTGCAAGAATTTTATAGCAATATCGTCAGGAGGTTGGGGTTCCTGCCATGGTTGGGCCTGCGAAAAGTTCCAACCTCATCCCAATAGACCATGTTTTGGACATCGTAGGAAGATGACTACGACAAATACCTAACGCACCAAACACATTAGATCAACTGTTGTTGCGATTAGTTAAAATTATGGGATCAAATTGATCAAGATAAAATAATATTGTATTGAAGCTATTTTCTTGTGGCATTTTAAATTAATTACTATTTAAATGGGAATAAGCCACAATTAAAGGTTAAAATACGTTTATTGACGTTTCAATTTCCTCTTCGGAAATCGTTCTCAAAATACAAACATTAGTAAATTAAACAAATTTTGTTTTTTGTTACTTAGCGAAAAATTCTTCTAATAATTTAATTTTATCTGACTCATTTATATTGACAATTCAGACATACCTTATACATTTTAAAGTAGACGACTTTAAAATGATATTGCCAATATTATAGTTTATTCGTCTTCCGGGTTTGGACCGTGTCATTTGTGAGTGACCCAAAAGTGGGTTCATCTCGACGTTTCGCTACAATTGTATGTAGCTTCTTCAGGAGAACAAAAAAGAAAAGAAACAAAAGACAAGAAGATGGGTAGTTAGCAACGGTAACTCAGTTACTCAACGCAACCAGAGGCGAATACTAACTACCAAGATGGGCATTTGGTCACAGTAACTCAACTACTCAACGCAGCCAGAGGTGAAAACCAAATGCCAGGACAGGGATTCACGTCCAACAGCTCAGAACACTAACGCGTCGAGAGGCAGGGAGTGAATCCGACGATTACTCCGCTACCGCTCTATTTATAGTCGCGGTGACCTGTCGTGTCGGGACGGATCGGCACACTCCGTGGCGCGAACGTCAAGAAGCGCGCGCTGGCCAATCATGTGGCTGCATCGTGGTAGCGGGACCGGACGGCGGCTCTAGACTGGGATTCCAGATGGGAGACAAGTAGTATCCTTCCTCTCGATTGATATTATGTGCCATGCCATCAAACAATCCGATCTTCCCGATGATGTTAAGAAGTCCATAGTTCCGAAAAACTCCATCTGCCCCAGAATTTACGGTCTTCCCAAAATCCATAAAGACAACGTACCTCTTCGTCCCATTGTAACTACGATTAACTCTCCTACCTACAAACTCGCAAAGTACTTGTCGAATCAGTTTAAGACCTATACTGGTCGTACCTCTTCTTATGTCCGAAATTCCACACATTTCATCACCTTAATCTCCTCCCTCACGGTCGATCCCCAAGACATTCTCGTCAGTTTCGATGTATCATCCCTATTTACTAATATCCCCATACATGACTCTCTAGTTGTTCTGCGAGATCACTTAACCAATGATAACAAGTCTTTGGTTTTGGCAGATCTTGCGGAAAAATGCCTCCTTTCAACATATTTTTCTTTTAGAGGCAATTTCTACAAACAAATATCTGGAACACCAATGGGTTCTCCCCTTTCCCCTGTCATTGCTGACATTTTCATGGAAGCCTTTGAGTCTTTAGCCCTAGAATCTTACCCCTTAAAACCAAAAGTCTGGTTCCGCTACGTTGATGATACATTTATCATCTGGCCCCATGGTCAACATACCCTTTCTCCCTTCCTAGATCATCTTAACTCACAACATCCGAGTATAAAATTCACAATGGAAGTAGAAAATAATCGGTCCCTTCCCTTTCTCGATGTGTTAGTCACCTCCAAGCCCAATGGCCGATTAGGTCACTCTGTTTATAGAAAAAAGACTCACACGAATCGTTACCTACATGCTTCATCACACCACCATCCTGCCCAAAAGAATTCTGTGATCAACTCTCTCATCCATCGGGCCATTTCGATTTCTGAACCTGACAACCTTAGAGAAGAACTTGGCCATCTGCAAAAAACCCTTGTCGCCAACGGTTACTCCAAGTCCACAATTCAAAATATTACACACCGACATCTACATCCCCCTTTACACCCTAGGACGACAAATTCAGAATCTTCGGGTAATACTCCTGTGGCTTTTCTTCCGTATATTCGAAGTGTCACTGATAGGATTGGCAAAATTCTTCGCAAGGAAGGTATCAGGACTACTTTTCGACCACCCAAGAAAATCTCACAATATCTACCCTCTCCTAAGGACCCATTACCGCCCCTATCTTCCTGTGGTGTCTATTCTATTCCTTGTTCATGTGGACAAGTGTATATTGGCGAAACTGGTCGTTCCGTCAAAACTCGGATTCAAGAGCATCAAAGATGCATTCGATCAGGTCTTTTCTCCCATTCTGCAGTTGCAGAACACTGCCAAGAAACCGGTCATTCCATATTGTTCGAAAAAACTCATATCATTTCTAAGAGCCCCTTCTTTTATTCCAGGAAAATCCGCGAATCTCTAGAGATCCGAAAAAATCCACATAATATCAATCGAGAGGAAGGATACTACTTGTCTCCCATCTGGAATCCCAGTCTAGAGCCGCCGTCCGGTCCCGCTACCACGATGCAGCCACATGATTGGCCAGCGCGCGCTTCTTGACGTTCGCGACACGGAGTGTGCCGATCCGTCCCGACACGACAGGTCACCGCGACTATAAATAGAGCGGTAGCGGAGTAATCGTCGGATTCACTCCCTGCCTCTCGACGCGTTAGTGTTCTGAGCTGTTGGACGTGAATCCCTGTCCTGGCATTTGGTTTTCACCTCTGGCTGCGTTGAGTAGTTGAGTTACTGTGACCAAATGCCCATCTTGGTAGTTAGTATTCGCCTCTGGTTGCGTTGAGTAACTGAGTTACCGTTGCTAACTACCCATCTTCTTGTCTTTTGTTTCTTTTCTTTTTTGTTCTCCTGAAGAAGCTACATACAATTGTAGCGAAACGTCGAGATGAACCCACTTTTGGGTCACTCACAAATGACACGGTCCAAACCCGGAAGACGAATAAACTATAATTCTGACTCTGGCCGTGGAAGCCTACGATTTCAATTGCCAATATTGTTGAGTTGCGTTCCTGGGACGACTTTACTTATAAGATAGTTCATTCGATTACATGAAATCAACTTTAACTTGAGAATATCCGTCAGAAAAGATCATAACATGTAATTCGTCTTTAAAAATACAAATACATGCCATGATGACAGTAAAATTCTCCTGTTAGTGATTCCATAGTAAATTATGAGTTTTATTTTAGTTTTTTTAAACATTTAGTTTACCTTCAATAAACACAAAATCCGATTTTATATGTTTGTTATTTAAAAAACATAAATGATGTATTCTCTATATGTTACTGACTTACCAATACTGGTATTTTCCCTTTAATAACTTCCTCTTTCAATATGGGTAACAAAAAAATAGTAAAAAAAAAACAAAGAAGCGGCTCTAATTATGCTAAATGAGACCAATTGTGTCGCGAATTCATGTGGCAGCATGTAGTAGGATCTGGTTACCCATATTGAAAGAGGAAGTTATTAAAAGGAAAATACCAGTATTGGTAAGTCAGTAACATATAGAGAATACATCATTTATGTTTTTTAAATAACAAACATATAAAATCGGAATTTGGTGTTTATTGAAGGTGAACTAAATGCACGATCAAATACTTACCATGTCGGGATAGTATTATGAGGTTTTTTTCCTGGTTTTTCCCTCATAATTTACTATGGAATCACTAACAGGAGAATTTTACTGTCATCATGGCATATATTTGTATTTTTAAAGACGAATTACATGTTATGATCTTTTCTGACGGATATTCTCAAGTTAAAGTTGATTTCATGTAATCGAATGAACTGTCTTATAAGTAAAGTCGTCCCAGGAACGCAACTCAACAATATTGGCAATATCATTTTAAAGTCGTCTACTTTAAAATGTATAAGGTATGTCTGAATTGTCAATATAAATGAGTCAGATAAAATTAAATTATTAGAAGAATTTTTCACTAAGTAACAAAAAACAAAATTTGTTTAATTTACTAATGTTTGTATTTTGAGAACGATTTCCGAAGTGGAAATTGAAACGTCAATAAACGTATTTTAACCTTTAATTGTGGCCTATTCCCATCAAGATAAAATAAGAACGGTAGTTCTCAGTCATAAATGCCAGAGGAGGCAATACTTGCTACTAGTTTCATTTTTTTGAACTCTCCAAGTTTTTGAAAAATTTTCAATTCCGTCGTTTATTGATGATGTTTTATTGCAATACATTTTTTGTAAAAAAAAGAATTTATTATTTCAGATGTTCTAGAAGCAATAGGGTTTCACGTGGGACCAGCTCTTGTCCCGTCTCGCATTTAATATTTATATTTTTTTCCGAGCATATTGTTTTTGCAAATTATCTGAACAATTAAACATTAAAATTATATTATTAGACCAATTTAATAATTACTTCAGTTTCTACAAGTGGCATATTTTCCTCTACAATGTATTATTCAAAATTTTTCAATATGTTTCAAGTTTCTTTCGAGAAGCTGCATTTTCTCTCTTCTGCTGTCACCCACTATGTAAATTCTTCAAATTTATAATAATTTTTTAAACTGTTTGTCCTTGTGTCGTGTTGTGTAAATGTACTAGTTAATGTTTATGACATTCACCAAGAAGATGCTCTAGGAGCGAACGTACTTGGGCAAGATTTATTAAAAAACTGTGCTCGATATCTGCCTTTTATTTTATTTATTTATTCGAGCATTCAACCATATATCATTTTAAAAATATAAGTGGCTCTTCCCTTTGGAAATCCAGTCAGTTTAGTATAAGTTGCTTAAATTATTCCTAGCGTTCTCACCAGCGAAATTTGTTTAATGTTGTAAATATTCAACAGAAACTATTTTTGATTACATATTTGATTTCTATTCATCAAAATACAAAAGAAATAGTGGAAACAATACATGGGACAAAACATGTGTTTTCCAGTGTTATCTACAATTCTCTCTATTCTAAATTTTTTGTATTTTTTGTTACCATATCTTATTCTACTTAATTTATATCCTCTATGTCATAAAGTTAAATATTATATTGATTTTTTATTGTTAACTTCTACCAAATTGCCAAATACAGAGACAAAAAACACCAACACATCGATCTCTCGAGTGATTTTATAAACAGTTTCTTTTGCTTCAAAAATGATGAATTTCTCGATAAAAGAAAAACTTTTATTTGTCCTTCCCGACATCAAACGCATCTTTTATTGAAACTTGGCAAGCCTGAAAGCTCCTCGACAAAAACAAACAGGCGCGTTACTTACGTCCTTTGGACAAATAGAAAGCACTATCCGCGGCTCGTGAAAGAGCTTTTCCCTCTTAGAAAAATAACGTAATCTGTCACCCGTTGTGTATGTTCTTCCTTAACAGGATCAAGTTAACTAAGTTATCATCGGCGCCCCCTGTATGCTTTTATTTAAGTATTAGCCGGTGGTGTTGTCGCTTTTCTTTTACCGCAGGGTGTAATTTAATATTTTCCACCTCCGCCAAATACAAGGGGACGGGATAATAATAATTTTCTCACTTTTATCTCCTACTAGATAAATATCAAATACTTAACACAGTTTCAAAAGTTATTTTTTTGTAGTATCTTTTCCAAACTCTTTAATCTTTTATATAAAACACAGTTTGGGATAAATATATGAACGGAAAAACAAGAAATCCTGCTTCCCTTGTATATTTTATTTCTAAACGAATTTGGTGAGACCGGAACGGAATGATATGAACTGTCATATTAGATTTTCTGATATGAAACCGACGTTGTAAATATACAGTCTGTTTTGACGGGAAAGAGAAGGATAATATTACAGTGACATTAAAAAGAAATACTGCAATGCGGGGATGAGAGTTATTTTATAATTGGGTATAATAAAATGATATGCTTTTGACTTATGTAAAAAGGATATAGAAATATAAATACTCTTCACCGTTCTTGACGTGTACGTCGTCAGTTCATAGAAACAAAGTTAATTGGCTGTGATATCGAGAAGGCATCTCGCTGTAGTACGTTTCTGATCAAGTATTCAAACGTTATCAGAAATTCATTAAAGTGGCCTAAACATTAACGAAATAGCAAAGCAAATACTTGAAGTCCAGCAAATCGACAGACCAAAGAAACCTACCCGAAAAGAATCTGACAGTAGGAGACTATAACATCGAAAGCGTGAAAAATTTTACATATCTAGGTTTACTAGTTACCGCAGATAACAATGTCAGTGAAGAAGTTAAGAGAAGAATACATATCGCTAATAAAACAATATAATGGACTAATTAAACATCCAAGATCTAACATCACAAGAAAAACCAAATGCAAAATATACAAGACCCTGATAAAACCGGTCCTTGTATATGGATCAGAGACATGGACACTGTCGACAAGCGATGAGAACCTATTAGGTACGTTTGAACGTAAAATCCTTAGACACATATATAAGGGGATGAAAGAAATGACATATGGTGCAGAAGATATAATTTTAAACTATACACAGCATACAATGAACCCGAGATCATAACATCCATAAAGATCGGACATGTGCGCTAGATGGGCCATGTTGAACGGATGTTGGGGACTGAAACACCAAAACATATAATGAGGCAAACACCAGTAGGGAGAAGGTCAAAGGGAAGACCCAAAATTAGATACATGGAACAAGTGAACCAAGATCTGAAAACACTTAAGATTACCAACCGGAAAAACAAAGCAACGAACAGAACAGAATGGCGAAAAATCCTAGAACAAGCCAGGTCCCAGAAAGGGTTGTCGAGCTACTGATGATGATTATACTTTAAGGATCGACTTTTCATCTGGACCCCAGTGATAATGAGACAGTGTTTTTAGAATATTTAATCTTGCGGCAGAAACTTTTTAACTTAAAAATATGCTGCTTCCAAGAGAGGCGAGAGCCAAGTGTCAAACAGTATTTTGCAATTAGCTCCTTTTAGAGGTGAATCATTTATAAATATGGGTGTAGGAAGCATCGAAGGCCGTCTGCTAAATTTAATAAAGTAATTAATTTAAAGTAACTTTAAAATGGTATTATCAATATTTTTCTAGTTGCGTTCCTGGGACGACTTGATTGGTAGATAGTTCATTCGATTACAAGAAATCAACTTAAATTTCTTTAAAATGTAAATATAAGTCTGAATTATTAATACGAACCAATATATTGCTATGCATCATAAAAACGATAAGCAATCCATAATAAATTTAGATTCATATTAAATTTTCTTTTAAACAGTACATTTCTCTTTTTTATCTGATTATTAGTGTCTGAAAAAAATATAATTCAAAAGTTTATAATGGGCCGATTTTTATGTACTCAAGTTAATTTAAGATAATATTTCTTTTTTTTTGTATCTCTGATTATTTTACAAATAGCTTTGTTGATTGACAACCTTTGGAACAGACAGCGCTTATAAAAAAATTATTTTATATTGCAGAAAGAGAATTACCTGCTTTTTCTAGTCGTGAAAATCACATAGATATAGCTTATTTGTAAATTTTGTGTATCATTTTTAATCACTTTTAAACTTGGCTTAATTGAATGAAAAAATACATTATCAATACATAATGGGATGAAACTCATCACCCCGCGACAACCACCAATTACTTTCTAACCTTCTGTTTTATGCAAAGGTCACTTCAACGCATTTTGAGTTATGATAATGAAGCACTGTTTTATTTAATAATAGCCTGTGATTTCATCTCGCTGAAATTGGAGGTCATTTTCTCTGGGGAGCGGCATCGAGGCACCGGGAACGATATTAAGACTGTCAGCTCGTATGTGGGGTAGAAATTGCACGATATTAATTTCGTTATCTCAAGGGTAATAATGTTTCTTTTTGTTTCAGGTGAGCTGTCATTTTCATAAATAGCACAACCGTATAAATTGGTAAGTTTTTTTAGCTCTGTCATTAAATATATTATGTATGATTTTTTCCAACAATTATAAAAAATATTAATGGAATCTGCACCTCGTGATGCAGTTTTTACCTTAATATTTCGCTAAATATTAACTCCATAATAAAAATGAGTTCGAAGCTAGTGTATTGCACCATTTACGTGACACTCCTCGTCAGTTAAATGGACCAATTGTTTACTGTGAGTACTATATCGTAAAATGCCATATTTAATATTTGCTGATTTAGAAATCTCTTCCAAAGTATAATTTAAAAGTTTAACTTTAAAATTTTTACTAATAACTCTTTTTGTTGTACCTTTATACAATTTTTGAACTGATAATTGTAAAAATCCGACATTATATTTATATAAAATTATCATAAAACGAGTGTATAGAATAAAAATTAAAGCCGGATTTAATAATAACAACCTAAACTAATGCTCACTTTAGACTAAAACACTTTAGTGTCACTTTAGTGTCACACCCCACACCCGGTTTCATAATACAGTAAAACCTCCCTTAACCGAATCCTTTTTAACCGAAACATCGTTTAACCGAAACGGCTGACAGTTTCAATAATTTCGTCAATAGAAAGTAAATGTTTGTCGCAAAACGTAAACAATTCCGTTAATTTCACTCACCGATTGATGTATATGTATGTTGGGAAATTACAAAAACCAAGAGCTCTAAAAGATATTTCCGAAAAATCACTTTTAGGTATAGACGCCAATAAAGTTCATGGATGTCGACCACTTTATTTTTAGAATGGTTCAAAAATGAATTCGTCTCAAGTGTAAAATCCTTTTTAAAATCAAAAAACCTTCCCATCAAAGCATTGTTGCTTGTTGACAATGCGCCAACTCACCCTCAAAATCTACAAAATGGTGACAATTGTTAGATTTTTGCCACCGAATGTCACAAGCTTAATTCAGCCGTTAGACCAGGGAGTCATAGAGACATTCAAGAGACATTGTAGAGGAGCATTCTTTAGACATCTGTTATTACAGGAGACGAATTAATCCAAAAGTGTTCACGAAATTCTCAAATCTTTAACAATGAAACATGAGTCGTGGGCCAAGATCAAATCTTCAACTTTGGAAAAATGCTGGAACAAACTTTTTGATGGGATTTTGATGGGATGTCCCCGAACTGGGATTTTGATTGACGATCCTGAAGAAGAAAATGGTAAGAAAACGACAAAAAATTAAACCTTTCATAAAAAATTTGCCGAGATGTGACGAAATTAACCAAGAAGAGATACGTGAGTGGTTAGCAGCCGATGACTCAGAAAGTGAATTCATCGACCAGGACATAATTGATATGGTTCTTTATCCAGACAACCTGAGCATATCAGACGACGAAGATAACGACCCAAGAGGCAACAGGCAGCACGAGACCGCCGACGAGATTTTCAACGCCTTAGAGGTAAGAATTTTATACAGTCGGCCTAATTAGTTAGGGACACGACTAGGTTCTTAATTTTTGTTGTCATTGCATAAAGTTTTGTCCTTTTCAGATTATTTTAAGTTTCGTCGAATAATCGAATGAGGCAAACTCATGACGTTCTGCAAATGAACGATGGAGAGAGAGAAAAACATCGTTGTCAAACGAAAACGCAAAAGAAAATAGAAGATTTTTTAAAAAAGCATGTTGAACTTGTTCAAATTCCTTAATTTTATTACTTTAAACTGGATCTACTTATTAGAAAACAATACGAAATCAACTCATAGTATTTTTTAATACCAATACTTTGATCAAGAATATTATAAAAAACAATGTTATTTTTAACCGAAATTCTTGTTTTCTGAAACGACCTCCAACCCAATTATTTCTGTTAACAGAGGTTTTACTGTACCTTCAGCTCTTTTTAGTATTAAAAGTAAACTTATGTTTTTAAATTAGTAGGTTGGTAATTGTGGTTATATAAATTTTTCTTTATTTTTGTCGAAACAACCTTAGTCTTCTTGTTGTGTGTTAATTTGTGTGTAAAATATAAAATATTAAAAATTAAATTATAATTAAAAAAAAAATATGCTCAAGAAAATTTATAATAAATATACTGTACAAAAAGTTTTGTCTTTTAATGTCATTTATATTAAATAAATATATTTAAACTATACTTACACAAATTTTAAGAACCCAGTACAGAAATTGATGAGCAATATTTAGTTTACTTTAAAATATGTATGGTTAATGTAATGTACAATTATTAAAATGCAAATTACTAAAATATAAGCATCATAATGTCTAATAATCTGAGAGTCCTCATTATTTGCGCCTTGTTCACATTAATCTTTAGCCCGACTTCCAAGAAATTGTGGATCTAGTCCTGCAAAATGTTGTCTAATCCACAATTCACAATGACGTTCCCTCAATTTTATCTTCAATTGAGAGAAGTATCTAGGTAAAAACTTTACAACAACAAACAGTTACAAAACTTGTTATATGTTACATTGAAAATATGTTGACATGGGGGTTGCTGCTGAACCTCAGATCTTGTCTGAATGGGTACTAGATGGCAACTAGATATTTAGTGGCTCTACTCATGTATACCTGGTAATAATACACTGATGATAGACTTTTTAGTCCAAAAACGTTCTGTGATGTAGTGCGAACGGGTCTTTTTAATTATATCCCTTTTATAAAGAATTTTTAAATAAAACTTGTGTGATTCGTGGTATACAGCCAACTACACTTTCATTTTCCTTGTGGAATATACAGAAAATAAAATATAACGCCAGTAGAATAATATCGAAAAACTCATCCTGCTGATAAACCTTAAGTTCAGCTAATGTTTGATGTTTTATCTGTATTCTTAGCGACCTTTATTTCATATCTCCGTGTTTTGTTGCCTTTCTATTCGTTTTAATAAATTTGAATGTTTACTTTTTTTATCTTCCGTTTCAAAGATTGCTTACGTCTCAGGATATAGCTCGTACATGTATGTCTCATTTCCTGTTTACTTTTTATGGTCTGTATGGCAAAAATTCTCGATATGCTTGTAGCTTTTAACGAAAAAAAGTAATTTAATTAGTTAACAAAATCGCGATTGTCATTTTGCTTTGGTTTAACTTAATTTTTTTTTTTCTAAATAATATTAAACTGGACTATCTTTCCTTATTAATATTGGTTACATACAATAAATACTGCTATTAGAAGCTTAACAATGCTTCTAATTTTTCGTTGCAATACAATACTGAACTTATAGGAAATGAGGTGTCAATAATAAATACAAGTATTAAAAAAATATCAAAATCAGACATAAACATAAGAAACTTTTTCAATAAAAAGCTGCTATAGATAGATGCTGTTATTCTTAAAAAACTTAAATAATTTTCATCTTTATAATAAAGGTCGATGAACTATGTCGGATATGGTTAATTTTGTGATACTTCGAATCCCTCAGAGCTATAGAAAATTCCTCGGAAATAGTTCATCTTCGGGAGTAGGGCACAGCACCAGAGAAAGCAGAAATACTTTCTGTTAAAACAGAGATTTCAGAATTTAATCAAGCAAAGGAATCCACAAGATTTGGAATTCGGAGAAGTTTGAGAGCGAGGCGAGCGAATAGGGTTAAGAATTTAAATATTCAGGAGCATGTATATGATGACGAACGACGTTTTAGTTTAAATGGAAGATTTGAAATGCTTTTTGATGTTATTTTAAAATCTAGTAGTACCTACAATTTTTTAGTTTTGCTCTAAATTATGTATCTGTCATATAGCGATTTCACTGAATATTTTGTTCGTGGAAAGAAATCACAATGAGTTGTATTAAAATCGCTTTTTTTATTTAAAAAAACGCTTTAATCTAATAAGGTTATTAGCGGAACGCTAACAGATAATTACACTTTGCTTACTAAATTAAAGTCTTTTAAAAACAAAAGTAGGTTATCTATAGTGTTTTTTGAATTTAAAATGTCTTTAAGATTGTTTAGTAAATGGTACTTAATTCTGTGACGATTGAACTTTTCGCACTTTTCCACTAGCACATGTTTTAACGTAAGGGGTGAAACGCATTCATCACAAATTGGGCATTTTCCTTTCTTAAGCAAATATTATCTAGGCACCAATTTAAATAGCCAATGGGACCACTCAACAGAAATTAAACAGCGAATAATAAAAGCAAAAGCAGCATTCGTTAGAATGAGAACCATTTTTAACAGTCGAGTCATTAAAAACAAAATGCCGTCTATTGAACTGCTACATATTCACAGTTCTGCTCTACGGAATGGAAGCATGGACACTGACTGTTGCATCTATGAATCGGCTCGAAGCTTTCGAAATGTGGTGTTATAGGCGCATCTTACGTATATCCTGGGTTGACAGAGTTACTAATGTGGAGGTCCTGCGTAGAATGGGGAAAGAATGTGAAATTCTCATGACCGTCAAAACTAAAAAGTTGGAATATCTAGGACATGTCATGAGAAATCAAGAACGTTACGGCCTTCTCCAGCTGATTCTCCAAGGGAAAGTAAATGGTAAGAGAGGACCGGGAAGAAGACGCATTTCCTGGCTTCAAAATTTACGAAAGTGGTATAACACGACTACCACTGAACTGTTCAGCGCTGCAATAAATAAAGTAAAGATAGCCGTGATGATCGCCAACATCCGGAACGGATAGGCACTTTAAGAAGGAGAAGAAGCAAATATTTATGAGAAAACTGTGTATTTCTAAGTCGTAAACGGGAAATAATTATTTGCTTTTCGTCTGGACACCTCGGGTGGTTGCCATGGTCCAATCTTATTTTTTATCTCCTGAGCTTTGATGGTGTGGATTTCCAGTTCTCGAGATACTGTTGTCGTTTATAGCTTGTTTGGCATTTTTGTCTCTTCGTTATCTGCTATTCCAACATGTGACGGGACCTAGAGAAACTTGATGCTTGTATCTTTAGTATGCAATTTATTTAATTCTTCCTTTATTAGTAAAGCTAATGGATGCTGCGTGTATATTTTCCTAATTATTTGTAGTGATGACATAGAATCTGTTGCGACTAATATTTTGTTCATTTTATTGGCATTTGCGTGTAGTATCGCTTGGTAAATTGCATAGAGTTCTTCTGTCAATATAGTTGTAGTATCTGGAATTCCAGAGGAAGACCACAAATGAGAACGGCTGATGACATTAAGAAGATCAGAGGACAAACTGGAAGCAAGTGGCGCAAAATAAAATACACTGGATTGATTTGGGGGACGTCTATGTCCAAAGTTGGATTACTTAAAGCTAAAGAAGAAGAAGAATCTGGAATTCTATGTTTGTGAATCTCTGTGCTGTTAGTAATTGCCACTCCGACTCCATTTTCAGTTTTAGATGCGTCTGTATAGTATTCTGTGTAATTTTAATGGGAGTTAATAAGATTTCTGAAGAGTTGTATGGTAAGATTAGGGTTGGTGCTATTTTTTTGGAATTATAATAGACTGCAATTGACTGTTGGAATTTTTATAATCCAAGGTGAGGATAAAGATATATTTTTGTATTAATATAAGGGTAGAAATTGCTTCCAGTTAAGTAGGTTTATTGCATGATAAATTCTGCAGGAAGATGGGAGATTGAACTTTGAAGAGTCGTTAGCCATGGATATGTCTAAAATTTATTGGAATTCTTTTATTTTAAGTTATGCTATAAGTGTAATTAAGGGTTAATAGCTTTCTACGAAGCTCTAGCATGGGTTCACCTATTTCAGCTTGTATGCTATTTATCGGAGTGGCTATACGCTCCAAGTATAATCCTTAGGGAGGTGTTACGTATCGTTTTTACGTTATTATATATATATATATTATATATATATATATATATATATATATATATATATATATATATATATATATATATATATATATATATATATATATAACTAGTGTTTTACCATCGGTACCCCAAGTTTTGTGAGCCAGGTACTTTAAAAAGCTAAGGCCATTTCAACATAAAAGAACTAAGATTTTGTACTGTATAAAAGATTTTTCATTTTTAAGCATTAGGTTTGGTTTATCCTCGATATGTCTTTTCGAAAACGTTATACATTTTGTTTTATTAGAGCAAAATCTAAAATCGGTATTTAGGGACCAATTTACTAGTTTATTTAAGTGTTCTTGTAATACTGACTCCTAACAATTAACGTTCTGGCTTTTGATTGAGATCAGACGATTAATTTTCTGCGAGCCGTTAGGTTTACTTTTATACTACGATTTTAATAATATGCCTAATAACTATTATCGAAAAATTATCTTACAGATAGCGTATACGAATAAATTCCGTGTCATATGATATTTGTTTTAGTAATTAGAAAATTAATCAAAGTTTATGACAGGCTAGAGTTGTTGTAAATTACCATAAACCAAGTGTGAGAAAAACAATGTGGGATGTCCGGTATAGCATTCCGATTGTTAACAACTTGGTTTTGTTCTGAATTACAGAGGATATTTTACACTTAAGCCGTTTGTTCTCTTCCAGTGGCGTAGAAAATTATTAATAATATTGATGTATTTATTTTTATATAAATATATAAATAAATATATCAATATTCTTAATAATTTTCATTCGATATAATATGGGATTTATTTTCATTCGTATTTTTGTAGTAAATATATTCATATTGGACGATGGCGCTGGTTTTGACACAAATGTTTTTATATAACGTCTCGTAAGTTCAGGTTTAAATATCACAATAAAAATGATGTTAAGGTATATTGTTAGATCATAGTACAAAACTAAATCTAGACTGCAAATGTTTAGATTTCTAACTATTATTTCACACATTTTTCAAACATACCCTTCCAAATCTGTGACACAGATCTACACAGTTTGTGAGGGATCGTGTATCCAAAACTGACAATATACACAATGAATACAAATATCTTTCATTTGTGGAGTTATAATCCTCATCACTGGTTATAATACTCAGTCATTATTCTGACCAAAATCTTCGTTTTTAGAGGTACTGATTGAAAATATTGGTTGTTCATTTTCACTTTCACTACTTGGTGATTCATTTATCGTCTTTTTAATATGTTTTATCAGAATTTTACCTTTTAAAAGTTTTTTATCTTAATCATTTTGTTGTCGCTAAAATGTTCTGGCGACGTTAAAACCAGGATTTACGCATGATTTTAGTCAGTTTTGGCACAAGTGAAATATCTTAAATGACTTTTGTAAATGGCGACCTGTTAATTCAAAGTTAGTAGGCAACATACAAGTGGTTTTTGACAGACTTAAATACAGTCTTGTCAAGCGGCTGAAGGTAGTTGTGTGGCTCGCAAGGCACAGTAAATTAATTTCATGTTGATTCGCAACATTAAGCATTTCAACCAAATTTAAATGAGAAGCATGGCCGTCCAGTATTAAAACACTTAGCCATCAGGTTTCCTTGAAAGAAAATGATCTTTTAGTCACTTCAAAAAAATAATGTTTTTTTCCGTTTGCTAATTTTATTGACATTTAGAGCTCAGACTGGTGACAAAAAATTTCCTTCCACATTACAACAAGAGATGAGTGTCATAGTTTTGCCTCTTTCCGTTGAGGTAATGTCAGACACATTTTTTGAAACTTTTGCAGCTAATATAACCCATCAACGGCTATTTAGTTAGCCCTGACCGGTTTATATTAATTTTAATTTGCCCGGACTTGTTCCAAAGTTCATCATTTTCCAAATATTTTTCTAGCAATTCGAGATATGTTTTATCCCATCGAGATTTATTGCGTGATTGTGAATAAAGTGAAACGCCTTCCGATTTTCTCAGTGACAAATCAGTATTTCTGGATAAAAATAATTTTAGCCAATCGTATCGTTTGCCAATCTTTTCTCCTCTTTGGTACAAAGTGTGTTTAATTCCAAATTGATTTGCGAAGTGGTTAAATAAAGCGAACGTCGTCAGGTATTAATGGAAAATCGCGATTTTGTATATCTTTTATATGACAATACAGTAGAGTCTCGTTTTATGCAATGGATACGTTTCACAGAAAAACGCATATAAAAAATTGCATAAAAAAAATCGGTTGCCTGTAAAGTTGGTTTTGCGGGCGAAAATTTTACGTGACAACGTCTTTTTCTCGGTAGAATATTTATTGATATGAATATTATTAAATTGCACAATAGGAACAAGGAATTGAATGAAAATAAGAATTGCACAAATTTTAACTATAGAAATATATTTTGTTTACTAAAACATTGTACATGTAAACTTAAACTTAACTAATTTCTATTTGAGTGATTTTGTTGAGGATAGGACGATGATAGAAGAAATATGAAATGAAAGGAAGTGTTTCTGCTGTAATGTGTCTTGAACGCCAAGAACGCTCGAGAAAGACAGAGACACAAGCACGGAAGCACGCACCGATTCAACGCGCCTAATTCTCTAGTGCTGCGCGCCCAGCGGACCGATCATGTTTGAGTGGGAGAGAGACGCAAGGCATTCGCCGGTCCGGCGGGCCTCTCTCTCGTTCGGTGACTCACTGTAACAGACGTGAGCGGGCGTTACACTTTTTCATGAATGACTCCGAGCCACAACCTAATTTAAGACGTTGTTACGTCAAAAAGATTACTTGCCTTGAAAAAGTAGGGATACATCGCGTAGCCTTTTAAAATTACATAAAACCGAGACATAAACAAAAAGTTAACATGATAAATTACTTCGAATATCTAAAGGAAATTTACTTATACAAAAGCTTAAAAAAATTGGTCCATATTTTGATTCGTTTTTGTGACTATTTATATTTATTTATATCGTGTCGATAAATTGGAAAACAGGGAAACCTGTTTACGGTATTGTTATTAAAACTAAACTAATTATTTGTGAACTTGTTTAGTTTTAATAACAATACTAGTAACTTTATTTGTTGAACTTCCAGTTTAAATCATAATGTTTTTCTATCAATTTTCTTACAACAAATACTTTTTCTTGTTTTAATTGTAAAGTAAATTTATGCCTTTTAAAGCACGTGGTCTAAGAGATTTATTTATTAAAAGCGGTTTCAACATATTATCTTCTGATGTCTTGCTACAAAGTAAGTAATAATGTTACTCGATCTTTGACTTTAATACTGACATCTGGATGTGAACAGTTAATATTTAAATATAATAGTTAATAATAGAAATTTGTGAATGAAATACAAACCTCACAACTTTAAAATAAATAACCCGCATAAAAATAGACCTTACTGTATATCTTTTATATAACAAGCTTACATTTGTTGTCTTTTTTAAGCTGGTAATCGGGACTCATGTTACCTTTGAAAATATTTCCTGTTTTCACGTGCTTTTCTAATGTTTTTCTCAGAATGTCATAAGCGGTAAATGCATTTTTTATAGAAAAACTATTTTTAACAGCTTAGACGACTCGGAGAAGATTTTCTCCGTTCGTAAACCCCGAGATATACCCCGATGCATTTTGCATCTGAAAATAAATACAGAGTAGATAGGTACCCACTGTGGTGATCTGACCCAAAATTTGGATGGCCATCTCACCCGATCTGCTAGACCTATAGTAAACGAGACAATTTTGAGGTTACGAAAAACTTAAATGAATAAAAAGACTGATATGTTTTTTGTGCACGCTTATGACAATAATAAACAATGGAAAAGAAAAGTATGTAAAAGTGTGTAAAAATTTATTCCTAACTGAGCGCTTTAGGCTTACACAGTCATTCTCAGACCTGTGGCGAAATTTTAAAAAGCACCATTACTCAACAGAGATCCCATTCCTTGGAAAAATCCTTTTATCTGTTTTTTGAAATAAGATTTAACTTTTAACTTTTGTATATGAAAAAAAAATTGTGGATTTAAAAAAATGGAATCTCTAGTGGTGCTTTTTAAACCTTGATCATAGCTCTGATGATGGCTTTATAAGCCGAAAGTGCTTAGCTAGGAATTAAATTTTTTAAACACTTCAAAAATATTTTTCTTTTCCGTTATTTTATTTAAAATTTAAACGGATTGATCATGCAACATCTCAAAACTACTTCATTTACCTACTTAGGTTTTATCACTGTTATATTGATAAAAAAATATATGATGATAACCAACTATCGAAAGAAGACATCTTAAGAAGACGGTACCTTAAGAAGAAGGAGAATAATAATTTGGCCAATGATAACTCTTCCCGTAAACATGGTTTAAAACACACTACGATGCCCACATTTCTTTCACCTCCACCAATGCAACCACACATACAGTTACTAATTAAAACCAACCAGCTACGAGTGATACAGATAAAGCTCTCACATAACTCATACTCCGCGAAACATAAATAATTAATCCTGAAAAATGGCGAACCGCAATAATTTATGTAAAACATAATCTTTGCAAAGCTTCGTACAAACTTATCTACCATCGACGGTTCTAAACAGAACAAACAAGCTACCGCAACGTGCATTCATACTAGGGGATTAGCAAAATATGCTTGTCATGGAAATGTTTATATCAAGCGTTCCAGGAAGTTGAGAAAATTACGATGAAAAATGTCCTGAATTTTAAAGCTTATATTTTTATCGTATACGAGAATGTATTGAAAAATTCTGGGTCTACTATAAAAGTAAACAAAACATGAAAGTCTGCTTATTGTATTATTCGACATACTGTCCTCTGTACGTTTGTTACAACGAAACTGCAATAATTTTTTTATATTAATCTGCAAACCAATCCTCCATCGTTTTCATCACCTCTTCGTTTGAAGAAAATTTATAACCATTTAAATTTTTTTAGCTGAGGAAAGAGAAGATTGGCGGACAGAGCTAGATCTGGTGAATAAAGGGGAAACACTTTTAGACTTAAATTTTTGTAATCTGTGACATGTTTTTGAAGCAAATCTCCAATACTGGCGTTGTTTTGCGTCACAAAATAGCGGTTTTTCACATTAATTCACTACTTTTGATCAATTCGTTTCGAGTCATTTATATTTATTCTAATGAGGTTTAAATTAAAAAGTGCATGAAAAGTAACAAAATGCACGACATTAAATGTAAAAAATTAAAAGTCATAAATATCATCCAACTATTAACAATATTAAATCATCTGTTTAAATTTTTATGACATTATTTTATGTATAATATCATAAGAGAGACAATTTTGCCAGCAATATTTTCGATTGGTATGAAAGTTCGTTGCCTGGCAATTTTCTCGAATTACATTATGACAGTTAAATTATAAGACCCCAATCGAGTGATTTTGTCAAAATTTCATAAACGAAAATTACCAAAAGTCAACAAACTTTACTTAACCAGAAGAAAATTTTGCCGGTAAATAATTTTCTCTCGAATGATATTCAACAAGACTATTTCACGAAACAATTAATGCACCATATCAACGAAACATAATCTTTATTTTTTTTATTAACAATATTAAATGTACAATTAGGTATTAGCTATAGTAGTTTGCACATTCTTTTTTGCCAAAGCATGATTTTTTGTATTATTGACCTTTAGCATTTGGGAACTCGAAGGTCCAGTATTATTAGTTTTTTTTGGTTTTATCTCACGTTTAACAAAGGAATTACTAACAAAAAATTTATACTGTCTTAATTGGGTGTGGCCTTTTAAAGACAAACCATATGAAATAAGTTTGTTGATGGATATTCTTAAGTTAAACTCAATTTTATGTAATTGAATAAACTTCTTTTAATAGAATAGTTCCAGAAAGACACCTCAAAATTATTAACAATAGTGTAACTAAGTAAAAGAACGAAATAATTTGTATTTTAAGAATGATTTTTGAAATGGAAATCTAAACGTCAAAATAAAAGTATTTTTGGAGGAAGATTGAAAAACAGACAGAGTCATGTCTACATAAAAAGAAGACGAAAAATATGTTTTCAGAGAAGATAAAAGTAAAAAAAAAAAGAAATAATTAGAAGGGAAAAGACGATATTAAAGGGAATTAAATAATTGCTCTAAAAATAAATAGGAAGATGGAACACAGAAACAAACAAAAAGAAACAATGTAACGCAAAAATCAAGTAGATGACAGACACATTAGACTGACACATTAGACAGATAAAGATTTAGAAAACTGCAATGTAGAAAAAATTAACTACTGTATTTACTCGAAAAATAGAATTATAATTAAAAATATTTTATATTATAAATATTTTGTATTTCCATCTCAGAAATATAGAAAAGATGACGAAAGAATTATGGGTTATAAATAGAATATTTATAATAAATAATTGGTCTTTATAATATTAAAATATTTTTACTTACTTTTCTCCGTAGCTAACTTTTAAGGCATAGTAATCACTATATTTGTTTTTAAACAAGATAAACACAAAACAACTAAAAACATATAAAATGTGTCACTATAGTCAGCTCCTTCGCTTAACTACAACTTTGTCTCCTTAGTATATCCATCATACATAGATAAAAGAAACAGAGGACAACTAAAAACAAATCAGGAACGTGTCACTATAGCCAGCTCCTTCGCCAAACTACAACTTTGTCACCTTCGCCAAAATATCGATTGTCAAAATCATGTAGGTAGGTATAGTCGCCTCGTATTTCGGTGAGACTGTGTAAAAATATATTTATCTGTAATAAAAGCAGACAATAAAAAATAAAATAAAAGTACTCTACCAGGAGTAGTTATTAACTGCAAAATTATCAATGACTAAGATGTATAATAATACAAAGTTTTAATATTCTCATCGATATTTACATTTAGATGAGCCTGGTAAAATATGTACAGTCGCTCAGATAAAGTTATCATCGATGCATTCTTTGCGTAAGATAACAATTTTTGCCTGAGCAACCGAAACCATAAAGTAGTTTATCCCAATAAATTTCGTTTCGACCGTCCAGTGGTTTACAATTGGGTAGGCAGGTATAATATTTTATATTATTTTAAACTTTATTTTTAAACGAAATATTGTTTATTTGGATGAAACCTGGTATGGTATTCATGACACCGTGAAAAAAGTTGGACGAATAATAACAAAAAGTGTTCTAATTCATTACCGCCCAATAAAGGACAGAATTATAATTTTACACTGCGGTGTAGAAAATGGATGCATCGACGATTTATTATTAATATCTGTAAAAAAAATAAAGACGTGAATCTAGATTATCATGAGGATAGGAGGGTTCAATTTGTGAATCATGGTTTGAAAAATCTATATATATATATATATATATATATATATATATATATATATATATATATATAATATATATATATATATATATATATATATATATATATATATATATATATATATATATATATATATACATATATATAGCGCACAAGAAGTTCGAGCGTCAATTATAATGCTTTCAGCTATCAATATGATGGAAATGAAGTATAAAAAAAGTTCAACTCAGGAACCATAGATGTAAACGTTTAATGTTTTTTTTTGAAGAAAAAAACAGAAGTTAGTTTTTATAAAACTAACTTCTGCAGCTGAAGAGCCAGCGGAACCCTCTAATCAATTGGAATATCTTTACAAAGCCGTGTAGTAAAATGTAAGCGACATTTTCAATACCTCTCTGATGATACCATCCAAACATATGCTGAAACATGTTTATGAAGAATTGTGTTCTAAATTGTCTAAATCAGAAGCAATTGTAGAAACATATTTATCAGAGTGTCCAAAGCAATCTGCTACAAGACTATAGGAGAAACATCTTACCTACATGACAGGACAGAGAATTATAATTTTACACTGCGGTGGAGAAAATAGATGGATCGATGATGTATTATTAATACCTACAAAAAAATATTAAAGGAACCTCTTCTTCCGAGATTACCTAAATATAGTGTGATTATCATGGACAACGTATCATATTATTCAAGATTAATGAGAAAATTCCAAATATTACTTGAAACAAATTACAAATTCAAGAATTTGTTTGAGAAAGATTTGTACTTTGAAGCATCATATAGTAAAAAGGAATTGTTGGAAGTTGTTGACAGTAGACAGTACCAGAAGGAATATGTTGTTGATAACTGTACTCGCAGTAATGGGCATACCGTGCTTGGTATGCCCAGTATTACAATTACTTCCTCCTTACTATTGTAAATTGAACCCAATAGAGTTAATATGGACACAACTTAAAGGTAATAGAAGAAGAAGAAACGTGGCTCCTAAATTTTTGTCTACTGCTCTCCAGTTAATTATTAGAAGAGAAGTCACAAAGATCACAGCAACCAACTGGAAAAGTGTAATCAAACATGTAATCGCAGTGGAAAATGACTATGTTAAATATTTACCAGCATTAACCAAATGAACTATAAATATAGAAGATACAACTGATACTAGTGATAACAGTGATTATGAGTAGATTATTAAGTTCTTATTTCCAACTAGGTGTTAGTTGAAACCTTTATTTTTATTGTAATTGTACAAATTCTCGTTTTGCTTATATATCTTTGAAAATAGAGTACAAATACACTTCATGATAGAACAAAAACATACAACATAATTTAATTTAAAATAATCAAAGTACAGGTTAAGTTATTATAAAATACCTGCTAGATATATAAAAAAGATGTTCATAAAAGTTTTAGACCTATTACCCATTTTTTAATTATTGAGATACTAAGTCTTCTCTCACACGGTGTCAAACCAAAGTTGTTAATAGAATACGCTGTATATAATTTAAAAAATTAATTCTTTATTTTTTTTATTACAATAACTAAGTTATCAGGGATAAAATGTGATCATAAGTTTTAAAACTTATGAGCAGTTGTGTTATTAAAACGTTTGTATACTAAAATACTTGTACATAAAAAATTTATTTAATTGTATGTGATAATTACTTTTATTAACAATTTTTTATAGGTATTGTTATTTTACAATAAGTTCTATTTAGCCGAGTCGATTAGTGTTATCACTTCCTAGATATATCACAGAACAACACCAATATTTTTTATTTAAACTTTATAGAAAATGAAACTTTTTCTTAAATAAAAATAAAAACTTTTATTTAATTAAAAATTAGATATCTACGCTACTGTTCAATAAAGTAGTGGTAACTCTAACAGTGTTGCCATTTTAGTAGTATTTTACTCCTCTGGTTCCTATAAATTTTCTCACGAAATTACGTGTCGACTATATATTCAAATGATTGAGTGTGACGACGGAAAATAATTTTTTATTACAATTGAAAGCTCTTTTTTTTTAGAAAGGTGTTTTATTGGAGCACGTATTTTAAGCTGTGACATATAATGTGTGAATATACTTTTGTTTTCTTATATTTTTTATTTTTAACAAGCATTTACTTTGCAAATACTCTTCTTTTACCTATTCTAATATTTTTTTCTGTCATTTCTATTATATGTTATTCTGTTGTTCTACTTTGCGGTTTTGTATTAAAAAGTTTCCTTATTTTTGCAATTTTTAATCCATTTTAAAATCAAGTCAATGTTTTATTGACATCCCTTGACGAAAAAGTAGAAATAATAAAAAAATCAAGAATGTTCGATATGTCATCGAAAAATCCCAAAATCTCTAGTAATGTCTATATTTTGTATTAATTTTCCTGATCTAAAACCTCCCTAGTATTCTCCAATCATATTTTATTAATCTTTTCCTAATAATTTTTGCAAGTATTTTATACACTATAGTTTTCGCACTTCATTTTGTCTTCTTTTTTATAGATAAGACAAATAAGAACGCTATTCCATTGTTTCGCCATTTCTTCCTTTTACCAAATTATTAGTGTCAAATAAAATTACCTTTCTTTTAATCTTTCGCCACCTTCCTTAAAAAACTCAGCTGGGATACCATTTCCCTCAAATTCCTCTTGTTGTTCTGTATTTAATAGATCTTCAAAATATTCCGCCCATCTGTTTAATATTTCTATATATATATATATATATATATATATATATATATATATATATATATATATATATATATATATATATATATATATATATATATAATCATAATTAACTCTTTCATTTTACTCGAAGTCTTTTGAATTTAAACCCTCTCCATCATTTCAGCGCGAAATTCGATTGATACACCCGCACCACAACAGTCAATCCGCTTACTCCTTTAGCGACATCAAAAAATAATGAAAAGCGTCTTACGTGGGCCTTTTACTTTCAAAATTTTATAACTCTACATGCTCTTAAAGTCATTATAACTTTGGAACAAAGACCTCTTAATAATTAAGTCTATTCAAACCTTTACACAAAGATTCCCTTCGGAGGTAGAATAATAAGGTAGGCGCTGAAGGAGGTACAAGGCTTTTCGATTGGTATTTCGTACTTTAGAGAGGATAATGGGGCCCTAAAAGGAGCGCGCTCAAATTTAGAAATTAAGAATATGTATTAGAAATTGGTAAATTTTTGGAATTGAATATTTTCGAAAAATTAGAGATACAAGAAAACATATAGTATAAATTTATTTTTGTAAATGTAGTTGATTAAATTATCTCTTTTGAAGTGTAATTTTCTAAAATTAGGATCTTCTTCTTCCTGCAGTATATTCGACTAGTAAACATTGATGATTGTATTGTCCACAATAGCTTTTCTGACAGCTGGAAATATATTAGCGGATATTTTGTGATATGTCAATTTCTTCGTCGATCTTTTTTCCGTCAGACTCTTTGATTTCTCTAGATGTACTATCACACGGATAAAGTGTTTTAGCTTTTGACTCTACATCGGTATTATTAATATTTTTTTGATTAGATGATAATCTTCTTGTTTTTTTTTAGTCTAGATCACCCAGTTTATCTATAAAACTTTCCTGTAGATCTATATTTTAAAAGCTTCTAATTTTTTCGTTAGCCAGTTCTATGTAATATACAATGTTTTATGACATAAATATATACGTATAAAAATGATAAAACATAAGAACAAGCTAGCTTTTATACAAAACAGCAAAGCTCAGAAATAATAATTCCAAAATAATAT
The DNA here is from genome assembly GCF_040954645.1 of Diabrotica undecimpunctata. Classification (NCBI taxonomy): domain Eukaryota; kingdom Metazoa; phylum Arthropoda; class Insecta; order Coleoptera; family Chrysomelidae; genus Diabrotica; species Diabrotica undecimpunctata. The sequence goes on from NC_092805.1 coordinate 175,070,427, forward strand.
AAAGGTCCATTAACAATAAAAAATTAAATGAAAATGTCGAGCAAGGTTGTTCCTATTCTTCACTAAGTCTTGTACTTATACGTCTGGGCTAGTTTGTTTAAATCTAAGTGACCAAAATTGTTTTACAAACATTAAATTTTGTGTCTAATACATTGTATATTTTTATTTTATTTTTATTTTTGTTTTATTGTTTTCCATTCAATTTGAATTCACTATCTAACAAGAATTAAGATTATCAATACCTATACATTGTAATTGGTTGTCGAATTGAACAAAGATAATTTTATCATTCTCCGGAATCTATCATCTAATCTTTCTATCAGATAAAGCATGTCCTTAAGGGGATGCGCTATTGGTATCTCAGCACATTGTTTATACCGGTTAACGTCCGCATTCCTACAGATATCCAGTCCTGCAGCTACCCGCTATCGGAACAACATAGTAAAAATCCATAGGCGTGGCATGAATAAAGATTAATTGAGGCAAAAGTATCTGTGCAACGAAGTTAGAACGATAATTTTTTTATAAAGAAGTTTAAAAATTTAAATTCGAGTTTAAGTAGAAATATACAACAGTACATTTCACAGTCATTGCGCCAATATATCTTCGTTTCTTACCATACCTCAAATAGCTCCTTTCTTTACCGTATGTCATAAGATATTTTATTTTATTTCGAATTAATCCATTAGAACATATAAAAATTATTTACCAATATTTTGGTACTCTAAATCCAAAAAAGACTCCCCGAAAAATCAGGCACGCTACAACCCGGAGAGAATATAGGCGGGAAAGAAGCAACATATATCTTGGCAGAAGCCCTCAAAATTTCGTCAAGGATATACTCCTCATAAATGAATACAAGTGCTCTCCAAATCTGTCAAAGATTTGAACAGCAATCAATAATTCTAATACAGTAGTGTTTTTTTTTGTGGAAACTAGAAGTGTTAGAAATTTTTCACATAGTTCTCTGGGTAGCCTTTGACACATGGTTGCCACATCTTCACATCTATAAATTCAATATCTTCGTAATAGTGACCCGGGTGGACAATAGCGCACATAGACATTTGAAAGACTTATTAACTAGTAAGTTGTATTTAGTTTTTTTTATGTCATTTGTATTCATTGTATTCTATTTGTACTTATATCTATCTCTCTCTTTTTCTCTCTCCCTCTCTGTATGTCTTTAATAAATCGTTTGTTAGCTTTGGATAGCTTTTTGAACCGTTAGTGTTTAAGACATTTTTATATTACAGGTAAGAGCTCTCACATTTGTATTCAGCATTTAGTATATACTAATTTCATCTACATATTTAACTGTTATTTTTAATAACATTTTCAACAAAATACAAAAACACAAAAATTTTCACAATAATAATACAAGAGGTAAATACTATTGGATTTTACACAAATGGAGACTTAAAAGCACAAAAACTACTTTTCGATAAGTAAAATTTGAATATGCTGACATGTATATATTTTTTGGTAGTTTATTAAATAATTATATTACGTGGGTCAATAAGTTCCGGCTCTAACTAGTAAGATAAAATTTTTTACAAAAATTATTCTTTATTATTCAAAATAATCTCCTTTAAAGGCGATACAATCATTCCAACACTCTTTTAATGTTTCGATGCCGCCCTTTTAAAACGTTTTTAAAATAGGCTTCAGTTTCGGCGATTACTTCCTCATCGAAGCGATACCTCTTGCCACAAAGTATTTTTTTATATCAGAAAAAAAGGTGCTAGTCGCTCGGTGCCAGATTCAATTCAAAGTCCAATTCGTTCATTTTTGCCATCGTCTTATCTTTGCGATTTTGGTCTTCAAACGCTCCAGTGAGACAATGTAGTGGTCGCTGTTAATTATTTCTCCATGTTTCAAATAGATAATAAAGTCTTTCCTTGGGGGTCCCAAAATATAAAGGAATTTCAAATTTATCAGTCAGTTTCTTGCATCTTTGGTTGCTTTGGACGGCTATCTTTGGGTGCTGTCTACTCAGATGACTCAGATTTGATCTTCGAAGGGAAATAATAGATCCACGTTTCATCCATTATGACATACTGATGCAAAAACTCCAATTTATTTCTATTAGACATGTCCAAACAGCGCCGAGATTCATCAATTTGTTATTGTGTTTGCTCTGGTGTAAAAAAACGCGGCACCCATTTGGAAAACAGCTTTCTAATACCAAAATGTTCGTGTGTAATAGTGAAACACCACCCTTTGATAATATTAGCTATCTCATGTAACTCTACCCACCGTTTTTTCAATGATTTCGGGACTAACTATAGCATTTGGCCTTTCGGAGTGCTCAGCATCATTGGTATCGATACTACCGCATTTTAATTTATCAAACCATCGTTTAATGGTTGTAATTGATGAAGTAGAGTCTTGGTAATACGTTTTGAACCAATGCTCAGCTTGGACGGTACTTTTTGCTATCAAATAACAGTGATTAATTAACATACAGGAGCGCGTAAAGAAGAAAGAATGGATGACGGATGAAATCCTTGATATGATGGAAGAAAGAAGACAACACAAATGCAAAAATCAAGTGAAGTATCAAGAAACAAGTCACAATATAAAAACAAAGATAAAGGAAGCGAAGGAACGCTGGCTGAAGGAGAAATGCGATAAAATCGAAGAGTGCGACAGAAGATATGACTACCACAACATGCACAAAAAGATCAAAGAATTAACAACTAAAAAGAAAACCAATAATCCCCACCCGACACTAATAGACGCAGACGGTAACCTTATATCAGACGACTTGAAGCTCATTGACACATGGAAAGATTACGTAGAACGACTTTTTAACGATAAACGCAGAGTGACAGTGGACCAAGATGACGACATGACTGGACCCGAAATACTAAGGTCTGAAGTGGAAAAAGCCATTTCATCGCTAAAAAACGACAAAACACCAGGTCCCGACAACATACAGAGCGAGATCATAAAACTCCTATGCGAAACGGATGACCACTTCCTCGATTTTCTGACAGGCCTTTTTAACACCTTTTACGACAAAGGGGAGATTCCGGAGGAATGGCTTCGATCGACCTTTGTAGCCATACCTAAAACACCAAGTGCAAAACAGTGTGATCAACACCGCTTAATAAGCTTGATAAATCACATTACCAAAGTTTTCACCAAAATCATACACAATAGAATATATAACAAATGCGAAGCAAATATATCAGAGTCACAGTTCGGATTCCGAAGCGCATTGGGCACAAGAGAGGCGATCTTCAGTCTGCAAGTTTTAATTCAAAGATGCAGAGACATGCACAAGGACGTCCACTTGTGCTTCATCGACTTCTCCAAGGCGTTTGACAAGGTCAAACATGATAAACTCATGGAAATGCTCAGGAAGATGCATATTGATGGCAAGGATCTGCGCATAATAACCAGCCTCTATTGGAACCAAAGTGCTGAGATAAAGATGGGCAACTTACACAGTGGGAAGATAGATATTAAAAAGGGTGTACGACAGGGATGCGTCCTCTCGCCGCTCCTGTTCAATATATACTCTGAACAAATCTTCATAGAAGCACTGGGAGAAGTTTCGGAGGGTATCAAAGTAAACGGAGAGGTAATCAATAATATTAGATATGCTGACAACACAGTTTTTATCGCAAATGACTGCAACGAGCTTCAAAGACTCATGCAAAGCATACACACAGCAAGTCAAGAATATGGTTTAGAACTCAATACAACCAAAACTAAATGCATGCTCATCAGCAGAACACAACAACCTCCGATGCAATTGACATTAAACAACCGAAAAATAGAACAAGTGGAGACATACACATACCTTGGAACCACAGTCAACACAAAATGGGACCAGTCAACAGAAATAATATCACGAATTGAAAAAGCACGAAACGCGTTCAACAATATGAAAAAGTGGTTCACAAGCAAAATCTCATTGGAACTAAAATTAAGACTGGTCAAGTGTTATGTCTTCCCGGTCTTGTTCTATGGAGCAGAGGCATGGACCACAACGGAAGCCACCCTGAAGAAACTAGAATCCTTTGAGCTGTGGATATATCGCCGTATTCTTCGGATATCCTGGACAGACCACATCACTAACGTGGAAGTAATGCAGAGAATAGGCAAAAGCAAAGAAATAATCTTCACCGTAAAGAAACGGAAGCTTGAGTACTTCGGACATGTCATGAGGCATACTAAGTACCGGCTGCTACAGTTAATAGTCCAAGGAAGAATCGACAGTAGGAGGGGACCGGGAAGAAGACGACACTCATGGATGCATAACCTGCGACAATGGTTCGGACTAACATCGACCGAACTGTTCAGAGGTGCCGTAAACAAAGTCAAAATAGCCTTGTTAATAGCCAACGTCCGAAACGGATAGGGCAAAGGAAGAAGAAGAAGAATTAACACACGAAATTGTTTTATATCCAGTGTTTATAAAAATCACAAAAGAAGCGACACTTTAAGCATTGCAACTCGGTAAATAATAATGTAAAAAATTCACAGTCGCCATCTCATGGTTAAGCCGTTAATTGACTGACTATTATTAGCCAACTACAGAGATGTTTTTATAGCATAAATAAAATATTTGTTTGCAGTTTTAATTAAAAGTTTAAGCTATTGTAACAAAAATTATTTTTTTGTCTATATAAATCATTAATGATGTTAGTTAAAAAATGTATTTATGCATTATTTTTAATAATGTTTGTTTCTATATGTTTTGACATAACATATGTATTTAATTATTTATATATTTGTATGAATAATTTGAATATATAAAACAAGAAAGTTTTTGCTGTCTACGAGAGTGACAGATAAATCTCATCTTCTCTATTTTAAAATATGAAGTTATTTTAAAATAACTTTAATTTAAGTTAATTTCTTTTCTTTTAATTTATCTGTTATAACAGATCCTTTTCTTTAAACGCAATTGTGAAATTCATTCTGTTACCTTAACAGAATGGACTATATGATAACATCTTTACAAAGGATGCAGCCGCGTTTATTTCCATATAGGTGATAATATTTATAATCTTAATATAATAAAAATAATTTAAAAAACTAAAATCAAAGCACTTCTCGCTTCCTGATTGCCATATAATAATGTCGATCTATAAATATTATAATAACTGCCAAATTAGAATTATTCTTTTTTCAGTTTCTTCTAGTTTTTCTACGTGTCATGTCTATTCTTATATCATACTTTTATCTCTTTATGTCTTATAAAATATAAAATATCTTAAATCACGTTGTAAACTCCACTTGTTAAGGTACCCACATAATCACTCACATTGTTAAAAAATAATTTGATTCCTTGCAGCTGCTAACACCTTCCAATAATACATGTCGTCGATCTTGCCATAACAAATTACGTCCTTCTCGCCAATCACATCCGCTCCAATAAAAATCTCGCCAAATCTCCCCCTAACACATCTATCTATCAAAAAATATAATCCAGAAAAGAAAAGAAAAGAAAGGCGTCGTGGCGTTCTAACAATACTAGTCTCCTCGTGCGATGATAGAGAACCCATCGTCGATATATTAGTCTAGTGTGCCATGCCACCTGAGTCTCCGACGGGGGTTAGAGCAAAGGGCGGCACTATTTTCGCCCCTTCCGCCCTGTAGATGTCAGTTGTCGCGATTCGCGACATCGATCAACGGGCCAGGAGATTACGAATGGGGGATCTACCGGAGCAGAGATCAGACACAGGTTTTACAGAAGCGGATTCATCTCACACTGTACAATTTTTCATGATTTGGGCTCTATCATATATAATGATTTTATTATTGCCTTTTTGATGTTTATGTTATGGATTAACGGTAATTTAAATAGCTGTTGGCATGGGTCGGTTTTCTATAAACTTGCATATCCTGTATCCTCTCTTATGATAAACACATCCAGAAGGAAATTGAGTTGTGATTTTTTAGTTTTATGGTGAATTTGTGAATTTGGATGTTTATGCATAATGTTTTGTTATAATTTCGTCATGAAAATAATATTGGAGATAAGCATGAGCCTATAGCTAATACAAAATCTTGTTTGTAATAATCAAATGAAAATAGACATTAAGAAAGCCACAAGAAAACGTTTTGAGAACCTTTTAATAGTTCCCATCGGCAAGAGTTTATGACAAATACTTTCTTTAAACTTTAGGTATCGCTTCATTAGGTCGAGTCTGACATGATTTCCCTCTGAAACTTTTTTTGTTCTGGGGCGTGTTTCCTTGAATTTTTCCGAAAATTTTCACTCGTCAGAGAGGAAATTCGGAAAACAAGTTAATTTTTATAACAGCAGGAAAATCAACTTTTCACATTGTCTGACGGAACTTGTTTTCCGAATTTCCTGTCTGACGAGAAAAATTTTCCGGAAAGTTCGAGGAAAAGCGCCCCAGAACCCAAAAAAGTCGCAGAGGTAAATCGTGTCAGACTCGGCCTATTGAAGCGATACCCAAAGTTTATTGAGAGTATCTATCATAAACTTTTTTGCTACCTATCCCTTGATCATCCGATGATGTGGTTGGCTCGCCTTTCCAGCTGGTATCTTGGACATGTCTAACACAGAGTGGAACATTACAGTTGTCACATAAAGGGGAATTAATGTGACCAATTATATGCCCGTAGATATGTCGGGTATGTTCTAGACGAAGTCGAGTAACAACGACTTGATGAGCTGTGTTGGTAATTTGATGTTTTTACGGTTTTACAGAGATTTTCACTTCGCAAAGTTTTAAAATCGAATTGTCCCAATAGTTTTGCCTTAAATTTTCGACCTTTACTAAATAAATTTAAGTAAACGCTCAGTTATATCATTTAGCACTATATGTTGATATAGTTTTTTTTAATTAGGAGAACAATGGGATGTGTTGAATGGGTATTGATGGAACTGAGGGAATCGATCCTTATAAGAGTATTGGATATATTACTGAAATTAAAATAAGTGAGAACTTAATAGATGACCTGTAGTTCGCCAGTATGTATGCGGCTTATTGTAGTTTATATTCAAGTGTAATGTTTGTAGTAAAAACAGCTGCATCCATTCCTGTAGTTGTTTTAGAGGTGTCGGTGTATATATGTGAGAATAAACAGTTGGTGTTTAAAGTTACTGTGCCAATAAATTAATTTTTTTTTCTGAGAGTATAGAACTTGAACTGTAAAAATTCTTTAAAAAATTTACAAAAACCATACAATTACAAATCACCCACAGAAAAAAACATAAATCTTTTTAAGTATAAAGTTAGAGGAGGCCCTTCAGCCCAAGAAAATTAGCAAAAATACAATATTTTGTTTTAGAAAGTCATTGTAACTACTATCTAACAAATGGATTAGATTCTATAGGATAGAATAACAAAAGTTAGGCAAATTCATTCAAGCTTTTTTGTATATTTTTATTATTGACAATTTAAATGAAAAATGACTGACTTTAAAATTGTTATATGAAAGATAAAACCATTATAACAGGTGATTCAGCAAAACGGCACGATTTGGCGAAAAAATACAGAAGCCGCGGGATTGCGACTTAAACGGTGTGAACCTAAAGAGTGGTAAGTCCACTTATCATGGAGAAGTTGTCAGATGAACTACACACGTGTGGTGTAAAAGCTTATTACAAAAATGGTGAGAGTTTTGTGCGTGTACAACGAGCGTTTCGTTTACACAACAATTTGCCACCCAGCGCTCTAGTTCTGTCTAAGGCTATTCAGATCTGGGTTAGGGACTTTAAAAGTAGTGGTTCAACATCACATAAAAAAGTGGCAGTGGCAGAACTGCTCGCACACCACAGAATATTGAAGCAGTGCGAAACTCATTACACGTGAGTCCTCGAAGATCCCTGCGACAACGAAGCTTAAATCTGGGATTAAACTATACAACTACGAGCAGAATTTTGCATAAATATCTCCAGTATCATCCATACAAAATCCAGATTGTGCAAGCTCTTAACGTTCGAGATTATCCCATCCAACTAGGGTTTTGTGAACAAATATTGGAGCGTATTAAGGAAAACTACTACTTGCTATCTTTGGATGAGTGATAAAGCCCACTTTCATCTAAGTGGGTACGTAAACAAACAAAATTTCCGCTATTGGTCTGACAGTAAGCACTTATAATCAGAAAAGGCACCCGTGTGGTATACAATTTCTTCATTAGGGATCATCGGACTTTATTTTTTTAGAACGAGCATGACTACGCAGTAACAATAAACTCTGATGGATAGGTGCACTTGTTAAATAATTTTTTTTCTTCCGGCAATCTAGAAATAAACACATGAAAAAGGGGAAAGGGGTAGAGTATCAAGTTTTGATATCAAAACCAACGCCCCCCAGCATGTTGGCGAAATAAATGCTCAACACAGTATATTTTAACATATTTTATGTTTTGTGTGACACAATGTGTTCTATGTTTAACTTTAAGTTCCAACACATGCGCATCGTTAAAAAACAAAAAGTTCGTTATTAAAATGTCGGACAAAAAGGATGGCTTCTTGTCAGTCCAATAAAAAATTGGACTTATATATAATCCAATTAGTTTAGTGTAAGTTGTGTTTGTGAAAATAAAGGTTTTATTGTGAAAAGTTGCCTAAATTATTCCTAGCGTTCTCATCAGCGAAACTTCTTTAATGTTGTAAAAATGACATTTCAACAGGATGTAGCAGCATGTCACACATCACGAGTGTCAATGGATTTACTAAAAGGGTCGTTCCCCGGTTGTCTTATGAGTAAAAACAGCGATATTTCCTAGCTCCTCGTAGTCCGGACCTCTTTCTATGCGACAACTTTCTTGGGGGTATCTAAAGTCGATAGTATTTGAAAGTATCCCTCCGAGAACTATCGCTGCTTTAAAAGAACGGATACTCGAAGAAGTGCAAATAATATCTCGAGAAATATATCGTAAACAATATCGTAAACAGCTTTGTACCACGGCTGCAAGAATGTGTCAAACTAGAGACCACTTTTCCAATATCATCTTCAAAAACTGAGTATTTCTTCACTTGCACATTAATTTCCATTTATTTAATATACGTTTTGTTTATTAAATTTAATAAAAAGGTATTTTTTCAGTTTTTGTTTGTTTGTTTAAAATTGTACCGTTCCATTAAATCACCTCGTAATTCATCAAAAAGATGAAAAGACTCAGTTTATTAAAAAACCTTTAAAATGAGCTATAGAAGTTTTTGGGCTTATTTATTTATTAGTATCTATTAAAAAGGGGTAAAAAATTTAAACACTTAATACTTCTGGCAACTTATTGCAATTACTATTTTCGTTGGGAATAATTCACAATATAAGTCTAAAATAAGTTTATTTTTGACGTTTCAATTTCCACCTTTTTTGATGGTTGTGGGCCAGTCCAACTCTGATTACATTAGAGCAAGATTTTGCTTTATCTTGAAGATTCCGCATAATTTATCCATCTAATACCAACAAGGCTTATGCATGGCAATAATATCATTAGTAAGTCATTTACCCCTTTCAGAAATTACGTATTAACATCGGCTAAATCGGCTGATAGATAAACCTTATCTTAAGATTTTGGCTAAGGAGGTGCAAACTTCTACGTCTTGTTAGTTGAGCAGCAGCGCCAGAAATGCAGATAGTAAAAGTTTCTCAGAGAATAGAGAGATTATCGCGAAATTTAGCTTGTGGTAAATCGCTTAGAAAGTTCGAACCGGATACAAAGCAGTTAAGTTTAGTGGCTTAGAGCTAAATATTTAACTTTAAACAGAAACTTTTATGTTAGTTTTGACATATTTTGCAAATAATGGGAATCGGCTACACTTATAGATAACGTTATTAATACTTATGTGGCTGAAAGTGGTCTACGGTTTTAAATATTGGGAAAACTTGAAAATTGAAAAAATATAAGATGTTAGATTTGTTTTAAAAACAAACTAAAGGTCATAACCATTTTGTATTTTTTTCAACAAACAACGAAAATACTAATCGTTTTTAAGATTTAATTTTGTTTATTTACTTTATTAGTTATTATTTTTTTTAACAACATAGAATTATTATAATTATAGCACATCTTCAAGGTTTTCGGTTAGGTTCAGTGATATAAACGACAATTATAATGGACTTTTCAATGGAAATTTCAATAGAGATTTCAATATCAGAGATACCTACGTCTTATTAGTAAAAAAAACTAAAAATTCACTGTTTTTTCCAATATGTTTCCAATTGAATAAAGTAATTTTATTATTTATTTATTATTTTTATAAATTTAAATAAACTTAAAAAGTTTACATGTTATATACCGATCACCCCTCGTAACGTTTTTATATATATCAAGAATAGCATAGGTCCCAAAACTGATCCTTGTGGTACTCCGGTTGAAACTAGTGGATTAGATTCTTGATTATTAAATGCAACAATCTGTGTTCTTTCTGTAAGATATGATTTTAAAAAATCATGTATGGTACCCCTTATCCCATGGTATTAAAATTTTATCAATAGTGTTTGAATATCTACACAATCAAAAGCTTTTGTAAGGTCACACATTAATCCATTAGTAGGTTCACCTGCATCAAGACCATAAACAATATGTCCTATTACTTTTAATAAAGCTTTAGTTGTTGAGTATTTTTAATTGGAAAGCTAGGTATAATTGATTTGTTATCCAAATAATTTGTTATATGATCTTTAATTAAGATTTCAAAAATTTTACTAATTATTGGTACTATGGTAATAGGTCTGTAATTATCTGGAGCATTTTATTTCCTTTTTTATGAAGTGGAGTTACTTTTGATATTTGGATATATCAGGCCAGTAACCCTCGTTAATACATTGGTTAAATATTATTATGAGTGGTTTAATAATAATTATAGCTAGAGATGCCTTAATAATTTTATTGTTAAAACCGCTATCGTAGTCAAAACATGAGGAATTTTTAAATTTGTTTATGCATTCTTTGACATCAGATGCTACTATTGGGGTCATAAAGATTGAACTCGACTTTCTAAGCAGCCTGCTAAGATAGTAGTTTATGTCGTGCTAGAGTTTCCTATTGATTTCGATATAATATCTGCGTAAAGTATTGGTTATTCTCTTCTGTTGTTAATTTCAGATTGGACGTAGTATTTTCCTTATAGGTTTCTTTTTAACGATACTCAATATTGTCTTACTTTTGTTAGTGGATTTATTTATTATATTAGCATAAGCAGTAAGTTTTTCAGCTTTTATTGCTTACTTGTATTTCTTTCGCATTTGACAATATTTAATCCAATTGTCAGTAGAATGTGTTTTCCTATAAGCTGCTTTACAATCGTAGAGTTGTTTCCTAAATTTGGAAGTTTGCGATTAAACCAATGAATAGCACATTTGCGTTCTTTAGAGGAAAACAACTGCTTTAGTCTTTACACATATATCTTATAAAGAACTCTGTCATGTTGATTGAATTATAGCGAATATCGTTAAACACAGCCCAATCTTTGGATTTAATTTTTTCCACAAAGTTCTTAATATTTTTTTTCATTAATTAATCTTTTTGTAGTCTTTTCTATAATTGTAGGCTCATTTTTTAAACTCCTTATAATAGCAAATATACCTAAATGATCAGATATTACAAGATCCTAGATGCCTGTATTTAAATTGAGTTCATTAATATTAGCAGATATATTATCAAGGCAAGAACTTGAAGTAAGTGAAACTCTTGTGGGTGCTTTTATGAAATATTTTAAGTCGTACATGGTTAAGAAATTTCGTATTTCACAAACATGCCCTGTGTTTACTTCCATATTTATGTTAATGTCCACAACTATCATTATATTTTCATAATTTTTGTAGGCAAAATCAATTTAAGCATATAATTGAGCTTTAAAAACAGTAATATCGGAATTACTAGATCGATAAAGTGCAATTATTAGAAAACGATTATTTTTAATTTCAACACCACATAATTCAGCATTCAATGGATCACAAAATTTGTTTAAATCAACAGGCTTAAGTTGAATATGTCTAGAGCCATAGATAGCTACACCTCCATGTGCTCTTCTTTCCCTACAATATGAAGAGACAAATTGAAAATTGTCTAAGTTTATTTTTTGTTAATTATCAAAGTTTAATCAGTGCTCCGAAACACAAAAAATGTCATACTTATTATCTTTAAAAAATGCATTTAATTCATGTACCTTATTAGTAATAGTTTGTACAGCTAACTGAAACAGAAAGCACGTTTCTTTAGTATTACTGTAGTTATTATAGTTATTGTTTATGCACGAAGAAACGAAAAAATTCAATAATATAATATATACCCTCCGGCCATATTTCACAATTTAAAATGAGATGATGCCTTAGGAACTGCAATTTTAAATGAAACATAACTTCTTGGATATCTCGAGCTTAATTGGTTAACCTCAATATTTTCATCAATAGTCAACAACAAGGATGATTTGTTAGTTCTTCCAAAGATGTATCTGAAGACCAGTTGGTTGTATGATCGTACTTCATAGTTCTCTTTACAGCCGCCTTTAGTCCAATTGCTTTGGAGTTGCTAGTGCCTTAGAAAATTTTTTGGTTTCCTAAATGTTTTAGGTTTATTAGTATTGTTGTCATTTTGAGGACCAAGAATTTGTTTGTCACTCAGTTTAATTACGTTAGAACATAAATTGGCAGCTTATGCTTCATGAACTGCTGCTACTACATTAGAAAGTGTAATTTCAGATTGTTTTACAATGGTAGCAGTTTCGACAGCTCTTGGCACATGAGTTACTTGTTTATAACTTTTTTTTGTCTGTATTGTAGGTACTTTGATGGTTAGGAGTTTGTTTTAGACTATTTATTTCATGGTTTAATGATGATACTTGATCTTGTAAGGCTTTAATAGCAATTTCTTGGTTGAAGATAATCTTATCCTTTTGCTCAATCAGATCTTTCATATAAGTAATATGTAAAGTGCTTTTGATGTTATCTTGACTATTTTTGTCATACATCAATGTTTACTTGCATTTTTAGCAAACACACTTAACCATGACTTGAACTTAACTAAAAGCTAAACTTTTCTTGGGGCATACAAACTCCTTCTTAAAAATTGTTATTAGAGAAGTTTTTGTTGCTGTGTATAAATGGGACTGATGCTTTTAAATTACAAAAATTTTATTCTCTGATAAAAATGATGTGCGCCATAAACATACGAACGAAAATTTGACTGTTATGTTTATTTATCAAATATCTTCACCCCTAATAACATCATGAAATATTCGAATTTACATCAAGTATAAACCGTCAACCATTTATTAAAACAAATAAAGAAAACGTACGAGTCCAAAGCCACCTGCGACAATAATTCTATCTGAATAAATATCCAGTAACACATGGTACCTGTCACAAAGTTTATGGATTACAGTGGAAATATACAAAGATCGCACAAGTTATATATTCGAACAACGTTTATGGTGCCATCTTTATTGCTAGGCGAAAGGAAGTTTTATATTTTATTATCTGTCAATAAAAAGCTCTATGATAACATGCGGAACACCAAGGAACAGAAGGAATGAAATTTGTTAGTATTTCAAAAGTTATGAAAGATACCTATAGAAAAGAGTTTATGTTTTAAGACTGTAATAAAGTAAGAATAAAATATCGAATGTACGAAAAAAATATAATTAAAGTTAACTAAAATATGTAAATATAATTCCGCATGACTTAGTTAGTGATAATTAGACTTCGGCAAATATGCAAATAAAAATGTAGAAAATATGCGCATAAATATGCACGTGTTTACCCGAAAATATACAAATATTTTACAAAATATGCATACAAATAAATAAAAAAATCGTAAAATAGTAACAATTTTATTTAAAAAAAAAGTGTACATAACTAAATATTTCCTACTATTCATTAAGATTTACATTTATTTTAAGTAACTACATCATTTTTAAGTATGAATAAACTTATTTAGAATTATGGTAACAATAAATGACCAAGTGGTGTTCAAAATTTTCTAACAAAAACTTGTGGCTTCTGTCTGAGTACATATATTTATATATGGAAAAACTTCGTTCAACATCAACTGATGTAACGGGAGTATTTTTCAAACTAACCAAAACATTTGGTTCTAAATTAATTGTTTCCGAAATATTTCCAGCTAGAACACTGACTACTTCAGAAAGAATATGGTAACCTTTATTTTTTTCCATAGTAGCTTCAAATTTTTTTAAAATATCTTTTCCAATATTACCTCTAACGTTCCGACAACATGACGCAAATTCTTTTATTAATGCTGTACTTTCGAACAATGACAGTTTTGGTGATTCTAACTGAGTAATTGTTTTTTGAACAAAACTAAAATTTGATTTTATAAATGAAAGTTCTTGTTGAAGCAAGTTACTCTGAAAAGTTTGTTTAGAATCCAAAAGAGATTGGGAACTTTCATCTGTTAACGTATCAATTATGTTCTTTATTTTAACAAAATGATCTGCATAAAAATTAGCTGCTTCTAACCATGTTCCCCATCGCGTTAAAATAGGTTGTGGTGGAAGAGAAATGTTAGGTAGCATTTCTTTATAAAGTTGAATTCTTATAGGAGATTTAAGAAATACTTTTTTGACACAGGATATCATGGTATTTACAAGAGGAAACTTTTTTCGTATTTCCTCTGCAACTCTGTTTAATCCATGCGCTACACAAGTAACATGTATTAAATCTGGGAAAAATATTTTTAAATTTTGTCCTGCTTTCACCATATAAGGAGCAGCATCCGATAAAATAAGCAGTAATTTATTAGAAGGAATAGTTGTCGGAAGAAAAAAAGTTGCTAATGTTTCTTGTATAAAACGCGAAATTGTTAAAGCATTTGTTTTCTCAAGTTGCTGACATGAAATAAGATGAGATTTTGGTAAGGTATCTTCTTAAAAAACACCAATCAATAAATGAGCAATATACTTTCCTGAGGAATCAGTGGTTTCGTCTACAGATATGTAAAAATAATTATCTGCAATTTCTTCCTTAATATTAATTAACACCGACGAGTATAGCCCGTTCACATTATTTCTTCTTAGAGACCGATCACTTGGAACATTAAGTTTGCAATATTTTTTTAGAAACGAACTAAAATTTACATTTGCTAATTTTGAAAGCGGTATGTTTGCAGACACTAATGCGCGACACAAGTCTTCATTAAAAGTTTCTTGCTCATCTAATTTTTTTGAAGTAGATTGGAAACATTTAGCCATTGAAGTTTGATTTTTCCTTTTTTTGCAATGTGTGAAGCAGTTCTCACATGTTGGTCTATCTGAAATTTCTTCTCACATGCTATCTATAAATAAAAATAAAAACCTTTATTTTAACCCAACCTTTAAAATATAAAAATATAAAAGGTGTTTTTGGTTAATCAAATAACTGGTTTGGAAAAAAAAACACTCGCTAAGTGTTTTAAATGCAGTATTAATCCACAAATTAGTTTTTGTTACTAACCATTAGTACATCATATAACTTATTTTAAAATTCAACAAAAGTTTTTTTTTGTTAATTCAATTACAATAAAAATAATTGTGTTTTAGAATAGCTGACTTCATAAAAAAAAGTAAAGGTGAAAAATTTTTCTAAATACACACCATTGTATTGTACCATGGACAATTTTTTCTCACTAAAGGAAGCTATTTTTCATTTAAAAACAACCTACGAGTACTAAATTTCAAGTAAATACGTTTATTGGTTTTAAAGTTATTGTTGTTATTAACTAAAAGAATTTAATTTTTTTTAATTTTAACACCCTGTATCTCGAAAAGTAAATAAGTTTGACCCCTCATTAACTATATCGTTTTGTTCAATTTTTCGAGAAGTATCTACAGTCAAACGTTGTAAGTGTCATTTGGAAACACCCTGTATGTATGAAATATTAGATATTTAATAGAAAATATTAGATACTTACAATTTTGCCACAGACTGAACAGTAGATTTTTCCCATATCCATAGACAGCTCTTTATAAGGTTTAATCCAAGTTGAAGCACTGGTTGTTTTAGGCATTATAAAATCACAATCTTCCTTTTTGTTACGCACAACGAGTGTTTACGCTTTGAATATCAAAACAAAAATGATTTACAAATCTGAGCATCAAATTAGAAATGTTTAGGTACCTAATTCAATAAACTGGGAGATTTTGGAAAATCCCTAAATTAGGAACAAAACTATTAGCCGTTTACCTGCTGTTAAGATACAATAAATTGTAGATAGATTTGGGGATTAGATCATAAAATGCAAATGAACGAACCCGTAGCGATTATCCAATAACTGAATGCCTCAGTGACCGAGACTTTCTAAGAATGTTGAGGGCTACTTAAATTGATCTTCTTTGAAATTGTAAATGTTTTGTACCTGTACAGATTACATACTTAGATCATTTCTTGATTAAAATGACTACAAAATTTTATACAAGAATTGAAATAAATTGGTATGTTTAAAAATTTTCAAATACAGTATAAAAATCTGAACTTTTATGCACTTTATGCAAACTTTTATACAAATATGCCAAAATATGAAATATTTGCATAAAATATGCACAATATGCAAAATATGCAATATGCATATTTGCCGAAGTCTAGTGATAATGTATTGGAAACACGATTTGAAACTTGAGATAATGCTACAAAAACAAAAAAAAATTAATTCAAATATCGAAGTAATGATCAAAATTTCCAGAAAAAATATATAACAATTTTTTTGACACATTCTAACCAAAATACAAAATTTTTTTGGATAGTTTAGGACACGAATAAGTTTAATTCCTCATAAATACAACCCCGAAGAAGGTTTTTTAAAAAAAATTTGTGATACAAATTCGAAGAAAAAGCTTAGAAATATTTTCTTATTTAAAAATTTTATGTACAGTATAGTCCGATTAGTACGACTTTGCATATAACAACCCACCGTTTTTAACGACGTAAGTAAGGTATATGATAAGATTTTTTTTTGAGTTTTTTTTGTCTTCAGAACTATTTTCACTTTGTGTATTGCGCATTTGATCAAGATATTTATTTTACCTACTCTTTTATTTATCTTTTATGAAGTTGTGTGTTTAAAATCCTTCCGCAAACAGCTAAGTTAAACAAAAGGATTATAAATCCTTAATGCATTCCTTATATCAACTCAGTCCCAACCACCTTTCTTGATTAGTATTTGCAAATAGGAACTGAAACCTCTCGCATAATACTCCCTGTCTGCTTCTGTTTTCAACATCATGTATATTTAATCTGAACAAACCCAACACCGGCCAATTTTACATTCAAGAGTATCAGTCTGTAGAGCTTCAACAAATAATCATTTATGGTCTTTGCGGGAATTGGCCATTCAGAGGGGAGTCGTGTCGAAGGGATAAGCGTTTAAGCGCCCCCTCTAGGTACGGAGGAAACGCGCCCAGCCAGGAAATGACGACGGCTTCGGCAATGTTTCCAGAGCCCTTTCAACCCTACGCACCTAAGAAAAAGAGATTAAAGTTGTATACGCTGAATTGAGACTTTTTAAATAGTGATAGGTATAGAGAAAGCCATGTTTGAAGAGTTAAAACTAAGATAGATGATATTATACTATAATTATTTTATTCATAAGTTTTAGAAATCTATGACTTACATGTAAAAGAGAGACGTTACCTGTTGTACAGTTATCCTCACAGTTACACTGTTCCCTCTAATTTTTTGCTGACGGTGCTATACAAATTTAGGAGCAAACATGTTCCAAACGTATTTAAAAGTGTACAAGTGGAGTGTGTGTGATCTCTTGTGATTGCCTGTGAAATCTATATTGTTAATAAAAAATGCTCTTGAAAATTACATTTTAAAAGATTGATACATTATTATTTATATTTTTGTTTACAACATTTTTTTATTATCGGTAAGAACTTTATATCTTTTTATATGGAAGATATCTATTTTATTGACATAAAATTATTATTCATCTGAAATCACATATTGTTATTAAATACTGTGAAATAAAGGCATTATTTCTAAAATACATATTTAATTAATGTTTTTCGCTGCTGCTTTGGAACACACATGAAGTGTTTGTGCTTCATAGGATTTCAGTTTTAAATATATATCATCAAATTGTTTATCTGGTAATGATTCATTCATGTTTAGTACTTATCTTCTGTTCTAAATGCTACATTTGTTTCTTCTGTTTATTGCAAGCATATACTTAAGATTTTCTCCATTTTATTTTAGTCAGGTAATTTTTCTTTTTTTGATAAGTGGTTTTACTCATGCTGTAAACTGGGTTAGAATATAAAGAAGAAATTTTCATAAAAATTAACAAAGACGAAATTGAGATATACAATCCATATATCACTACTTAAAATCTAATAGAGAGATAAAAGATTGTTGAAAATGACAGATGACAGTTCTATCTAAAGTTCAGCATTGTGTTGTATTACTTAATAAATTTGGTTAAAATTAAAGTAATAGTCGTATTAATTGGTAAAATAAAATCCCGAAATGAGAGTAAATAATTAGATCGGGAACAGATGTAAACACGACATTTCGTCTGATCAAAACCCGGTTTTAAAAAATGTTAACCAAATTTTTGTCGTTCTTAAGCAGACAGACAGACTTCTTAAGTTCACTGTAAGCAGACTTCAAAAACGGTTTGTTTCTTTATTTAAACATTTTCGTATCAGCTGTTTTTTAACATAAGTTGCATCTGTTAATGTTCTGTCTCCTAAGTTTTAGAATGTCAGAAAATGTATTAGGAAGTTGACAGTTCAAGTAGTAGTAGTAATTGAGTTTTTAAATAGGGCTTTCATTCAATTGCAATTATTATCAAGTAACGTAATATTTAGCATTTTGTGATGCGATAATCGGATAGTGTGTTGCATTTCAACATCTTGTTGTCCATCTATTATGACTCCTGTACACCGATTTGTTCCAGAAAATGTTTGGGTGCCTGAGAGCACGCTAAATGTAATATATTTTAATATCGACTTTATGTTCTTGAAGGCTTTTGTTATGTTTTTGGTATCGAACTAAGGAAGAAAAGCCTGCCTTAAATGCTGCTGGCCATATCTTGTCTCTAATGCTTGAAGGGGGAGATATACCTGGGTGTATTCTGGGGAAAAAATTGCAAGATGGTTGCTGTCTCTCCTCGAAGCGATACTATCAAAAAAACTGCCATTTTTTTCTTCTTATTGTAATGCCTATCCGTTTCGGATGTTAGCGAGCATCATGAAAATCTGTACTTGCACATATTGCTCTGAAAATATTGATTTGTGGTTCTTGTGTTGAACCACGTACGTAGAGTTGCCAGCCAGGAAATTCTTCGCCTTCCTTGTCTTCGTTTTCCTTATACTATTTCTTGTGAAATTAATAATTGCAACAACCCATATCGTTAGCTGCTCCATATGTTATGACCGAGGTATACAACTTTAGCTGTTTTTATTGTGGTTAACAGCTCTTTTTCTTTTTGTATTTATAATAAAACTTTTTAATTTTGTTTTCTTTACCCTACATTTGGCTATTTTTTCAAGAAAGAAGAAATACAATTTAAAGTATATACTACAAGAAGACTTTTTCTAGTCTTAGATAAAATAGTATATTGCTTGTTTTAAATGCTGGTAAAATTATGTATTTATCATAATTTATCAATTTATTCAATGGGTTTAATTCATCTTTTATAACCTTAACTTTTTCTGTATGAGATGAATATTAATTTAAATATTATATTTATAGGTGTATTTTCATATTCCGTACAATTTAATTTCACATCCAACATCATTCTAATTTTATTTACTTTCCGATGTCAACATAAATTATTGTAGAGCAAGATATTATAGATATATAATGTAATTATAGTTTCTCAAGCTGATTGAAGCAAACATTCATTAATTGTTTAATTTAGGGTAGGTTTAAAGTTTTATCTGTATAACAATAAAACTAAACGTTAAATTTTGGTAGCATTATCGAAGCAGACAAATTACCCGTACAAGCGCAACCCTCTATTTGCAAACCAGATATATCCTTTTGTACTCACTAAAGGTACGATAAGTTTTAAGTTCGTAAATTGCAGCCCATAAGCCATTTGCCGGCCGTTAACTGACTCCGAAATTAGCTAATATGAATAATTTTAAACGGTATATTTCAACTTATTCGACTACACAGTGACCCAAGAAAGACGATGACATGCTCCTATAGATTTAGTAGATTTTTACTTGTATTTGTTAATATATTGATTTTCAAAAAATTTCCAAAAAAGGAATCATCGAATTTTTGTTACGTTAGGTTAGGTTTTAATAAAAACCAAAATAATCTTCTTCAATATTTACGACGTTCTACAATTCTTCTTCCTTTAGATTTGTGTTTGTTTATTTATATTATTTTAATTTGTATTTAACCATTTTGGTAATAAATTCTCGATAAAACATTTTTCAATTTTGGAAATTTTCTTGTAATCAACATCCTAACATATACGGTTGTTAAAGTCTCGTAAGATTTTGGGCTAAGATTAGCAAATTTTCTCACTAAGGCAATAATAACGAACTTTGGAATCAATATCCCTTACACGATTTACTATTAGAAGTATATAGTTTTCAGTACGTCACCTACCAGTGCCCTATAGCATCAGCAAATAATAACAAATAGGCTTTATTCACTTGGTTGTCAGCATTCATTGAATTTTACAATCGAACCAAAGTCAGTACTGTTTTATAACGAACTGCGGATGTGAGAACCACAGTTCTCTCTAACAAAACCTCTTCAATTAAATCACATATTTCATTATCTATGTTTTTGTTTGGACTAATCTGTGCTAAAGTATTTTTAATAAATAGAAATGAATTACATCGTCGGTATTCAGTAATTACTATTTGATATTGAAAATCAAAAGAAATCAAAGAAATTACTACTAGGTTATTATAAAAAATAACGTAACTCTGCTTTGTCATTAAAGAGATTTTGTCGCTCATTCTCGAGTCTTACCATATGTTTAAAACGTTTTGGTCATTATGTTAGCAACGAGCTTTTGGCTTGAGGAATTTGTTAGTCCTCAATGGTTCTCTAAGGTGCTATCAAATATCCAACTAGGTATTTGCTAGATACTGCTCTAAAAGCCTTGTGGTTTAATAGGTGCTAGTACATTACTATCATTAGTACATACATTACTATCATACATTAGCTAGTACATACAAGTCATTAACAAAAATGTATACAACAAAATAATATATAACAGAAATATACAGTCTATAAATTTGTTTAACCGTTAAATCGCGTCCAGGATTTAAAGGTGTTAAGATTTTAAAAATGAGATCTATATGCGTCCACTGCTGAACATAGATCTCCCACAGCTTTTTCCATCGATCTATGTCTTGTGCTGCTTGCATCCAGTTATTGCTAATACTCTTCAGGTCATTAGCCCATCTAGTTGGTGGGCGTCCTCTACTCCGTATTGCTTCTTGTCTTGGTCTCCACTCTAAAATACGTTTTGTCCATCGGTTGTCTGATAATCTAGCGACGTGTCCTGCCCAATTCCATTTTAACGACGTGATTTTTTCGATAGCATCTGTTGTTTTTGTTCTACGACGTATTTCTTCGTTTAGGATTTGGTCTCTCAGAGAGACACCCAACATCTGGCGTTCCATAGCCATCTGAGTCACGCGCATCTTATTAACTATCTTTTTTGTGTTAATGTTTCCACTTCATAAGTGAGTACAGGAAACACAGATTGGTCAAAGATTTTATTTTTGAGGCATATGAGTAGATCCGATTTAAATACATAGTTTAATTTACCAAACGCTCTCCAGGCTAACCCTATGCGACGTGGGAGCTCACATATCTGGTTATCTCTGCCCAACAGTATGTTCTAAAAGCGTCGTGAATATATTTGGAGAGACTGTGTCTCCCTGTATACAGAATTTATTTGTTTCTTGTTCAGATAGTCTTAATTAAGCTAGCTGTAGCACTTTAGTAGATATATTTGATTATGTTAATGTAGCGATGGTCTATTTGGCATTCTGTCAATGCTTTTATCATTTTCTGATGGCTTATGGTATCAAATGCTTTCTCGTGTGTCGACAAATATCAGTGGCAATGGTTTTTTGTATTCTGCAGACTTCTCTATCAGACTCTTTATCACTAATAAGTGGTCGTTAGTGCTGCATCCCGATCTAAATCCAGCTTGTTCTCTAGGCTAATAGAAGTCTTATTTAGCATCCAGTCTTTTTTGATAATTTTCTGATATTAAATTACAAGGTACATTATCTTTTGCTCCTATTGCATAACCACCTCAATACCTGAGTGACAGTGACAGTTCTTAATAGTTGAGGAGTTTGTCCTCTCATGTAATTATTGTTTATTTGAATAAGTTTATTCAAGTAGACATAACCACGGACAAAACGCTGTCGTTCAAAACTCATCTAAAAATACTGTTTTTAAAATAAGCTGTTGAATAGCAGCTATGTAACAAAGATCGACACTAAACTCAAATGCTGAGAATTATAAGTGGATGTATAAAAGTTACTCCTACTCTGTTACTCCTACTCCTTTACTATACTTGTCACGTCCGTTGACAAGAAAGCCTTCGAAGAGAAAACAGAAACATAATTGGAAACCCCAAGCTGCCTGATACATATAGATACCCCAGACATTGCACTGAACAATCTTAAACCTAGATCGTCCCACTTACTATGGCAAGCTAACTATATAAAGAAGGTTTTGCCAGCAAGTATGGACTTTAACTGTTTTGAGTGAAAGACTCTAAGCCGTATACTCTAAATTCTATCCTTAATCCGACTCTAAACTAAGCCAGATACAATCATGTGAGTGCGAAGAACCTTGCCAAATCAGCACCATAAGAATTGTGAATACCATTCATTCGTTCCTGTCTCTGCTGTAATATTTTACTTAAACTGTTTGTTAGTCTGTATTTATGTATGTTTGTTATTATACTATGTTCATATAGTATACTATACACTATGTCCATATACGCAATACTTTAAATGAAATAAAATGATTATTCGAAATTTGTTAGAATATTGTTTTGTAATAATCTTCGAAACACTGATCTTTTTTAAACTAATATATTGTAAAACGGTTCTTTTTTAGGTAAAACCGTAACTTAATCAACCCTGTATCCGAGCGGTCATCACGGACCTCACGCGGTTTCCCGAATTTCAGCGCGTTTTAATTCGCAAATTTGCATATGAAAGTGGAAAAGCCACCGTACCGTGCCGTGCATCGCCATCCTCTCCCGCCGCCTACTATGAAACAATATCTGGCGTAATAATAGGAACGAGTAAGGCAATAAAGGTTTTGCATAACGAGGTGTTCTATACGACCATTTTCAGAGCTGGATCACAGAGGATTTTGTTATTATTCCCGTATTAATAGAATACTAAATGAAACAATGGCTGACATATTATTAACGACAATGCCGGCTGCATTCGCGAAAGACTAATAGAATGGACGTTTTTGGTCCGAACTGGATCATAATTAGTAATTATGTGTTTAATTGGTAATAGGTGAAAGCGGATTCCAGACGAATAATATAGTTGGGATTATTAAACGAATTAACACGTATGAAAATATTTTATATTAAATAATATAATTAATTTTTTTTCAATTTATGGATTTTATCACGTCATACTTAATTTTAATAAATATATTTTTTAGATTTAGTCCTTGATCGGATTTTGAACATAATTTAAACTTTTAATCGCTACAATCAAACCGTGATATAAAATATGGACAGAAATCTAAAATTTTGGAGATCAAGATTGTTTGTGTAATATATTAGCTGATACATCAAATTTATATTTATTTGTAAACTGTTTAAATTATTATGAGAGCAAATCTTGGTGTATTAACGATAAATGTTTATTTAGAAAAATTTGACAAAACTACTCAAGATACTCGAGATACAAAATGGAGGCTGGACAATTCCTGGGAGAAATGAAATAAATACCAACTGGACTTCAGTTTATCCAGAACGACGACAATATATTATTCTTCAAACTCGGCTACTTATTTTCCACTTAAAACCATGTAGGCTTACTTAGTCATCAGGGCGCTGTTATTAAATTCCTTGTCACAGCATACAGCTTACAACATGGTGATTAACTCACATTACAAAGATTGTCATACTGCATTTTAAACTAAAATCACCTTCTTCTCACCACACACATGGAATTAAGGCAAACTTTGCCATTTTTTAAAACTCTTACGAAAACGAACCTTACTCGCCCAATCTTTTTGTATTTGTATCTCTCTTCTACGACTCCTTAAAATTACGATACAAAATTAAACCATAAATTGCATGGTATTTAAATTTTTTGTGGGAAGTTGTTTAAATTAAAACGCAATAAAGCGAGCTCAAATTCGACAACTACGGTGCTAATTTTTGTTTTTAACCGAATCGACAAAAACCTTAAGAAGCATTAGTAACTTTAGGTCGCTGTCACACCATTAGTCAGGGCCGTATCAAATAAATTTTTATATATTCAATATTTGATATTTAAGGGGAACAATTATGCTACAAAATGAGGTTAATAAGTGATTCATCATGAGCAGTTTTCATTGCTCATTGGCAGGTTGTTGACTGTGAAAGATTGTCACTTTATCTCTTGCGTGGTCGACCAATACTTCTTCTACCACTTGGTAATTTATCTCTTGCTACTTTAACAACTCTTCTGCTAGCCATTCTACCAGTATTTTCAGTACACTCCAGTACTTTTTGATGCGTTTATGATTACTAGTCGTATAAATTCTTGATTTTAACTAACAGTTAATGAGTCAGTTACTCCATATAATATTATTAAGGTATCCTGCTAATCTATTTGGTCTTACTACTTGATTTCTTTTTTAACGTCTCCATAGCTGGACAGTGTAATACCAAGGTACCTTAAAGAGACAACTAGGAAGATTCTTGAACACCGTAAATCATAAGATTCTTTGATTTGTCAGAGTGCTCCGTAACTAATGAAACAAGGAATATATCTCTAGTTTTATAGATGTTTCATTTTCCCCAGGATATTCTGTGCTCACCTAATATTACCACCTTCTCAATGATGTGCTTGAATTTCCATTGCTTTTTGTCTTTGTATAGTTATCTGATACTTTATACCTTTATAGTAAGGGACATAGTCTCTAAACCATCACTCTGAGTTTATATGAATAGAGTTCTTATTCAGAATGCATGCGAATTTATCGAAAGCGATCCATTTTAATTATGTTCTTTTATTTTATTTCAATTACTGATTTAGTTTTCCTAGTTTGATGACACAACTTAAGTATACATAAGGCTTGACGTTTTCTTTTCTATAATTTTGTGTTGTATATTTGTCAGTTCTTGTCTTATAATTTTTGCCATGTCATAGTTTATTTTTATACCTACTGCTCCAGAAATCTGAATTGGTTTATGTGTGTTTTGTCGATGTTTTACTCTTGTGTTTTATTTATATATTTTAGCTTCTTAAAAATGTTATTGAGGTCAAGTTTGAATAATTTTGGCGGGATTATGCCTCCTGGTCGCACTAACCTTGTAGTTTTATAGGGCTAGTTTTTATACTACTACTACTACTAAGGATTTCCACAGTTTTCACTGTCTTCCTTCACTCAACCGTTTTCTCAAATTTTCCCTGTCATTCCAGTCTCCATCTCGCAGGGTTCTTTTCTCCATAGCCTCGTCGATTTCATCTCTGAATGACCTTCGGGGTCTTCCTCTCTTTCTTCTTCCAATCGGGCTCCATTCTGTGATTTTGTTTATCCAGCGTCCTCTGTCCGCTCTTCTGACGTGGCCGTACCAGGATAGTCTCTTCTCTATATAGTCGATTATGTCTGATTGCACTCCCATTCTCCGTTTTCCCATTCTCCCATTCTCCAGTTTTTATATTATTTTATTTGTATCGTATATGTGTATCTTAAATCGATTGTTGTATTTTCTAGAAGTGTGTAATTCAATCGAATTTTTATTCTACTATATAATATTTAATATCTCCCAAATCAAGATCGATATTTGAATAATATTAAGTGCCTGATACAGCTACACATGCTACCTGTCACCGACTAAATTAAAAACCGAAATTAATGCCCGTTTGTGGACGTACAGTCTAACAAATAAATCATAATCCCAGAGCGTACCAGCTACTTCAATTCGCGATAACTCCATCCTCAATAAATCCACTTGAAGGTGAACGGTATTAGACACATGAAATATGCAACCAGGAAACTTGGTTCATTATTTATCGTCCGGTGCTCGGTACACAACAGAACTGTCTATTAGTAAGTCATTTTACAAATAAAATGTCCAAGAGTTGCGGAGAACGCCCGTTTTAATGGCTTGTAAAGTAACGATGGTTGTGTTGTGCGTTGGTCGAATTGAGGCAGCGATTGAGAGGCAGTCGGGAACAGATAATGAGGTTAATTCTAATGGTATACAAGAGACTAGTCAGGAAGTGGTTTATTTAAATATAGTAGTTTGCTTGTGTATTTTAATAGTGTATTTTAATATCCTAAAATGCACGTCAAATTATTGTATTTTCTGCGTGATAACAATACCAGATTTAATACACTGACATCACAAACAAATTCACGTAGGCACATCCATCCTTCTCCTCATTCCTTTATCCTATGCACGAATATAGTGACGTCATGATGTTTGATTGATTGTAATTAACTATTTAACTCTATTTACTTTTTAGATGATTTCAGAAGGGAATGTCCTGTAAATCTTTTAGTTAGATCAGACCACCGTGAACGAGATCTGCTTCTTGATATACTGCCTCTAACTCTACCTTCGACGATCAGTCTTTCTATGCCCTCTTTCCTTCTAGAGATATGCCCAAAGTATCTCAAAACAATTTTGTGACGAGTCTGGTATTATTATTTATGTCTTGAAGCACGGATTATGTTGTAAAAACCACAAAGTAAATTTACTTTAGTTTATTTTTCGTTTTCATATGTGACAGACTATACTTTTTTATTTTTCTGTGACAGACTATGCTTATTGTCTAAAAAATATTCATCTTAAAGTGCCATATGAGTTGGTTGTTTTATAAAAACACTAGCGGCACTATCTTGGACCCTTAGATAAAATCGTGCGTGAATTGTTTTAAGCCAAAACATTATTCGTTCTTGCTCCTGCTAAGCCAAGTGTGTATCGCTCTCTTTCTCTCTCTAAAATGCACTGAACAGTATTATATTTCGCTATTTTGCGGGATATTCAAAAACCTGTATAAATGAACAATTTTTCGAAACAATTTTTTTTTCGTTATGTAAAATATTCTCTTGTTATTAAATATGTTATGTAAATAAATGTGCTGTATCAATCGATTACTGTTTATTCTTCTTTTAAGTACAACCTGATAAAACACACACTGAATCAACGCCCTGAGGTCTGATAAGTTATAACGAAGGAATATCTTTAACAGTTTTATGGTCTTAAAATATTTGGTACTATACCCTATGAGGTAAGGAATTCAATAAGCTTTTCCCAAACAATTCATGGAGATTACGACTAAGTTTCCATCAGATCCAATTGAGAGATGAAATTCGTAATATCCTCCTTTAGATCCACATCTTAAAAGCTTTGATTCTGTTTGCGTCAGCATTTTTTATAGTCCTCGTTTCAGAGGCATATGTTGAAGTAGGAAATATCAGTGCACATGCAAGGTGAAGTTTCGCCGCTTTAGTTATGTCGTCTTTTCAGATTTTCGTCAGTTTTGCTGTTGCTGATCTAGCCATCGTCATCTCTTCTTCACATTCGCCATTATTTTTTATTATTAATCCTTGGTAGTTGAATTTTCCCACTACCTCGTAATATGCTAAGCATGAGACTTATTTTTAGCTCGACTAATTATATCTTTTGTTTTGTTTGTATTGATTGCTAGTCCGCATTGTTGACGTACGTTATTGAGTTTCTACATTATCTGTTCTTGTTCTTTCTGAGATGCAGTTAATATCTGCGTATCTTAGGTTATGAATTTTATGATCTTCCACTGCTGTTCCTCCATCTTAGTCATTTAAAACGGCTTGCATGATATGCTCTCTATAAATATTAAAGGCCAGTGGCGACAATACACATATCCTTGGCGAACTCCTGCACCCAACTTAAAATTATTAAAGTAGTACTATTTATTTGTACTGTAACTACTACTACTAACCAGATAAAAAGTAATTTTCACAAAATCAGATGCGAAATCTCACTGATTCGGTACTAAGAAAAGGAAACCAGGGATTAAGGGACAAAAATGTAAAATGTTGGGTGTAAAACTCGTGACAGGGATCTTGCTATGAAAACAATGCTGTTCTGATAACCCAGAATTATGGTGATCTGTAAAGGCTAGTAGAGTAGT
This sequence comes from Diabrotica undecimpunctata, assembly GCF_040954645.1. Taxonomy (NCBI): domain Eukaryota; kingdom Metazoa; phylum Arthropoda; class Insecta; order Coleoptera; family Chrysomelidae; genus Diabrotica; species Diabrotica undecimpunctata. Next base: position 175,098,679 of record NC_092805.1, read on the forward strand.
TGAATTGTTTATGAAATGGCAAGTTTCTACAAGATGCAGAAAAATAAGGCCAAATATGACAAAATATGTCATGTCTGTGATATATTGGGAACGTAATTAGGAGACATTAATCTTTTTTTTTTCCGACTTTATAGAGGGGGGTCTGGAATCTTCAAAAGACATCTCACTCAAGGACGCCCCCTGACTGACCTTAGTGCAGGATTCGTTCTTCGTACCCTCGGCGATAGTTACCGAGGTACTTTAAAATGCCCTCTCGTCGCAGAATCTACGCCAAACGCCTACCTGCTAAACCCTAATCTGTCATCCAGCGATTCGGAAGCGGAATGGCCGCCGTAAGGCCGGCATTACTTTCGAAGCACTACCTTCATTCATCCACAGACTGTCATCAATGAGGCTCGTTTCAGGTAGTGCGTGGAAGACCCTCGTCGCTCCAAGTACGGCATCACTCCCAGACGGGCATTTCCTCCTTCCCCACAGTCTGACTCACACAGTCTAACTCATACAGTCTGACCCACTTTTCTACCTTTAACTTTCAGCATCTTTCCCTCTTACCTTTACAGTTGGTCCAGCTGTCTTTTTTCCTCTTCTGTTTTCTTGATTACGGCACCGATATAGTTGTGTATACTAGAAAACACTAATCTGCGTAGGGTAAAACACAAGTATGAATGACAAAAACGGAGAATCATTTCATCTTTATACTGCACATTTCTTATACTTTTTTAGTAAACAACATAAAAGTATTGTCGTATAAATTCATTTATAGAGTTTTCGCTATAGATTTCCAGCAATCTATCGAGTGCTTTTTATTACCATTTCGATTTTGACATCGCCATCGCGATTGTCGAAAAGTAGAGTTGGTTTTTGCACGTTCCGCGTTTTCCCTGTCGACATCGGCATCTAAACATGTTGTACGTGTATAAATTGAAGGCCATAATCTGCATTTGTCGCCGGAACGACTCTCAATTACTACCCGACAATATTTGCAAGAGGCTCATAATCGTGTTACGGGCGCGCGACTCATAAAATAAGATAAAAACTCTAAAAAATGAGATTCAATTTGTCGAGAGAGGAAATTTGGTTTTTTACTACCTCCTGCCTACCCGTCGCTCTGCTTTACGCTCTTTTTCAACAGTGGCGGGGAAAATAGCTACTGCTTTAGCTTTTGAAAGAGTTTGTTGGATAATATCTAGCTCTACTGTCTTTTCTAGTAGAAAAATAAAAAGCTCTTCAGCTTACAAAGCCTTATTTAGTTTAGTTAACAAATTATTTATGCGAACAATGTGGTCTCCAACGTTAATCGAACTACACGATTTGATAACGTCGAAAATATAATTATATACTTGAATATGTTTGTACCTTCATTGTTCTGTAATTACCTAACACTTCGTCATTATATTTTTATTTATAGTGGTAATAAAATAGCAGATTTAAGTGTTTTCTAATAAAAATACCACATTATAAATTTCCTAGCGAGTTTCTAGTCGAGACATGGCCAATTCGGTTTGTGAGCAATTCTGTATGAAAATAAACGTTAGGAAAGCCAAAGTAATATCGATCCAAAAAAAATCAAAAATATTAATTAACCGTGCGCAATAGATAAGCACATTTTAGAACACTTCAACAATATCTAGAAAGAAGTTTGAGATTAGAACAGGCCACAGAATCTTTCAAAAAAATCCAAAACACTACTATGTGGTTTTCTAGTCAGGTTAACTCTCCTATATGCAGTTGAAATGTGGATCTACACAAGGATTCTCAAGATTTCATGGACATTGCATACCTCAAATAAAGAAGTGCTGCATAGAATAAGCAATAAACAGGAACTTTTTAATAAAACAGTTGCAGTTAGCAAAATATCATACGCCTACTGAGAAATAATAAGTACCAATATGCTCGACTAATAGTGAAAGGAAATATTGAGGAAAAAGAGGGCTAGAAAGGAAAAGGCTAAGTGGCTAAGAAGTATCTGGGCATAGACAGGGCTAAATTGTGAACACCTAATACGAACAGCTAAAGAGAAAGAGGAGTTGGCAATTGTAGTAGCCAACCTCCGTTAAGAAGAGGGCACTTTAAAAAGAAGAAGAAAAAGTGAGTCTCTATGAAGGGTTTATCTACTAATGAATTTAGAAGAGATGCCGTGAAAAATCAGTCAAAACTGTAACTGACACAGCTACAAAAATTAAAAGTATTAAAGAATAAATTTTACTAAGACCAAAAATTAGTGTGAAGAATGAGATTAATCGCAAAATATGTAGCGCTTATTAAAAAGGCATGAATGAGATAAACAAACTGATGCCAAATATAGAAAACCCAAAAGTATATGCAAACTATTGAAGCTATAAACGATCAAAAGATATAACTTTGATTTATTAATTCTTTAGACCTAACGTTCATTATAACACAGCGACTCAGATAGGCTGAACACATAATATGAATGTCAGACAACCCTATCGCTAAAAATCTAAGCACAGGAATACGTGTAAGAAGAGAGAGCAGTGGCCGACCGCGAGTTAAGTGGTTGGATGGAGTTAAGACCGCCTTAGGGTATTAAAAATAATAAGATGGCAGAATGTAGACGAATCTTGCAGCAGGCAAAAGATAATAATAATGAAGTAAATGCAAACCAAACATAACGAAGCACTGTTAAATGGAGTCTTTAACTGAGTAATAATCTACAAAGCATTGATATAGAAGGATGTTCTATACAAAAAAATATGAAAATGTGATGCAGAAAAGACTACGATGAATTTTATTATGGATATGCTTTGCTTAAGGTCAGTACCTAATGAGGCTTTGAATGGTATAGGAGGCGTAGGTCTTATGAACCTGTAATGTCCAGAAACGGAGAGAGTTTGTTAGCCTAGGAAGCAGGAAAACAACGAAACCTACTGAACCGGGAACATTCAATAGAATTTTGACTTAATTTCTGACTGTTAAGGGTAGTTACTACAGCTTTACTAACAGAATATGCAAAACAAGTCAAACGGGACTTTAAAATGCGATGTGCCAGATATGCGTATATTTCTAAGCGTATTAGAAGTGAAGAAGATAAAAAATATTGGGCCTCGGGACTTAAATTAGAAAAAAAGTATCTATAACCATCACCTTATTATTTGATCTAGCAAAAGCTTTCGGTACGTTTAGTCTTAATATTTTACTTAATAAAACTTTATTCTTCGATATAAAAACGCCTATATAAACCCACCACCAGTTATGTTAAGAAAAGAAAAGATTCTGTAAGAATAGTGATGTATAGTGTCATGTCATATAAACTTACTCCAGAACTTACGTACATACGTACTTCCAGAATCTTATTGAACAGAAGGAGAATATCTAGTGAAATTTATATAAAATTTTAGTAAATTTCTCCTATCTACTGAATGTTTAGGGTAAATACTAACACATACAGTTTTCCTTTTATGTAATACATTTTTGTCTTCTGAAATTTCTTTCCAGTGCTGATTCAAAGCAATTTTCCAATTTACTTCTAGTGTATATTATATACGCTGTACGTCACTGTTTGGAACAGCTTCCAGGATTATGGCTGGAACGTCATTATTCGTGTCGAGGTGGCGGGAAGCGAGGGGATGCCAAAAAGTGTTTACGACTTTTGCAGATTTACGTGTCAACATGAGATAAATGCCGTTATTTGATGTACCCAAGTTTTATGCGAGAGTCATATTTAAAGCAAATAATAAAATATGCTGACTGGTACTCGCATATACTCGCATGGATGCCCCCGAGCTGCAATGTTTGATGGCTCTGGCAGTTATGATCATCATAACTTATGATTTTCCTCCGGAACATTTGATATTTTGAGTATTTGTCATAATAAATTAAAATTTTAGTAGTAGACAGTTTATAGACAGTTTATACAAAATATTTGATAGTCGAATTAGTTTTTATGATGTGTTAATATCCATTCTTTAATGTTCTTCTTTTATTAAGTCTAATAATAATGGTGACACATGTTAATCAATGGTAAATAAATAACACATGTATATATTGTTTTTGGCATGTGTACTAAGTTTTGTGTATTTTTTTCCTATTTTTTTTTAATTTAGTTTTTATTATGAAGTACAATATACTTAATAAGCTTTACAATGTATGTATTTAATCCATAAAGTATTTCTCCGAAATATCCATTTCATCGATGAGATTAAGTAATTTCTTTACTTATAAAAAGGTTTTTTATTTAAAAAATTTTAACAACAATAGCTTGGAAACAGGATAAGTTCGACAATAAGTGTGAATCGATATTGTCAATAGTGTGAATGTTTCAAACTTCGTACTTTGATTCGTCTAATTTTACCTATAAGACATCGCTGATATGACGATTTGCACATCTTCATATCTGTGCATAGTCCTTTGTCGCTAACGTGTTTCTCCAGTTGGTAAAACATAACAGGAAAACCGAGTGTCATGCAAGAACTACAAAAAACTTCACATTGGCTTTATGACTGATTTATAAAATAACATTTTGTTTTGAAGAGTCGGTTGTGATCGTTTGCCCATTAACCAGTAGAGTCTACTGCGCTAAAGACACACTTATTCTTTGGATCTCGTGAATCTGTCTCTATTTATTTCTGTGTTACATTTCTGTGATTTTTTTTTGCAATTGCATGTTATTAAATGATACAGATGAATATATGTCTTAGATTGTTAAACGTTTAAATTATTTTATCAGTTAATACGAACTGATTTAGTGTTCTTTACTTACAAGCTTCTACAATCTAAGCCAAATTTTGTAGTGTAAAGTAGTGTCTGAATTTGGATGTTAAGCTGAAATTGCTATATCTTCTGCGTACATTGCTATATTAATGTTATTTGAGACGGCAGGTTAGCAGTATAAATAAGGTAGAGAACAGGTACAGTACACTACCATGAGGCATCCCTACTGCCTCAAACTGGAGTGGTATATGTATACTGATCGATTTACAATGAAATGCCGGTCGCTAAAGTAGGACTTTAGGATAAGAAAATAGTTTAGGAGGATTTGTCTAACTATGTATAGCAAATCAGTATGCCAAGCTATCAAAAATTTATTTTCTTATAGACCTTCATTAATACAATTATAGATACAGTAAATTTGTTCTGTGGTGGCATTGTAATTTTCGCCTAATTCAAACTGCTGGTGAGGTATTATTTAATATTATGTGATCAATAGTTGTAATTTATTCAACAGCTTTTTAAAAACCTTCGGTATCATTGGCTGTAGACTAAAAGGTCTATAAGACTTAACGCCTTCTGTAGGTTTAGAAATTATGATAATACGTGGAATTTTCCCCAATATAGAACAGTAGCCAGTTCGCAGATTTGTGTTAAATATCCCCCTTTTTGTAAGAAGTTCTTCAAGAAGTTTGATAGTTACAAAGTTATATTCGGGTCACCTTTTCCAATTCAAGTCCTTTTTTATTTTCCGATAAATTTTTTAGCATTGAATTTTTAAGGTACTTCAAGTTGATATGGAGATTTTATAAATAGTTGGATATCGTTGAAAATATCAAGTTTGTTTTACGGAGAGTAAGTATGGCTAGAACAATGTCACGAGGTGATAAAAACACGGTTTGCCTCCTCCTAAGTGCCTTCTCTGTTGAGGTTGGCGATCAATATGATTGCTTGATGAATTAATTCATTTCCTCTTGTGTGGCTCCAATCTCTGATGTTTCGTACCCAAGATTTTTTCTTTCGTCCTATGCCCCTTTAACCTTCAGTCTTCCCTTCTAATATTACCTGGAGCCGCTCAAATTCCCTATGGCGCATTATGTGTTCTAGATATGACGTCTTTCTAATTTTGATAGTATTGACCAGATATGGGCGTGTGTTCATTGCACTCAGTACCTCTTCATTCGTAGTTCTGCTGGTCCAGCTTATTCTAAGCTTGACCCAGCGTCTATTATCTAATTGAATAATAGGTTTAAGTAATTTTTAACCGTGTGTAGGTTGATTTCATTTAGTTTTATTTTGAGTTGCATGATTTCTCTGCATTGATTTTTTTAACATTATAAGTAAATTCATGTTTTTTTTACTATAGCATTTGTTGGAGTTTCCGTTAAGCTCCTGTTGTAGTATTTAAGTAAGTTTTTGTAAGCCTTCATCAATGTCTCTATTAATTTTAAGAGTTTTTTTTTGGAATTTCAGATGTGGCAAAAAAATTGAGCAAATCTGGAATTCAGTTTGTGCTGGTTTGTTATTTATCTAAGATTGTTGCTTTTTATTGTGATGTGTGGTCGTCTATCTTTCAGAGTAATCTGGATATAGTTGCCACCTGAAAGAATGACTGAGTACTGAGTAATAACAAACCTTTCTACTTAATGTTCTAAATTTTTGATATCCTTCCTTTACAGGTATTGGTTGAAATTGAATTTCCTTGTAATTGCTCTCAGGTAGAGTACTCAGAGTAAGTTTGCTGTCCATATTTATAAACCAATAATATATTCTGATACTTTGCTTTACATGGAAATTAATATATTTGAATAAGTGCAGCTAGACGCTCACTGGGCAATTATATAATATAATATTCAACAACAATTATTTTGCACTTAGTAATGCTTCTGCATATAATAAGATATTATTTCTAACTAGTAATTATAATATATTTTGCTTCTATCGCGGACCGCCAACTGTGTAAATCCATCCAAAGCTTCCCATAAATCAAATGATGCAATAACAACCGTCTCTGAATATCATTCAAATGGAAATCATAATCTCAGAAAGTAACTCTTAATACAAACTCTCCCTATTCTTCCATTTTACACCGCATTTCCAAAAATATATCAAACTCTCGACACTGAGGGCATTCTACAACGAACGCCGCGCTATTCCGAAATCGTTCCTGCTCAAAACTTTTAATATTTAATTTCACAGTTGAGCGGCAAACTTAACATTCAAGATCCACCCTTCTCTCAGGCGAATGATGAAAGTCATCCTCGGAGGGGTTATGAGAACAATAAATTCTTAGCATTTCACACTATCGTCGTCTACGGGAATTTGAAATATAGACCGGTGAAGTGAACGCGACCGGACCAATGTAGCTCTAGATTTATTATGACCGATATTAAAAAAGAACTTTGTATTTTTAGACGTTATAATGAAACTATAAGAAAATCTTAGCATATTATATGAAAACTCCGGTGAGAAACCAAGAATTACTGTATGAAATTTATACACGTAAATTTATGACGGACTTAGTCACTTTAAACGGATCACCAAAGTTAAAGTTATCGTAACCTGAACTTTGGCGATTATAGACTCTTTTCAATAAAATTTTTAAATAATTTTTTTTGAAAACTTTTCCCGAAGAAGATATCGAAATGTGAAATTTTCGCTATCAAAAAATTTAATTTTAATTTATATCAATAAAGTGTAGCATATTTCCATTAATTTGTATACCAAATTGATGAAAGAAGAGAAAGAATTTAATATCACTCAGAAAAGAGTATAAAATATTAAATAATAAAAAAAAATTTGCTGAAAGTAAGTAAGAAATCTTTGATCAAAAACTTTTTTCGAAATATCTAACAGATATTGAGGGTAAACTAAATTAACATTTAAATAATTAAGTAATTGGTCTACCATATCGAGGTAGAAGTATTTTTGCAATAAGAAACTTAAAAATTCTATACAGTAAGGGATTAAGTTGGAACCATCATTTATTTTATTTTTCTTAATATTAATAAAACGGTTATTTCAAGCATGTTACATGGTAGTCAGTATCCATAGTCACTTCGGGTAGTAAATTTTAAATCGAAAGTTTTTATCAATTATTATTATTTTTTTTTTTTTCATACCATTCCTATCTTTGGTATTATATATTATTCCATATTCCATATTTTTGTCCAAAATATGTTACTTAATTTTGTCTCTTTTAAGTTATACAATCAATAATACACGCTAGTTTAATGTACACGTCGATATTATGAAACAAGTATAAGTATACTTAGTTGCCTACCTAGAAGAATCCTATTTTGTTTCGAAATTATGGTGGATGAACTTAACTTTGCGCAAGACAAGAATATTACACAAGTCGTCCTTGCGCTCTCGCCAAAAAATTGAATCGGTATGAAATTTATTCTTTTTTATATTACTACGAACATAATCAGAACAGTCGTATATATCTGTACAAGAAAACACATTTAGTATTAATTATTTTTTAACAGTTTAATATTTTAAAATTAGACTACCCGTAAATTTATTCAAAACAGTTTAGTTAATTCTTAAAAACTATATACTGAACAGAATTTCAATCTGGAGGCCACGTCAAATGCATGTATTTTCTATTTGTATATTGCCCACGAAATATTTGATACAGTGTTTCTTTGTCTCTACGGTATAAAAAATAATTATGATTCTGAAGAAGTATTAGATATTCTGCAAAAGATAGACAAGAATATTCGAATTGTGGCAAACCTATACTGAGGTCAAACAGCAACAGTGAAAATAGGCAATTAAGTTACTGAAAGTATGGGAATCAAAAAAGGTGTCCGACAGGGATATATCTCTTTTCCACTGCTCTTTAATATTTACTCCGAGGAATTATTTAAAAAATGTACGGAAAATGCAACAGAGGACATAAAAATAAACAGTGTGTTAACTAACGACATACAATATGCCTACGATACGGTAATCCTTGCCAGTAGCATAGGCATGGGTGACTTACAACAGACAACGGAAAGGTTTAGTGCAGTCAGTGAGAACTACGGCCTGAGCCTCTACTTCAAGAAGAGAAAATGAATGCTGATAAACAATTGCAGAATATTATGTTTACCTTGGCCCCAACGTAAATGCACAATGGGAACAGGTCACAGAAATTAAGGCGAGAATAGAACGAGTTAGAGCAGCATTTCACAATATGAAAAAGGAGATACATTTTTCCAACCGTAATATATGGTGCGGAGGCGTAGACGCTGACAGAGACGCTTATAACAAAAACTAGAAGCATTCTAAATTTGGGTGTACCGACACATTCCTCGTATATCCTACATGTAACAAACATGAAGGTAATCCACAGAATTGGAAAAGAGAAGAAAATGGTGAGCCCACTTAAAAAAATAAAACTTGAATATCTGGGCTACATTTTGAGACACGATAAGTACCGTCTATCTTAATTGATTAAGATGTGGCATAGGGAAAAAAAAAGGGTAGAAAGCTGCTTTTTACAGACCAAACCCATGTGAGTGCTATTTCGAGTAAGGACATATTGTTTCCGAACAGTTAAATCTTTAATTATCGACATTATTATTATATTCACCTATCTTCTAAATGTTAAGGCAAGAGGAATTCTAATGTTTAATCTTAGTAATAAAAGACTCACTAGGAGTTAATAGTCATTTGATTAAAACTATTGCTTACATATGTTCGTTCAACTAAATACGTAGTGTTGTTTGTTAAGTAAGAGATTGTATTTTAAAACAAATAAAAAAAATATTTAAAGTTGATGAGGTTATACAGCAAGTACTAAGCAAAGTTCACTGAAGATGTACTGATAAGTCCGAAAACGTTTTGTTTTAAAACAAAAATCAACTATTATAATCCATTTGGATTTTTTGATTTAATTTTTAATTAAATATATACCAATTACAAGAGTCAAGTTCAGGAGTTCAAGAGTCTCTGGAGGATGCAAAGATGGGAATCAAAGTGAATGGAGTACTGATCAACAACATACGATATGCTGATGATGGTGTCTTAATTTGTGACAACATAGTCGATCTTCAACAACTTGTCACTATAATCGGAGAATACAGTAAGCGATTGGGATTAGAGATTAATACCAAAAAAACCAAATTTTCGATCATCTCCAGAAACTTGGATGCACTTGAAAACTCCACCATAACACTCAATACTCCATTGAAAGTCCATTGAAAGAGTGAGTAAATTTAAATACCTGGGATCGTGGCTTTTTGAAGACTGGGCATCGGACAGGGAAGTAAAATGTCGCATTGAGCAAGCTCGACAAGCTTTCGTAAAATTCAAGAAGGTACTGACTTGTTCAGAGTTCGATCTTCAACTGAGACTAAGGTTTACTAAGTGCTACGTGTGGTCAGTGCTGCTATATGGCGTAGAGGGCTGGACACTCAAAACGAGGGATATAAACACATTAGAAGCTTTCGAAATGTGGCTCTATCGCCGTATCCTAAAAATACCATGGACAGCGAAAATCACAAATATAGATATCCTTAAAAGAATAAACCAAGAACGCCAACTTTTCGAAACCATCAAGAAAAGGAAAACGGCGTATCTAGGTCACATCATCCGAAATGAAAAATACCAGTTCCTCCAACTTATAATCGAGGGTAAAATTGAAGGCAAGAGAGGAATGGGACGCAAGAAAATGTCCTGGCTCCGAAACATAAGGCAATGGACAGGGATTAACGACATACAATCTCTGATACATATTGCAAGAAATAGAGAATTAATGGAAAATGTGATCGCTAACATCCATTAGTGGATTTGCATCTAAAGAAGAAGAAGAATTACAAGAGTAGTTTTCACTTCAATGGTATACAGCCAGAGGTATAAGGATCTTCACCAAAGTCTGTAATAACAATTCACGAAACCGGTAATAAATTATGAATGCGAGAGAATTTTAATTGAAAAGCAACTTACGAGACAAAGACAAGAGAATTCTCTATTTCTATTAGGAATAAGCCACAATTTTACTTTAAAATATGTTTATTTTGACGTTTCGATTTCCACAAAGTTTAATTTGTTTAAAATTTATTACTGTTTTATATTTTGAGAATAATTTCCGAAGTGGAAAGATTAAAAATTCATCGATTTAACATATTTAAAAAAAAAACAGGAAATTGTAAGTATTGAAGATTTTTTGTACTAGACAATTTCAAATTCTGATGCGAAGATGTGAACATTCCACTTGGACAGCACATGGAAAACTGAATTTAAACTGAAGAACATTGTGGTGAATGTCAATTTAGTAATTCTAAGTGGGGTGTGAAGATGATTTGTTAGGTTGAAACTCTTTGTGTATTTGTTTCGATTTCTTGCGGACTCGCTGTGATAGTATAAATATTCTGAAAGAATTAGATGCTGCCATCTAAACTGGAGGGCTGATCTGGCTGCAACCCGTAACAGGGTGAGGAGAAGAGTCGGTTTACTCAATGCCCTCTGTGGTAAATTTGGACGGACACACTCACGTACATTCATACACACATATAAAACATTCATTAGGCCCGTGATTGAATATAAAGCAAATATATATGCCATGTTCAATCAAGGCCTTATACAACAACTGCTGGAATTGGAAGGAGGAATTCTGCGTAGAGTAAACTATTAACGGTACGACTACCCCTCCGCCTTCACTCATCAACTATCGAACATTCAGCCCATCAATGAGATTCTCTCCTCTCTGAGCAGGAGTTATACAATCAAAATCATGCGTGGACAAAACTTCTAGAGCCCAAAATATCATTAAAACTACCTGCTCATCGTTTCTTCAACTCCCTGGTGAATACATCAATATCAATACAATACAATACAATAATATCCTGGAGGAAACTCCACTTTTCTACCGCCGTAACAGATAAATAGCTCACTTCGAGCTTTGCTACTGATAGGGAGGGATGGGTTTTCTGTGGTTTCCCGATCTCATTGCACAACTATACCTGTCTATAGTGAGGTTACAGCCACAGCTGCTCTCTCTGCGATTCATTTTTATACATTTGTTAATAAAATTCATTTACAATTCATAACAATTTTTACTAATAATTTCTGAAGAGGACCGTTTCTGCTTAAACCCTTTCGTCCCTGACTACATCCACCGACGCGAACCAACAGTGAGACATAACCCAGCGATGCAATGCCGACCCAAACAAAACAAACCACGTTTTGAAGAGATGTCACACCTAAAACAGGACAGCAAAATCAATCCAAAAGAAAAATATAACCAACAAAAAGAAGAACAATACAATGATATGCAGTTGCTTACAGAGAAGCAAAAACTTAATCAAATAATGAAATGGTTGCCGGAGTGATTATTAACTATATGTCTAAAAGTGGAAACAGGTAGACTCAATCTAAATTTGTTCTTTTATTGTTGTAACAATGGTCTTATCGGTTTAAAGATTTACAATATAATATCCCAACATTTTAAAAGATATTTTATGTAAAACAAAACATTTATATTACAAATCTACCATTAAGAACACACCAATGTTTTGGAGAAAATAATCATCACTTATAGACAATCTTTGAATACCTGAAGATTTTTTACAATTTTGTTTATCCTAAAGTAAAATTATAACATTTTTTGTGAAACCCATACTTTAAGACCAAGAACAACACACATTTACAAAATATATAACGGTAACATAGTTAAAAAGTATTCAAAATTCAAATATATAAAACGAAAGCATTATTGATTCCCATACGTCTTTTATTAAAACCGGCCTCCCCCATTGTTGCGTACAATAAAAAAATTAGCTTGCATTGTAAGTACCTGTTCCTTTTTTTTACCACTTGTGATCTTTTGACACGTTTTTGCCACAATACGATTGACTTTTTGCACTCTTTCATAACCGTCGAAGAAGCTTAGGAACATTAAATTCAAAAAAGCCAGGAATGGTTTCAACTATAGACAAATACAAAGGTAGTCATGATAAATAACCTTATTATTTACTTTCTACCTTACTTATCCGTGGTTTTACACAGCATATTCTATTTGGTGTTAACCACATCCCAATTCCTATTTCTTTTTGTCATATACTTCTTCAGTGAGGTCTCTTCTTGTCATTGCAGTTTTTATTTGTTCGTTCCATTCTAATCTGGGATGTTCTCTTTTTCTCCTTCTATTTGGTTTTTATTTTTAAGTTCTGAACGGTATTCTTGTCTTGTCCAACCTTCCATAATATGTCCACACCAGATAATACTATAATAAGCAATACCAAACGAAGTACACAAGAGGAGTATAATTTGAATTATCAAAGAGCGATGGAGTGTGCTATATTTGGGGTTTCAATAAGAGACAAGATCCCAAACCGCCCAGCTACGACGAAGATCAGGGGTGGCTGATGCTGTAGAGAGAATAGCAATGCTGAAGTGGAGCTGGGCAGATCACTTGGCTCGAATGACAGATAACAGATGGACAAAGCAGATACTGAAATGAGGACCAAGAGATGATGCCTACCGAAACAGAGGTCATTCACCAACACGTTGGAAGGACGATCTAAAACGTTGCCATAGGAATTGAATGCAAAAGGAACAAGATCGAAACTGATTGAAAATTATGAAGGGAATCTATATCCAGCAGTGAACAAGCGAAGATCGAATAATAATATTTTGAATTATATAATCCCGTAAGTAAAATCTATAATTTTTTACATTGTTTCATTTCATTTTATTTCATTTCATTCTCATTTTTTATTCTTATTTCCAAAGTAAAGAAAACATTTCTGCTTGGTCTGCATATCAAGTATCATATATATCTAATTAATATATAATTTTAAGACCGTCTTTATTAATCCAACTGAATTTTGACTTAAAAAATTCAGTTTAAATCAACTATAATATGTTCTTTTAGTATCCCCGACCTAATAAATATTCTTCGTCTTGGATAAATCGAGCCAATCGCCTCGGGCGCGGTCGGTCGCCATTGTTTTCCGTCTCTTTAGTTATTTCGTAGCTTCAAGCTGTCAATTTTTCATTTCTTATAATGATCTAAGAAAGCAGACGTATTTCCTACGATTCGATAGCCTACAGCTGTATCCAGCCACTAAGATGTATAGCAAAAAGTTTTTGAAATCGTTGTTAAAATTTTACTGCGAGCAGCTACTTGTGTTTCTTGTTTTTATCTACAAAATGTATTATATCAGAACAAATTTTTAGAAACAAACTGAATTGGAGATCTTTAATAAATTTTAAATAATAATATTCTTATAAAACGGCGCTGTATACTTGGGGATTGTCCAGCTCCCGGACACTCCTTACAATTCCCTTAGACTTCTACAAATGTTTTAAAAGTAAGTAAAATTAGCTAAATCAATCCAATCGTTCCAGAGTTATGTAGGTATGAAAAAAAAAATAAAGAAAATGACGCTTGTTAAACTCTATTTTATTTTTATATAAAATGTATATTATGTATATTACTGTATACCGCAAGGTTACTGCACGCGTTTCGATATTTTGTGTCACGTTAAATATGGTTTCGATCATGTACAAAAACGTCATACCAACCGATAAGAAGTTTTTCTTTAAAAATTCAGAAGCTTTTCTTCTTATTTCCGTCTATAAGCAATTCTGCTTTTGTGCTGGCGAATTGATATCTGTACGGAACTCCAACTTTTGCGCGTTCGATGAACACTTCTACCGTTTGATGATTTTTGTCTTCTTTTTTGAACACTCTGATCTTATCCATTCTACTTAGATGATTACTCTGTTTTTCTGTTTAATATCCACTTGGTTAATATTTTAAAGGTTATATTTTCTTTCGATGTTTTTACTTGTCTTTTGGTTTCTCAGCGTGTTATCGCTGTTTCTTTGCAATATTCTCATTTCCAATATTATTATTTTCGCGTATCTTTTCCATTTATTATTCTTTACTAATTACTATTATTGTGGTTTTTTGAGTTTAGATTGTGATATCAAATTCTTTTGCTTTTGTATCGAATCTGTGCATTTTGATCTATTAATATTACATTATCTGCGCAACTTTTCCTTCGTTAAAGCTTTTTATGACTTCATCCATGACTAAATTAAAGAATAGAGGACCATCTTTAATGAGTCCTGCCAATTTTTTATTCCATTGCCTATGTCTGTAGATGCGCAAGTTCCATATTATTGTTTTGGTCGATGCTTTCAATAGTATGATATGATTTTCTATCCTTGGAGCTCATTAGACAGATGTAGGTAAGCTCTCATAAAGCTGGTATAAAAGAGGAGCATTGGAAGCAACCGACCCCGTAAAAAAAGATCATAGAATCATCACAAAGACTCGGATATAGGACAGAAACATTTGAAGACGACTTTCACTAGAAAAAGGATTAGGATATTAATTCATAGAAAAATAGATTTAGAAATATTCCTAGGAATGATCACCCACAAAATCAATATATATTGATAAAATTAAGAAGAAAAAACTAAAAAATGACTACTTTTGCTGCACAAGAAATTGAAAAACGACTTTGTCTATGGAAAACAGTAAAATCTATATAACCAGAAGACAAAACACGGAAGATTTTTAGAATATTCTCACAAGATGCAATGGAAACGATAAATCGAAATAAAAAAATATTAATTTTTAGAGATCATAACACAAAACTAGAAAGGTAGACAGTATAAAACAGGGATTTAGGTGATAAGAAGGCATAATGGAGGACACTCCATTAAATCTGTAGTCAATCGATCAATCATAGCAGATATGGCAAAAACAAAAAGAGTAACAAATGAAAGATCTGTGTAACATACAGGCTATTGTATAATATGGTGAAGAGAGAAAAGACGGGAATGGAATTAGCATGGTACAGGACTGAATAGTGAGCGACTAACCCGAATAACAAATAATTTATGACTAACAGGCACTTTTTAAAAAGAGGACCCTTCAAAATATGACAAAATAGCACGCACTTGTCACAAATTTGACTATAGCGCTAAGAATTGACAGTTATATTTCTGTTCAGGTCAGAATAAAACTTTACATGGAAAGAGGCTACCTTTCAGCCAATTACAACTCAGCAGAGTATTTAAAATGCAGAACAATTTACAAACTAATATTAAACTAAACTGATACCCCACAGAGAAAGAATACATACTCGAAATTGACAATTTGTCTGGACTGCTCTGCCTTACATTCATACTTAATAAAACTGGTACGTTTATTTTCAGAAAACAATTTCGAAAATAACCAACCATACAGTAAAAATAATTTATTTCATTCCGAGAATCATTTTCGTTGATTGGCCGGTATTCAGTTGAATGCAATCAACAATTCTGTTGTCTTGATTACAATTTGAGCGTAACAAACCTATAATTACTTTATTTTGTTGCAGGTAAGCCTCAGTCGCTGTAACTTTGTTTCTTTCATCAAGAAAGACTAATACGGTGAGTAATGATACGTTATTAAAGTTGCATTATATTGTACATCGTTGTCATAAAACTTGCAGGGGGAATAATATTTTTAGAGTTATAGATAACTATATAATATAGTTATAACTATATAATAATAATAGTATTGTTGTAAAAGCAACAAGTTATATTAAGATTAATTTATCTTTCGTTTTCACAAATATTGACTCGAATCTTATGTGGCAGACTGTACTTCTTACCTCAAAATATTGTGCCATAAATACCTTATAAGGGCTTTGGGTTAAACCGACGCTGGCTTGTCGACCCTTTTAGGTAAGATTTGGTTCAAGACAAAAACTATTGCAGATGTGATTTTGTGTTCTCAAGTGACTAGTTGAACGTGCGGCTGAGCGTGCGGTACTCGCCGGTACATAAGCCATCTCTTCGCCTCCAAAATACAGGAAAATGTGCATTAGTTCGCGCTCCCCAAAAACGATGGTATAACAATGAACAATGTGTTAAAGCAGACGCTTTACTTAGTAGGAGTGGTTTTGTAAATATTCTAGTTATTAAATGTGTAGTATCGATTGATTATGCTTTATGTCTCTCTAAGTAGACCAAACTCTCAAACCAAACACATAAGGAATCACCACCGTGAGGTCTGCTTACATATATCGAATGAAACTCTTTAACAGTCCATGATCCTAAAATATTTGGTACTGTACACGCTGGGGAAGGGAATTTAATAAGCTTTCCCCCCTACAATGAGTGGAGATCAGACAAAGTTCCATCAAGTAAAATAAATTAATAAAAAAAACATTTTTGTCTTCGTCGGCTATACCTCCACATCATTTGATCCTCTGAGTACACTATATCACTTGTTCTGAAGTCTTTCTGACATGTCTCTCTATAACTTATTTTTTACTTTTCCTGGTTAATTTTAATCATGCTTTTACCTTGCAAACTTTGCGATACTATTTACATCCTATGACTCTACAGCCCATTACGAAGGCCTTGCGTCCCCCAGCAAACCTCTCAATTCCTTACGGTCTATAGCCATTTTCCTCCACGAAAAATAGTATCTCCTGGCAAGAAGATAGATACTATTTTATGTTACAGTCTTCTATATTTTGCCTGTTTTGTACTTTTTCTACAAGTAGTTTTTCTTATTGTTTATTTGCAGCTATGCTGTTTAAAATAGGCTATACTGTTTTGTATAAATATTTTTCCTGCTCAGAGATTTCTTGCAATATTATTCAATTTGTGCTGCTCTTTCGTGTCAAAAGTCCGTTTATAATCAATGACGCAAGAGCAATAACAATATTACTATCACAACAATAATAAATTAAACCTTTCTGTGGTTTTCCGGCTTTACTCCGCGTTGAATAATGTTAGTGTTGAGAAAAACCATTGTTTTGACGACGTTTAGGCAAGGTTGCATTTGCCATTATCAAGTCAGCTAGTAAGCAAGTAAAATAGTTTTTTTTATGATTTTTTCTGAGATTTTTCTGTCGGTATTAAATATCGTTTTTATTTGTGTTCTCTTAGCACCCTCCCTATTTTCTGTTTTGTATCCTTTAAATATTGTAGAATGGTATTTGAAATCGATTTTTCGTCTTCTATCCATTTTGATGTTTTTCGTTTATCAGTCTTTCAGATCTTGTAACCAGGGTTTAAATGATTAAATGTAATTATCCAGCATGGTGATGTCAACCAGCGTGTAGATATCTGTCAGTATGTGTGGGTTTTCGTTATACTATATATCCTGTGTGTCCGTCCACTTTCTTGATTATTAAAGACATCTAAAAATAGTAGCTTTTCGTTTTCTTTCAGTCCTATAATAAACTGAAGTTTATGGTGTACATTATTGATGTGTTCTAAAAATACCTTTAGATTTTCTTCTCCGTGTGACCAGATGATAAAAGGATCATCCACGTACCTAATTTGTGTTATACAAACTTGTGTATACTTGACTCTTCCTATTGCTCGCTGTTTTATTTCTTGTACAAATAGGTTTGCTATTACCGGTGACAGTGGTAAACCAATCGGTGCTCCTTCAACTTGTTTATATCTTTATTTCCTATAAACGAAATATGTGTTATTTTCCAGTGTTTTGCTAAATTTAGATCCTGGGGTATTGGATACTTTTTGTTTATAATTTCGAATGATCTATCTATAGGAACATTCGTGAAAAGTGAGACCACATCTAAGCTGACTAGTAAATGTCTCGGCTGAACAGTTAAATTTTTTAAACCCTCGATGAAATGGTTTCCGTTCTTCATGTAATAATCCGTTTCTTCTAGGTATGGTTGTAGCTGCTCAGTCAGAACTTTTCCCAGGGATTGTAGAGGAAATCCAATAAAACTAACTATTGGCCGCAATATATCTTGAGTAGGCCGTAAAGTTTTGACGATCTTGACGATTTCTCTTTAGGTATGAGATGAAACTGTTGTTCTTTCTTGATGTCTGAGGCATTGATCTTGTCTTTTGTTATTTTCTCTAGATATATTGTAGGTTCCGATGAGATTCTTTAATATGCTGTATCATTTGGATGCCGTTTATTTTTGCTTTGCAGTCTTGAATATTCATTACCACAAAAAGGCTTCTTTTTCTTCGTGTTTTAAATTTCTTTTTGGTGGTTTGGCTGTTCTTAATTATTTTCATAGTGCTTGTCGTATAATCTCGGTTGTTTCTGCGACGACATTAGTAATACTACTCTCTACCTCGGTAAAGATATTTTTTACGGGAATTCGTCCAGGTGCAACAGTGTTGTGGGTTGCTTTCTTTATCCGCTGTTTTTAAACTTATTTTTAAACTTTTTGATTTTTTTTCTTAGTGAGGCCAAATTGTGAGGCTCAGTCGTATTGTCCTTTTAGAGATTGTATATCTTACGACAGATCTGTAGTTCAACGTTTTTCATAAATTTTTTTGTGGATTAAGTTTATTTTCCACAGGTCTTCGTAAACACTTATACAGAGTATCACAACATAATTTAGATATAAAACCACGAACATCAAAATATTCATTAACATTCTAAGCTATAATTTAAGTTAACTGAAGCATCCGAAGAACGAATCGTATTATATTAAGTCATTAATGGTATATCACTCTTTCTATAAGGAAAATTTACTCATGTCAGAAAACTAAGGTACTAAAAGAATTTAGCTTCGAGAGAACTAGTTCTTTGTTATTGAATCCTAGCTGACCTGCTATGGTGGAAGACATCGCAGGCAGTAGAGCAGACAGAGCAGACTTTTTGCTCAGTATTATAGATTATAGTCACTCAGACCCAGGTGTTTTTTCGGAATCACACAAGTAGCAGAAAGGATAGTAAGTATCGTCTGGGTACCTCAAATTCTCCATTGTCTTCTTATTTATATCTAATTTTTTTATACTTCATGATCTCCTCGTTGCATGTATTACGCAGATGATTGTTGTTAGGTATCGGACTATCAAATTTTGGTTTTTTTTTTCGAGCTAGTGTTTTAACTATCTGTTCTATTTTATCCCACTGTTTGGTCTGCGAGCAGAATATGGCCCGAGTATAGCTTATAGTTGTCATTCTCAAGCATATTCCTAACCGAGTATTTGTTCAACTTAGTCATTTTGTCTCTTATGTTCAAGATGTTGAAGAGTTTCTTGAGCTGAAATATTTAATTTGTAGATACTAATCACGATTTATTTTTCCTACAAATTATTTTTGCCACTCAATTCTTTCAGTATCGTATCTGACAATTAGCTTTGCTTATTTTGTTTTTAGACTTTAGATAGGTAATTCCAAACAGTTTTTTCCAAAGGATCATCAGTTATCTTATATTATTTTATTAATTTAAAATCTTGAATCAGGTTTGAAAGTTATTGTTCGACAATCAATAGATTCTTTTTAAATTTTTTATAATTGTAAAATACCGTACAATAATTTGTTGTGGACGATGAATTTGTTATGCAAAAAGACTGCATACCAATCTTATACCAGTTTCGTAAAGGCATACTGTAGGTTTTTATTTAGCAAATTTTTTCAAGAACCTTATTGTCCGTTTCGTATAGTACTCTATGTCCAGCGTATTATTGTTCTTACTTGTTTTAAAAATCCCTGCGAAACGGTCTCCCATAACCAACGACAAACTGTTGTATTCAATGGAAATTTGCCCAAGGATTTCATACCAATAAAATTATACTTATGCATATTATTTTATTTTGCGATGAATATCCCGTATAAACAATGAATCCATAAAACATTTATTCATTATTATTAAAGATAATATTCCGTCGGACGCCTCTGTGGTATATTCTTTGCTTAGAGTGGAGTATACAGGAATGCCCGTACCAAAGACTCTAAGTTTCAAAATTAGTGGTAAAATATATCTTTGTGTTATATTGGGATATGTTATTTCAAAAATAAGATTTTTAATGACACCTCTGTTAATTTATACAATGTGTTCTATAAATTTACTTCTTTTATCATTATATAATATTTTTTCAATCTGGCAAGCTACTTTCGTCATTTACTTCTAAAGCTTTCCTTCTCATATCATCACTAAAGAGATAAGTAGGATATTAGAAGCTTATACAATTCGAGTCATCCTTAAATTTGTTTTTCGATAATAGTCAGTTTTTAAATAGCTTTCTTGTTAGGTAAATGCGTTAAGAACGTTTATTATATGGAATAGCTATTATCGGGTGTACCAAAAGCAGTTTTTAGTAATTATAAAAGAAGAGAAGAAGAGAACCTATTTCTAGTTATACGATATATCACAGACAAGCTGGAAATATAGGAAAATTGATTAAAAAACAGGAATGTAAAAAACTTTTTAAGGATCTTAAACTATTTTAAATCTAGATATTATGTTTATAAGGGATTAAGCCACAATTAACTGTAATGAAAAGTACATTAAAACACTATGGGACGGAGTTAGAAGTACATATATACGACGTAGATGCAAGTTGGAGAACATCCAGAACTAGGTAAGAAACAGAAGAGTAGAATGGAACGATCATATAAGCCGAATGACAACAAATAAATAAAGTAGTAAAGACAGCAAGATACGATTCTCCAATAGGAGAACGATCTGTAGGAAGACCACGAAAACGATGGAACTACGACTACTGAACTAGACATAGTCATGTCTATATTAAAAGAAGAAGAAAATTACATTGTATAAATTTTATTAGACGTTTCGAATTTTTCGAAATACGCTACAGAATGGTCAAGTGCTACATATGGTCCATCTTGCTTTATGGCATAGAAACGTGGACTTTGAAAAAAACATCTATCAACAAACTTGAAGCATTTGAAATGTGGTCATTGAGAAGAATGATGCGCATACCTTGGGTGGATAGAGTTCGAAACGATGACGTCCTTAAGAGAGCCGGCGTGGAAAGAGAACTCTTTGAATTAATTAAAAAACGCAAGATTGGTTACCTTGGGCACATATTGAGAGGAGCAAAATATGAAATACCACAGTTAATCCTACAAGGGAAGATCGAAGGTAGGAGAGGAGCCGGCTGCAAACAATTATCCTGGTTAGGAATATTAAAGAATGGACAGGAATACACAATACAGGCGAGCTGTGTCACGCCGCCAAGAACAGAATTCTAGTAATGAGATAGTCGCCTACGCACTTTGGTGTATGGCATGTTAAGAAGAAGACGTTTTGATTTTCAATCCGGATCGTTTTCAATCCTGTAATGATCTCTTAAAATTGTATCTACATATTTATTCATATTTTCTACAAAGCATTCATAATCGAGATTCATTAGTACGAAATAATCTTAGTGATCCGTACGATAATATTAGCAAAATAATCTATAAAACTCATTTTTAGATAAGAATATTCTTTAATCTAGTAGAAAATAAACCATATTCTTCTCCTTATATGTATTACGAAAAATAAAGCCTTTTTATACGTGTCAGATTAAATGTACGATCAAGGAAATATGCAAAAGAAAAAATATCAACATAAAAAATAAAAAGATGGCTCAAAATTGACTGATTTCCCACATAAAGTGAATGCAATTATTAAAGTTAATGGATGTAGAATTTTATGACGAATGCAAAACAATATTTATGTGTTCAGAAAAATATAAAACTTAGTTCCTTATTGCTAATAACTATGTACAACATGCCAATTTTTATCTTAAAAATACTTAAATTACTAATTATGTAGGAATAATACAGTCCCATAATATAAATAGAAATCAGCCAGTCGGTAAATTTGAATCTGTAAAAATAATCTTAATCAGTGTCTAGAGCGATCTGTCTGCCGAGATATAATTGATGAATTTAAGAATTTTGAGCTCATGCAGATGAATAAAATGAAAAAGTGAAAAATTGAAAAGTGAAAACTTAAAAAAAACATAAAGAGAGACAAAGAAAGATATAGGACAGCAGTGAACGAACCGAAAATCTTCATCAAGGCAAATTCATCAGCAGTCATCAAAAATTTAAGAATATTTACATAAAATTTTGCTTACAAAATTATAAAAAAATATAATGGAACAAAAAAAGATAGAAACATTTATCGCAAAATTAACATATCTGGGTAGATATGCTTAACAATGAAGAACATAACAATGTTCTTAACATGAAGAACAATCAAGAAGCAATACAATAATAAAACTTTATAATATTTATAACATATATTACAACTTTATATTTAAAGACAATATGCAGTGACTCTGTTATATGGATGTCAAATTAATCTTAATTTCCTGAATTTGTATAGTTTTACCGTGAGTAATTATGAAACATATCGATTTGTAGCTTAATTACAGGTTGTTCAAGTTCCTGCAAACTATATATTACCTAATATGTATTGAGGAAATGATTGCAATTATTTCCTCGGTTCAAATTATATTCGCCAGCTTTCAAAAGTCGAAAGGTTTCTGTGTAGAGGGCAATACACTTATTTGATGAATCGTAGCATTTTAGTGAGAATGTAAATATAGCTTCGGGACTAGTTTAGGAGTCACTTCATCATCGTCGATAGATGATATATCTCCAATAAACAATTCGAAATTATAATTACATTCGAATTGTCCAGGATGTAAAGGCTAGATAGTGATGTCAATGCTAAATTACAAACCGAATAAAAGTAGTAGAAGGCATCATGAAAAGGTAGACAGAATGCCGAATCAGGCTACATTAGAATGTCAAAAACCTGGACTGTAAAAGAAAAGTTCAATACGTGTTTTTTCTGATAGATATTTATGAGATATTTTAGTTTTTCTAGGTCTAGAGTATTATTAGTGTCAGGAAACTAAAATGATTTGACGGAGATTTGAGAGCAACATGCATGCTGATCAGATATTTGAAAGAAAAATTAAACATATTTCAATGTCAAATACATCATATTTCCCATCTACTAGTTTTGTGTATGTACTTGTCATTTTTCGTAAAGTATATTATAATACTTAAATTTAAGTAAGATTATTTTTTATCTTAGAAAAGAAAACCTTCTACGTAGCAACTTAAAGTTCTTGGAAATATTAGTAGTATAGCAACTAAAAATTTTAAAAATCTCATCAACACTTACGTATTTAATCAAGAATTTATTCGTTATAGAAAAGTCCTGCTGTGTGATATTACAGATTTTTTCAAATGTACTCTGTATAAAAGATATATGCTACAAATCTCATTCTTTTCGTAATGATGAACATCACAGGATGAGATTTTTGAAAGCTACCACTGCGATTTGTTATGGGTAGGTAGTTATTTTTAGTCCAGTTTAAACTATAGTGATATATTTTTAACTCATCTAAATGTGTCTTTTTATCGTTTTCATTCATAATTTCAGTTTTGAAGTCTAAGCGTAGGAAACACGAAGATACTATAATATAGGATGATATTTGCATTGTTACAGACTATTTTGCTAAATATTATTAAGATCTACTTAGTTTAAAATTAAGTTAAATTTAATTGAATTAAATTAAATTAGATTGAATTTCTCAGGGTTCTTTACTACAAACAAAAATAATTGCTATTTAAATGGGAATAAGCCACAATTAAAGGTTAAAGTACGTTTAATAACGTTTCAATTTCCACTTCGGTAATCGTTCTCAAAATGAACGATTTCCGAAGTGGAAATTAAGAAGTCAATAAAGGTACTTTAACCTTTAATTGTGGCTTATTCCCATTTAAATAGTAATTACTTTAACACGCCACAAGAAAATAGTTTAGATCAATATTTACAAACAAAAATATTTTATCTTCAATTCGTGGCTTCTAGTATTTTCTGGATGCTGGATTTCTTTAGGATAGACAAGGAGAATAAATATGATATACATAATTTATGACCTTTTTTAAAAAAATAACCATTTATTTTTAATACCATATAGAAATATAAAAATAAAGGTCGTGTACAATTTATTGTCTATTCCTCAGAAAACTTAATTTTGTTATCTCCCTTTTAAACCAAGTTATTTAATTTACTGTAAAAATTGTTCTAATTAACTTTCTTAAAAAACAAACAAAATTTTATTTTGTTATTGTCTTCTATGAACCAAGTTTTTAATATCTGGCGTAAAATTATTATTCTCATCTTTACTTCCAGATATATGTTAAGCCTGCAATAAATGTACGATAACTGAAACTGTTTCGGCTTTTGCATTGCAAAATTTTTCTGTGTTAATAACTCGTATGAGAGATGGAGTATTCTGCACAATTTGTTGGACTCTAAGCGCAGTACGAAGGCAGATAGTTAGTTTGTTTTGGTTAGTTTGGAGAAATTCCATTTTTTAGATAGTTCTTGTTGAATTTTTTACTGAATCATATCGTTCTTTATTTCGACAAATGCCTGGTAATCACTTGGTAAGTGTTTACCAGGCATTTGTAAGTGTTAAACTAAAAGCCTGGTAAGATGTTTCTTGAGCTTGATCGACATCCATTTCGGCATTTAATAATGATTACTGCTAATACATACACGTATTAATCGTTGTTCCGTCTTAACATTTCCAACATTTTCTGAATATTTCCTTATACACGACACCGAAAATCTTTTTTGTTTGGGACTTTTTAAAATTTATTAGCTATTACGTTCAACGACAGGCCTAAAATTCTTTCACGTCGTACGTTTTTTTACAGAATGAAATCGAAACGGAAAATATAATTGTTAATTTGATACAGTATCATTATTTCTAAATTGAATCTGACCACAATTGAATTAATTGCCGATTCTCACCGATTTATAATTGAAACTCAGTGATTTTTGACTTCTATTATACATTTTTTTCTATTATTATTATTCCTTTTTCACAATTAAAGATTTTAATTTCGAGCCAGTCAATTGAAAATTTTTTGTTGATCGAAATTGTGTCCATAATGGTGAATGCCGCTGATAAATTAGAAGTACGATATAAATTTGGGACGATTAATTTCTGTACAGAATATTTAAAGTATGTCCCAAATGGTTATCGGCAGCATAACACATCAAAAATATAGAAATCATAGAAAACGATAACATGTAGCAGATGTTTTTGGTTTATTTTTATTTTTCCCCATAGAAGCTAATTCTAAAAAATCATAGCAATATTATAATTAAAATCATAGCTTCAGCATCAAATGATGGTTTATGTTTAACAATATGTTAAGAAAATTATAACAAGATATCGTGTACTCTAACAACACATGTCAGACCTTTCTGTTTGCTTCAGTTCAGTCACGGACGTAATGAATTACTTAAAATATTCTGCAACACTAGAGATATGTTTGATATTTGCATAAACAAAATCTCTAAATGTTCGAAAATGTTTGAGATATTTCTCCCAGCACGATTTTCTTTTTTTATTTCAAGCAGAATGTACTACAAGCATTGTTGTGAAATAACAAACAAAAGGAAGGCGTGTTCGAGAACAAAACGGTCCGTATCGGATGATTTCTGACGAATTGAGCATTTTGAAAGGGATAGAAAAAACAATTAGAGGGACTCTTGATTTTAGATATCTGAAAAATCGAGTAATCATTTTGATAATTATGATCAATAAGCACAAAATGTAAAAAATATTCTTCTTAATAAATATATTTTAAATTTCACTGTATTCTTATATTGGGCATTAGATCTGTCTTATTTTCCTAGAATACAAGGAAGGCAATTACAATGGTATGGTCACGTGATGAGAATGGAGGAGGAGCGGTGGCCAAAGAAAGCCTTAATGTATGTTCCGCCAGAAAGAAGGAAAAGGGGAAGACCACCAAATTCCTGGAGAAGAGAAATTACAAAAACAATGCAATCTAGAGGCTTAGAAGAGGGAGATTGAAGAGATAGGAAAAGATGGAGGCTGAAATGCGGGAAGCGGCAATCGCCGTAGGACCCCCGTTATATGATGATGATGAGATCTGTCTTATTTGTAACATTCACTGTCACTTATCACGTGTTGTGATGCCTGCTGATCTTATATTAGCATCAACAGATCTCTTATTTAAATGTTTGCCTCCCTAATATTCATGTACAAGCTACTACATAATCTCATTGATTGCCCTGATACTCTTTGACAAATAAATTTTAACGTTCCATCTTATCCAGTGAGAAATTCGATTACGTTCAGAAATACACGAGCTAGAACTAATCTTATGTTAAATTCTCCTCTATTTCTCATGTGCAACTATTATAATTCCTTAAGTGCTTACTGCGATATATTTCACTGCAGTTTAAAGCAGCTTACTAGGATGGCTGAGATCTACCTAGGTGATTGAGTGGTTTCTTTATGTTAAGGTAAAATACTCGAAAAATGTGTTATTTAGTTAGTACTTTAATGAATTATTAATATATCATTTAACTTTATTATTGTATTTTGTCCTATAAATGGATTCTGTTGGACAATAAACGCTATTATTATTATTATTTGGTAGTCTGTCTCATAATGTTGTTTTAGAACTTGATCTGATTGCTCTTATTTCTGAAGTTCTAAGTATTCGTTTTTTTTTCTTCTGTATCTCCTCTCGTTTCTATCGCATATGACATTATTGGTCCTCACATGATTTATTTACTAGTCCAGTCGGATTAGACAAAAAAAGTCCTAACCGTGAGTGGCGAGCTGCCCCAAATTTTATTATTCTAACATTTAGGGGAGCAATAGTAGTGTAAATGTAAATCGCGACTGAGTCCAACCGTTGCGTTAGCTGCGAAGTGAAATTGTTTCAAATGCGATTTCTTACAATTTCTTTTTTACCAATGTTTTCGTGCGGTCGATATTTTCCGAGTTAAGGAGGAAAATAGTAAAACGGGAGCGAAACGCATAATTATCGATTTATCTCGTTTGTTAATTTAACGACATTAATGTACCTAAACAAAAATGGAGAGAATTATATTTTATATAATTTTGGTTTGTTTCATTTTTTTGCTAAAAGTGAGCCATAAGATGGATGGAATTTACATAAGATTTCCCTGATTTCTTCTTTTGTGAGTTTCACGTTGTCATCATCATCAATTTATTCTTGTTCTACTTCTTCTGTAGGTCTAATATTATCTCCATTGTTCAGTCCTTTTTTATATAATATATCCATTGCTCTGTTTCTATTTTGTTTAGATCTTTAGATTTAATAATGGGTTTTTTTTTTCTATTTTTAAGGATTTTCCCCACTTTATTCAAAATATTTTTTAACGAACAGTCTAAAATCATGGAAAAGACAGTGCTACAGAATTGATTAATTGTTTGCAAATGTGAGTCCGTTTTCTAAATAGGCAAAAAAAAATGAAAAGACTTACAATTGATTTTATTTAATTTGAACGACCCGTTTCAGACTCGTCTCAGTGCATCTTCATGTCCTCGATAAAAGGTTACTTAACCAATAATAGCACAAGGAGATAGGTTTAAACCTATGGGCCAAATTGTAAAGTTAAAAACCGGTCGCCAAGGTTCTAATAAAACCAATTATTGTAAGTCTGTTTTTCTTTTACCATGTAATACAGAATTCTTTATGTAGTGATTTAATGATTACTTTTAAACATTTATGTTGTGATTGATACCTACACATTTAACACATTTGAACCTTTATATTTTTCTTTTCGCCCTTAATACACTCTGGGTCAAAATTAACCGGCCACCTTAAAAATGGGTAATTTTTGATTTCTTATATCTCCTAAACCTGTTGTCCGATTTAAGTGATTTTTTAATATGTTGTAGTCTTATTCCTTGACAATATCTTTATAATAATATTGTTGTTAAACAGATAAATTTTCATTGTATATCGGGTGTACAAATCAAACTGTGTTTTTTTCTTAAAGTTTGCATCACCCTGTGGAATATTCTAGCATTTATAAACTATTGAAATTAAAAACTAACTATAGCCTCATGTTTTCTTCACATTTTATTTTTTGATTCATTCGCTTATGTTGGATAATACAAAAGTTAGGTGCTTTAACAACTAGACATGTTTTTTATCAATTTTTATCTCCGCGGAAGAGAAAAAATAATCTTTTTGAAAAGAAGTCATTTGTTACAGTAAAAATTTAATGAATAAAATCTTCGAAGAAAATTCAAATTAACAATATTTTGGAAATCAAAGTCTAATTGAAAAAAAAATTGGGTATCAATAATGGGTGTTGCCGCCTCTAGCCCTCAGGACTTCTTGGAGCCAGTTTAGCAATCCATTCATGATATCCTGGATATCAGATTGGGTGATATTGTGCCACTCCTCTACCGCAGCTGTCTTCAGCTCTTCAAAGGATGCAGGGGCTGATTCTCTTGCTCTTACCCGTCTTTTGAGGTTGTCCCAGATATGCTCAATTGGGTTAAGATCGGGACTGTGCGCTGGCCATGGTAGAACTTAAATCCCGACCTCATTAAGGTACTCACGGCTGTATGGCAACATGCATTGTCATGCATTAGTCTGAAGTTATCACCAATGAATGGTGTAAAAGGCATGACATGGTCTTGGAGAACTTCTTGCACGTATACTTGGGCATTCACACTGCCTCTACCGAACACAACAAGATCAGTACACGCTTCGTAAGAAATACCTCCCCAAATCATTATTGATCCTCCTCGGTAAGCCACTGTTTCGGTTATAGCGCATGCAGCAAACCTTTCATTTTGACGCCTATAGACACGTTGGCGTCCATCTGGACCTTTTAGGGCTATTCTGCTCTTTAGGGCTTCTGCTAGTTATTCTTTCATTCCGCCATAGTCCAGTTAGCACATTCTCGTGCAAAATGAAGTCTAGTTCTACGGTGTTGTGGGAGCAGTTGTGGTGCGCGAGCTAGACGAAAACCCCTTAAGTTTAGTTCTGACAGTCTTCTTCTAATCGTTTGTCTACTCACACTAACGTTTCTCACCTCAAGAAGAGACCTACGAGCTTCAGGAGCGGTGAAAAAGCGATTTCTCAATACTTTAGTGACAATGAAGCCGTCATCTCGGACTGAAGTGCATCGTTTTCGGCCTTGACTCCGCTTGCGGTTGTACGATCCTGTCTCCAGAATTCGTTTGATGGCATCTTGTACGTAGTCCTGGGTACATCGAGTATACCAGCGATATGACGTTGACTGTAACCAGCATCAACTAAAGCCACTGCCCTAGCAGCATCAGTTGGAACGAGTGGCATTTTTAAAATCACAAACAATAAATAAGCTCTAAAATTTTAAAAACAATATTCACTCACAATGATATATAATTCGCTCACAATGTTAATTTTAATTACAAATTTAATTTTAATTACAAATTGTTCAAGAATTGTTATTAACACGGAAACAGATTTGCAACAATGTCGTACAACGACTATATGTCAAAAGTCCTTCGATGACACGAATTTAGGAAACAAACTGTCACAGGTAATCTAAACAAAACAATAATAAAGGTGGTAGGGTTAATTTTGCTGGTGAGTTAAATCGTCTGTATTGATGAAAAACATGGCTAGTTGTTAAGCTACCTAACTTTTGTATTATCCAACATAAGCGAGTGAATCAAAAAACAAAATATTAAGAAAACATGAAACTATAGTTAGGTTTTAATTTAAATATTTTATAAATGCTAGAATATTCTACAGGGTAATGCAAACTTTAAGAAAAAACATAGTTTAATTCGTACACCCGGTATACAATGAAAATTTACCTGTTTAGCAACTATATTATTATAATAATACTGTCAAAGAATAGGGCTATAACAAATTAAAAAAATCACTTAAATCGGACAACAAGTTTAGGAGATATAAGACATCAAAAATTACCTATTTTTAAGGTGGCCGGTTAATTTTGGCCCAGAGTGTATAACGAACCTATTTTATTTCCAAATGCGAGTCCGACCCTATCGATTTTCACGATAGAAGAATAACTCAGATCGATTTAATAGGTATCCAGCTAGTATTAAATACAATTAATGAACTCGTATTAAAGCCATAAAGTGGGATATAGGTTATTTAGGTGGCAATTGTGAGGACTGTAATCGCTAGTGATACAAAATATTTTTCAATAATTGGCTAATAATGTTGCATACTCTGTTGAGAAATTGTTAAAGCTATTCTAAAGGTTTTATTTTTTTAAAACGTTGAGTATTTACTATCTTACATGTTGTCTTTCGATTTTCTCTCTGAAATATTTGATCATACTCTGTCAGAAAAGATATTTAGCTAATTTCTGTGACTTTTTGTATCACATAATTATTGTCTTAACGGAGAAAATCGGACTATTAGAGAAATTTATTGGTAGAGGAAATTGTTCGAAGTACTAACCGTCTGTGCTGGATGAAGGATATTGAATGCACAAAGTTACTCTGTTATTGTGTAAAAAGTTGACAATTTGACCAAAGAAAATTATAATTAATGACTTTATTAAGGCGAGAAACGAATGGAAGAAACTATGTTTTTTGAAACTATTGCTCTTTTAAAACTGAATAGCTACTACTATTTCGAGTATGCGTAAAAATGTTTTGGGAACTGAAAACTTGTAACTAAACTGTCAATGCACGCCATACAATAGTTATCAAAATTTATAATCTATCCCAAAACATCCACTAACCCAAAAAGTAATATATTAATCATACCATGAAATAATATCCCTATATCCAAATTCTAAACATATCTACACTGATACATCAAAAACTCAATCAGGACTAGCAGCAGCTTACTGACATGGAGCAGACCATTTTAAAATACGACTCCCTCTGAGTTGTAGCATATTTACTGGAGAAGCACTGGCTATTTTAGAGGCACTAAAAGTTTGCAGAAGAAAATCCGCACCTCTTTATATTATAATATATGACTCATTCAGTACACTAAAAGCTTTACAGCAATTGTATCCATTAAATGAAATTATAATGCTAATAAAAAATGAACTCACACCACTATCAACGTCCGTAAAATTTATCCCACACAGAAAAAATCCCTTGACGAAAAAGTAGAAGTAGTTCAGGAAGAACATTCAAGATAACATCGAAAATGCACGAAATGTTTAGTAAAGTTTGGAACGTCAGTAAATATATATATAAACATATTGTTTTGACAATTTGTAACAGTACTAGTATTTTGAGTTTTGAAGATTATAGTTCTTATTGAGTTATCTAAGTAAGTTGAGTGGAATCTAAAGAAAGCTTGGGTTAGGTTTTCTGTGGAACTGTAAAAGACTCGTTGGAGCCGTAATCAGCACGGCCAAAAAGCATATACCAAGAGGCTGTTGAAAAGAATACATTGCTGGTTGGTCCCACGCCAGCGAAGAACTGTACAAAAATTTCCTTGACAGCGGCGATCAAGAATTAGCTGATGAACTGCTTCATAGCCTAGTCGCAGCGAGACAACAAAAATGGACGGAAATCGTAGAAAGACTTAATTTTCTAACATCAAGTAGGCAAGCATGGACACTACTAAGAAAATTAGGAAGCGGAACTCCCATAACAAGGAACAAAACAACAATAAATCCAAACACTATTGCCTCACATCTGGTATCGACATCTAGCGCTCCCAAAGACGAGCCACACACAATCAAGGTAAAACGAAAGCTCAAAACTTTAAAATTCCAATCTACAGAAACCGAATACTCCCGCCCTTTTACTTGCGAAGAAGTCACTATAACTTTCAAGGAGGTAAAACCAGGTAAAGCCCTAGGTCTTGACAATATTCATCCCGAATTCTTAAATATCAGCGGCAAATATGCGACATAATGGATGGCCCACTTTTTCACACATTATGAAGACTGGTATCACACTACAGGAGCTCAAACGCTCGAAGGTCATTGCCATATTAAAACCAGGGAAACTAAAGGATAACAACCCTAAGAACTACAGACCAATAGCCCTATTATCGGCGATGTTCAAGCTACTAGAACAAATTATCTACAACAGAATTAGTCCGAAGGTATCTGAATCAATACCGGTTGATCAGGCAGATTTCCGACCGAACAGAAGCTACGCAGATCAGGTTCTTTCACGTACCATATTTATTGAGGCAGTGTTCCAGAGAAAATTTGAAACTGCAGCCGCATTCACAGATCTAACAGCGGCCTACGATACAGTCTGGAGAGAAGGCTTGATATACAAGTTCTTCCGTACAATCTCCTGTAAATCCACTGCTCGAATGATCAACAGCATGCTAGCCGACTGAACGATTCAAGTAGTCATGGGAATCGACATCGGCACCCCAAGAAAACTGAAGAATGGACTGCCTCAGGGATCTGTCCTAGCTCCTCTTCTCTTTAGCCTGTGCATCGCTGATATACCAGAAACCAGATCAAGGAAGTTTGGCTACGCTGATGACTGGGTCCTTGCAACAAAGTGTAAGTCATTTGAAGAAATAGAAGGAATCCTCACGGCGGACTTACATACAGTGGGAAAGTCTTTCCGTAAATGAAGGCTCCAACTAAACGCTACCAAAACAGAGGTTACCAGTTTTCAACTAACTAACAAGCGTGCAGGAAGAATACTCAACATCCAATTCGGAAACACCACACTCGCGTACAATAAAACACAATAAACACAACAAAGTAGCTTGGGGTGACTCTTAACAGGACCCTATCTTTCAAGGAACATCTGCCAAAATCAGCGGAAAAACTTAAATTCAGAAACAACATCATCCAGAAGCTGTGCGGGACAGCATGTGAAATAATCCATCCCCTAAAATGATAGGACTACAAAAAAACAACTTTTTAACAAAAATGGAGAAAATATAAAAATCTGATTTGACAGACTTTAAATATTTAATAATTGATGTAATATAGGTATTACGTCTGGATTCTTTTTGGACATATTTATACCGATGATTATTGAAAATACCATGGATCTAGGGAGTATTAAAGTAATGAGTGTTGGAAAAAAATGAAGATAAGGACTATTGATAACAGTTAAAAGAAGTTAGCTTGGCTGCAAAATTCACGCCAATGGTTCGAAATCAGAGAGACCAGCACAATTATAAGATTAACAAAAGATAGAGAAGAACTCCAGTTTATTGCTGCCAACTTCCGATGGGGAGGGGTGTTATATACCTAAAGAAAAAGAAGAAGTGGTAAAAGTGTGTGAATAAAAAAACAATTACCTGGACTGTAAAATGATTTTCTATAAACTAAAAAATAAAAGTTGAAATTTCCTAGAATATTTTTAGCTTCCGCAAAACTCGAAGAGATAACGAAAAAATAATAAATGTACTGAGTGCCAAACATATGCAAGAAAATATAAAAAAAAACTAATTATAATGTTCGTTAACACAGTTATTAAGGAACAGATCACTTGAGTAAATATCAAGAGCAGCTTATTACAACACTCTAAATGGAATACGAAGTACCAGGAAGATCCCAAAACGGTGGAAAGAGACCTCAATTTTCAATACAGGACCAGCTCTAATTGAAATCTTGAAACTGGAAAAAAAATATTTACTATTGTTTAAGGATTTTGTTCTATCTCAATTTGCGCTATTCCAGTGCCCTTCTATCTGCACCATATTATAAAAAAAACTTATTTAATTAACCGTTTAGATACGTGTACAGATCGTTTTCTTGCAAGCTGAACGTGTAAGTTCGAATCTACGAGGCCACCTCCAGTAACTGTAACAAATGCTCAGAAGAAATGCCAAACAAATTGCGAGAGCTTAACGATTGATTAGAAGAATTTATTAGTAACGAGTTGTAAATAATTGTCACGCCTCACAGCGCGTACAAGTTTGTTAGTGACGTGGGTATCATTTAAATATTCCAGCTAATCAGTTTCTATAATAAACATTTTCTAGGTTGGTGTTCCATTTTACTAGTCCAAAAGTATTTTTAGTGTACAACATTTTATATAGTAAGTATGTAATTTAAATTAGTCCACTAAAAAGTGACATTTAGGATTTCATTTTTCAAAGGAACCAATTTAATTTTTTTTATGTGTAGGGAGGTCAGTATAAGCTTAAGTTTGTGGGGTCGCCAACCTTGTCCTCCCCCCGGCCGCCACCTTGGAAAAACGGAAGCAAAGGGTTTTCGCGATGTATCTCATAACCTAGCAGCCCTACAGGAAATGTTATCAAACATTATTTGTAGCAAATTAACAATTGTCTACAACTTTATTTCTATTACTTTTTATCGTAAAATGGAAAATAAAAAAGTTATGATCAAAAATAACTAAACATTTTTTGAGCAAATTTTTTTTTGTCTTATCAGTTTTTTCTGGTAATTTACAATAAAATGTTTAGGGCAATATTATAGAGGGTTTCTCAACGAACAATTTTCACTATGATCTTGAATGTTGACGCTGGAAAAAGCATGGAAACATTTGGATACAAATCCAAACTTACCGTCTACTACCGTCTGAAGTTTTAAAATTATTTTTCTGCAGATGCAAGGGAAACTGTGGAAGTATGTGTGGTTGACGAAAAGCAGGTCTCAAATGCTTTGCAGTGTGCTTCAATGGTTCTGGTGAAACCTGCAGTAGCATCATGGAAATATTAAAATTAATCGAAAACAATTATTTCGAAGACCAATTTAAATTGCCGATATTCCGCAAACGTTCACCTCCGAGACTGAATAAGATTCTGAACCGCAGGCTGGAGCATCAAATAAAAAGAAAGAATAGCTGGAAAACAAGTTTTTAAAGAAATTCAGCCATTTCAAATTACACTTAGCCATTTTACATCTTCAACAACGATGTTGGTTAGGATACAAAATACCTGAAACGTAGCGAAGGGCACAAGTTATGTCACTGTTTAAAAAAACAATTAAAATCGATCGTCTAAACAAATACTATATTATTATAAACCGAAAAAAAGAACAATTCCACTTGAAAAGACACCGTAATTGGCAACAAATGACTGATCCCTAGAATGTGGAATCATTTTTTATTTAAAATATTTAAAATTTATCTAAAAGGATTACAAAAATTTTAAAAACGTTTTCGGTCCAGTCGGATTATCATCAGTGAAACATTTTAAAACTAGTTGAAACTAATTAGGTTTGAAAACTTTTGGATTACATGACAATCATGGTTGGTATTGTAATAATACAATGTCGATTTTATAGGATTTCACACGAAGACATACATCTTCCCTGCTCGAAAGGAATATGACTTTGTCCAAGGATTAGAACCAGCCAACTGTCATAGTCAGACTTGTATATATGTTTATATTATGATCAATTAACCATGATTTTCATGTAATCCAAAAGTTTTCAGACTTATTTTCACAGATAGTTTCAACTACCTTTAAAATGTTTCAGTGATGATGGTCCGACCAAACCGAAAGCGTTTCGAAGATT
Source organism: Diabrotica undecimpunctata (assembly GCF_040954645.1). NCBI lineage: Eukaryota > Metazoa > Arthropoda > Insecta > Coleoptera > Chrysomelidae > Diabrotica > Diabrotica undecimpunctata. The sequence continues at coordinate 175,134,330 of NC_092805.1, forward strand.
TCTGGTCCTTTTTGGATAAGTTTTAAATATTTTTAATACAATAGACGATCATACATCAGAAATTTTTACTTCTCTGTAAGTTTTTTTAGACTATTGTACACAGCCTACCACTGGGATTGTTCCCTTTTACTTTGTAAGATCATTTTATTTTCTTGTTTTTGTAATATTCCCGTTTCCCTTTCTTATTATTTCCTCTATCTCTGTACTTATATATAAATCAGTACAACATACGTTAAGAGGCCCAAGGATTTAATGGCGTTTTTCCATTTTTTGCTCTCAGGTCTGTTTTGTTGTAAAAATAAGATATGGTATTGATCTACCTGTTTTACAACTACCTGGTGTATATGCAGCCTTCTGTTTGAAGTATAATTCGGTTTATCATCACTTAATACCGCCAATATTTTTTATATCATGTCTATATTCCTTAAATTCTATAACATAGTCTTCTTTTATAAATTGGACATGAAACATCCTCTTTCCATTGTCCAGAATTTGTTTTCTTACCTCATACTTGTATTGATTCCTTTAGGAACTCATCAATAAATAAAAATATTATTTTCTGATCACCCGGTATAACTGGCTAGATTTACGTTGTCTAAGGCTATTTCCTTTTCCATTTAGATAATAACATGCTACCGATACTGTTAACATTCTGACGGTGCTAAACGTGTAATTTAATGCTTGAAGATAATTTTAATTTTTCATATTCCTGATTGAATTTCACTGTAGGATAATGAGTGAAATAAGATGAAGTTTCGCTAGCCATATATAGTTTTCATTCCGCATTCCGAGAACTTACATCTGGGTCATAATACCATTTATGGTAAATTACATAATTATTTTGTAACAAAAAGTATTGAGAAATAATTATTAATTAAAAAATTAAAAATTATAATGCGAGTGTGTTTTTGTTAGGAGCTTTTTCACCGAATTTTTGTCACTTCTGAATTTAACTGCAAATGTATCCCATTACAAAATAATTTTTTTTATATATTGTTAAAAACAAGGCAAAAAATGAACAGAGAAGGATTACTCCAATTATATAGTAGTTAAATTTTACGTAGAACTATTCAGAAACAGACTTAAATGGAAAGAAGTACCAAAAGAAATTCGGAAACAAACGCTAGAAATAAATCAAGGATGGAATGTACTCAAGGAAACCACAATAGACCAAACTAAAAAATCACTTTAGAAATGAAAAATAATAAATCTCTAAGGAGAGAACAAATAACGGCAGAACGAATAAAAAATGGAGGTCACCTTAATATCTTATTCGACTCAATATAAACAGCTTTTTAAAGTATGGCTTTACAGCTTTTTAAGCTGAATTAAAATAAAGGTGGACCTAATAGATAAATAAGTTCATTATTAGCAAAAATTACAGGCTTATAAGCTTACTACTTAACCTATACAAGATTTTCATGAAAAAAAAACTAAACTGAAAAAAATAATACAATGGGCTGTTGTTCCTTGTGTTTGTTGAATTTCATTATGCTCTATCCCTGACAATTTATTCTGTTAAACTATCTTCAATGTGTTGGATAAGGTTAAGGGTTTGGCTGCAGCAGAACTTTCCGGACCTGAACGCTGGAATTCTTACTCTGGAATGAATTTGGTCTCCACCAAGTAAGTGATCCGATTCATTATCAATCTTTGGAACATCTTGAAAAGGTAATACAAAAGAAAGAATTCATCATTCGTATCAGCCACTCGACGGTTATTGGTCTAAAGTTCTTTGTTTTTTCTGTTCGTATTTTGTTTAGACCAACCGCCTTTCGTCATCCATATTTAGTTAAACTGAAGGCTATTTCTTTCTTGAATTCGACATATTGTTCATCAAGAGGAGATGGGATATCTGATTAGGTGTGACTGTAGCCAGGTTAGATATCGAGGCGGCGGAATCGTTGCTAAGATTCCGTATCAGCCTCAAAATTGTTGACACCATTGAAATACATTCTATTCTAGAAGTTTTTAGTCAATGGCGGATAGACTAATACACCATTTTCACCATTTTGATACGTAGCAACTCATCGACCAGCGTAAATACTACTACAATGTTTCCTAAACAGAATAATGATATATAATATTTCCAAAAATATATAACTGTGTCTCTCAAACCCTTCCATCGATCTCTATCCTGAGTAACATTCTCATAAATAGCCGATCTATTTTGGCTAATTTTTGGTGCCATCTTCCCATTGAATCTGTGGTCTTCTTGATCGTCTACCTGTGCAGGGTCCACAATATTATATTGTGAGATTCCAAAGCTGGTTCTTTTATCTAGCAATGTGGTGTGCGCAGCTCAATTTTTGTTTGGAAATTTTTGTTAACAATAATCTAGACTTTTGTTTTGGAGCTTACTCAGTCTTAGTTAGTGTTTAGGTGTGACATCCTTATATCATGATAGGAACGATGCGCTGGTTGACCACTTTGCGTTTCACTTATTGATGTATTTTGTGATTTTTAAGTATTCAACGAGTTTTCCAAATCTTGCCTATGTCAGTATTATTCTTCTAATGATTTCCGTCCTTTGATTCTCTTTGTCAATTTTTAGAATTTGGTAGGTGGATATATTCTTGGACTTGTTCTATATCATTACCATTTATAGTTATACGTCTAGGGTCGTCTGTGTTTGTCATTGTTTTTGTCAAATTTTTGTCATTTGCTGTCACTCGTAGGCGTATTAGGAGCTGCCTACGAGTTCCTCTATTATAGTTTGTAGTTCCTCGAATTTGTCGTCAGTGAATCTGATGTAATTGGTGGTTTAACTTGTTACCATTACCTTTGATGCCATATGGTAACTAATTTGTAATTTTAAAGACGTCTTCTAGGATTATATTAAAAAGGGGATGAGATTTGTATTTTCGTCTAGCTGTACTATCACAGTTGCGTTTTCGTATATATATATATATATATATATATATATATATATATATATATATATATATATATATATATATATATATATATATATATATATATATATATATATATATATATATATATATATATATATATATATATATATATATATATATATATATATAAATATATATAAAATTATGTATTAGTTGCCAATATTTAGAATCCATTCCACAATTACTTATAGCTTGTTCTATGATCTACATTTTGATACTGTCAAATGTCATTTCATAGTCTACGAAGGCAAGAAATACGGGTAGTTGGTATTTATTTGCCTTCTCCATCAATGCTCTCATTGACAGCAGATGGTTAGAATACTATATACTTTGCGGAAGCCAGTTCACCGGTTGTTAATACTTCTCATAAACAGTTTGTACACTTGATTGAGCAATGATATAGGTCTCTAATTCGTTAGGTCACATTTGTTTTGTATAGGAGTATTACTATAGACTCTCGTTTCAATCTTTAGGGAGCACATATAAAATATATACTATATAATACTATATAACAGCACAGTTCTCAAATTTCTAGAGTTCCTTTTAGTTCGCTATTCGACAAAACTAATTTTATTGGTATAAAGAAATGCTCTAGTTCTAGTTGGTTCGATTCTTCAGAGAATGTCTTGCGTATTATCAGCGTATTTCGTCAATTCAATACTTTAAATCTTTCAATACTTTAAATGCATTTGGTTGAAGATCTTAATTAGTAATCACACTGTATTTACAACTAATTTTAATAGTATTTATTTATTATCGTATTTGTTACAGTTGATACATAAATTAAAATTAATAGGCTAAAATGAGTTTTATTGTGGTTTTATTACTATTTAATCAGTCTCTATAATACTAAAATCAAAGCACTAATGACACAAATGTCGCCGATATTTAAATATTGTACCGTTTTACAAATATATTGTATATTTATTTAGACATAGCCGCAGCAGGAAAATTCTGTTCTAGAGAGCATGAATATCCGGAGTAGCCTCGATACAATAGAATTGAAAATTCTCCTATTAATCGTGAAAACAATTATTTGTGTAACACAAGAACGAAGAAAGAAAAGGATACAATAATAAATAATATGCAAAAACCTGCAGATACATAAACAGGAAGAACATGTGGTGAATTGTCTAAAAAGGTTAGAATTGGTCTTCGACTGTCTTTTATATAGCTTTATATTTTTTTAATATACAGAACTTTTAAGTTTTTATCCATTTTTAAGTGATTCTTTGCCCAAAATCAGACTGATCTTAATTGGTAACACTAGATCCAACTACATTCAACTGATGAACTTACCACAGAATATTTGCGTCTTTGAATTTTTTTTTCTATCAGTTCCTTTAATATTCTTAATATATTTTATTATGTATTAAGTCTTTTTGATCTCTAAACTGCTGCGAAAGGATAGCACCGGCAAAAGAAAAGAATCAGCTTGGAAAACAATCTGTTGAATTTTTTGTAATACATAAAACCTCCGTTAATCGAAATAATTGGGGGGTAGGTCGTTTCGGATAACAAAATTTGATCTTGGCCCACGACTTAGGACACCAATAAACAACATGTTTTATTGTTAAAGATTTGAGAATTTCGGGAACACTTTTGGGTTTATTATCTCTTGAATGTCTCTATTACTCCCTGGTCTAACGGCTGAATTAAGCTCGTGACATTCGGTGGCGCAAAAATCTGGCAATTGTCACCATTTCGTAGATTTTGAGGGTGAGTTGATATATTGTCAACAAGCAACAATGCTTTGATGGGAAGGTTTTTTGATTTTAAAAAGGATTTTACACTCGGAACGAATTTATTTTCAAACCATTCTGAAAATAAAGTAGTCGACATCCATGAGCTTATTTGGCTTCTAAAAAAAATGAAAGTGCTTTTTCGGAAATATCTTTTAGAGCTCTTAGTTTCTTTGATTTCCCAACTCACATAGGCATCATCAGTGAGTGAAATTAATTGAGTTGTTTACGTTTTGCGATAAAAATTTACTTTTTTTGACGAAATTATTGAAACTGTCAGCCGTTTCGGTTAAGGGAGGTTTTACCGTATTTCAAAAGTTTACTAAAGTACCTTTTTTTGAACTATAGCAAAAGTACACTCAAAAAGCAATTCATTTTCTACTTACCCAAAATTATTTCTATTGCCCTCGTAGATGGTAATGTTCAATACCTTAACTTTTATTAAATCGTACGCATCCTAAAACTTTCCTCGTTTCTAATTCTATCACCGACCCGTGCGATTAATTGTAACGAAAATAGAGGAAATCACATGCAATTGAAGGGATCATTAGGATCCCGAAAATCTTAGCACGAGCGGCCGTTAAAACTACATAAGTCGTTTAGGACACGCTGTCGCTGAATTTCGTCTTTTGCATGTTTAACCACGTTGAACGAACGTGTCACAACGACGTTTTACACGGTCTTTAACGTTCTAATTAAAAATTAGCTGAAATATATATTCTTCGTTCGTTCATTTTGCTATCAATTTGTCCCATAATTCTAGTTTTATTTCCATTTTTTAAACGTAAGCGACAAAAAGCTTTACTGAAGATTAATTTTGAACCTATATAATACGTTTAAAATCACTCAAAAAAATGATTACTGTATGCTATATTATATATTTTTAATTTGCAGCATTAGTTAACATCCCATGTTCTTTATCTTCTTTTAATAAAAATAACGCTCAGTCTTTTCTATCGGAAATCTTTGTTGTTAACCCAACATTCTTTCTCTTGTTTATTCGAAAATATGTCAAACAAGCACCAACGGAGACTAATTTACTTCATTTAATACTCCTGTCGGAACCAACTGTCGACTAATAATAAAGCATATACGTAATGATGCTACCGTAGATTCAATTTTCTCAATAATTACCCAACTCTTTTCGGTAAAACGATTCGGTCTATAATGCCAGATTGTAATGATTAAAACCGAAATAAACGCACACACATATTATCAGCAGTTTAGTTGAAACGCACACCGTAATCTCGGTGTCGCTCGCAATAGTAGCTCCAGATTGTTACCTACAGCATTCAGCGGTTCTATCTAATTATTTCCCAATTTTAATAACTTTTTTCAAAGAAGCCGCCGACCAGTAAATTCCCCAGTTGTGGTTATAAATCATATCGTGACCATATATGTCTTTTATACCAACCGAGTAGTGGATTAGGTGTAGAGATGAAAGAAAAAATAATGTGCCCAGTCGGTCCACCATTGTCCGGCTGTGGTCCTGCTGATTTACAAATTCGAAGGTGCTTTTTTTATGAACGAGTTCTTTGTGTCGCCATGTAATTTATGTTATTTGTAATTTTTACACTACGAGGTATGAAGTGTGTGTGTGGAAGAAGTAATCACGAGACAGTGCTGTATCCAAGGAAAATGTAATGTTTATCGAGTAAGCTTATAAAAGCTCATAAAAATTCGCGGATTATTCTTATTATAGTATTTGAAAAAAAAAACTAATAAAAATTTACCATAAAACGTAAATTCTTGAGTATAACACATCCAAGTATAACACCAAAATAAGTGAGTTGCTAAAGAATAGAAACAGGTTTCAAGAAGTATAAAAAAATAACGAATTAATTAAGTTGGGAAAAAAAATCGTATATCGATAACCTAATGCTGACAGATCGTAACCCACAAAAAATTGAAAATTCATATTTTTGTGTCAAAGGCAACCAACCGTGCATCCCTATATGCTCTTAAATTCTCGTAACCTAAATAAAATAGTAAGGTGGCCATTCCCGCGATTTCTAACAAGTCCTAACCCGCTCGCGTTGTTTGTTTACTTCCAACTCATCTTATCCCACAGTGTAGCTTGAATGGCAAAGCGTGTTGGTAGTAATTCGTTTGACCTTTAAAATTAGTTTAACGAAAAGATAGATTTCTAGAAAGTTGTGACATGATGCAAACAAGGATCAAAGAAAAAAGAAAGTCTACACCAAAAGCAAAACAGGACGTTTTGCGAGTACAGAATTTACGAGAGTTTCTGAACAGGCTGCCTAAAATAGAGAGCCACTATTGCCGCAGGTCTACTGGAAAGTTATACCTGGAACATAATTTCAAATCGAAAACTGAAGTATACAATCTTTATAAAGAACAATGTAAAGACAGCGAGGTACCATTATCAAATTGTAAATTCTCTACAGAATTTGACGAAATGAATTTAGCATTGTTTAAACCACGCAAGGACCAATGTAATATATGTTCATCTTACAAGATGAAACAGGTTACAGATGAACAATACGCATCCCACATTAGAGCAAAAAACCTAGCACGCGTCGAAAAAGAAACCGATAAAACCAGAGCCATCCATAAAGAAATTTACTGTTTTGTCGTTGATGTGCAGGCAGTCAAATTGTGTCCAGTGTTACAGGCTAGTTCTTTGTACTATAAAACAAAGCTACAAGTACATAACTTTACAGTATATAACTTAAAAAACCATCGCAGCATGAATTTCGTTTGGAATGAGACTGGGGCAGACCTTGATTCATCTCTATTCACTACGTGTTTAATAAAACATCTAGAACAATATTTGACCTTTGAAAAGAAAAATATTATAATATTCTCGAACGGCTGTGGTTATCAGAATAGGAATGTCGTCCTTGCGAATGGTTTATCGGTTTTAGCTTCCAAGTATGAAGTCGAGATTGAGCAAAAATTTCTAGAAAGAGGCCACACTCAGATGGAGTGTGGCTCTACCCACAGTCTAATTGAACGAAGACTAAAAAATCGGCAAATATTCCTACCCTCAGACTATATTTCGGTAATATCAGAAGCCAGGAAGAATCCTGCATCTTTGGAAGTATCCTATCTCACCCACACTTTTTTTCTAAACTACAATGACTCTAAAAACTTTCGCTACAGCTCAATTCGTCCAGGTAAATCAAAAGGAGATTTGAAGGTAACAGATCTTAGAGGCTTAAAATACCTACCAAATGGGGATATATTATACAAAGTGGCCCATGATCAAAAATATGAACTCCTTCCTCAGAGAAAGAACACCGTCAATCACGATTTGGTTTACGATCAACTTTATTCGAATAGATTAAAAATAACCACAAAGAAATGGAAGGACCTTTAAGATCTAAAGTCTGTATTACCTGCAGATGGGCACTACTTCTATGATACGCTGTCTCACGAAGACTTAATCACCAAAGACAATAACAAAAATCAAAAAAAGAAAGCCAAGATTTAAACTTATTATTTAGTTATTTTATTTTAATTATTCCTAAAAATGTTAACTGTAACGTTAAATGGTATTCGCTTAGTTTGCTACATTTTATTTAAAGTAAACACACATTTGTATCTGTTTTTATTTGAAATTAATAAAAATAAAAAAATAAGGATTATGATTTAAAATGACGTAAACCACACTTTTATGAGAACACCTTGAGTTATAATAACTTACTACATTTTCTAAGAGTTCGATATACTCGTAAGCCGCCATGACGTTGGTTACAATATGTCGTATCCCTTATTACCCTGATCAAAATTAAACAAATTTATATTTTTACAATAAACTCACTTAGTACCCATTACATAATTATTTATTTAAGAAAACATTACACAAGCAATCTTTTATAATTATGCTATACAGTTTTTTGTGTCTAAAATTTTCTAAAATTGGGTTACGACCTATCAGCATTAGGGTATCGATGTGTTACCTAAAACAGCCAAAAATTAAAAATACTAATGCACTACCACCAAAAATCTATGAATTACCCACATTACATAAAAATGGTATTTTCTTAAGATCTGTAATATCAAAGGTATCAAACTACGAAAAAATCAAATAGAATCTTTAGATGTACATTTTTTTATACTAACATACCATTACTTAAAAAGTTATAAAAAAGAAATGAATGAAATAAAAAAAATATATTCCTATTTCCCTTGATGACTTCCAAGCTGTAGAAATAACACTAAAATCGACATATTTTCTTCATAAAGAACAAATTCATAAACAAATAGAGGGATTTGCAATTTATTGTGATTGATATTTTGTAGTATTTGGTCGTTAAGTAGATAGTAAAGCGTCGTTCTAAGAATTCCTATCTATAAAATATGATACGTTTATAGATTTAGTTAAAGCGGAGATGTTTCCTAATATGGTTTTGAACCTATTTTCTTTTATTTTTATGATATTTACTATCTTTAACGACATGTTTGCTTTTTCGAGATTTATCATTGAAACGCAGTAGTGAATTTAGGCATCCTATACGTTTTTTCTCTCATAATCCTGTCTTTTATATTCTTTTATAGTTTTTCTTTTTTATACTCAAAAGTACCGTGATACATAAGATTAGACCTCTATACACATGTCAATCTACCTACTGGCCTACTCATAGATGAAAAATACCGGATCTTATGCACTTCTTTGTAATAAAATGCAATCGCTTCTTTTACTTCCTTCTTCATAAGTGTGAACACAACGGTATACCTCAACAGACCGTAAACATTAACCAACATAACAAACTGGAACATATTCAATGAATTGATCTCTGCGTCAATCAACTTAAACCTGCCACTTAAATTCACAATGGATATTGAGTATGCAATACAACACATAACTATGTCATTTCAAAAAGCTGCCTGGGCTGCTACTCCGGAAAGCTCCTATAAAGAAATACCAGGCTCATATCCAACTATATAAACAATATGATTCGTAAAACTAGGAAACTAAGAAAAGAATTTTTGGAAAACCTTTTTTGAAGTAACTAAGGAACTCAAATTCCATTAACAAAATAAGACTCCTATGGGAAAGGATGATGTTTGCTGGGCTTTTAGGGATGAAGACAAAACAAGCACTGTTGCGGAACATCTTATGTCTGTATTCCAACTTCATCAGAAATAAGCTCATGCAGATGACGTAAACCGATTTTATACATTCTGGACGTCCCATATCAGATGAGTCCACCGATCAAAAAAATTAAAATTTGTGAAATCACAGAAGTCATTGCAAAATTAAACAAGAAAAGCATCCAGTTATGATCTTATCAGGGGTCTAATACTGAAAAGTTTACCTGAAGAGCGTATCAGGAACAGGATAATACTCTTAACGGTATTATATATAAATTGGTTACTTTCCGGTCATATGGAAAAGTAGCTAAAATAATTATGGTACCAAAACCTAGCAAAGTCCCAAATGAGGTTTTATCATACCGTTCGATAAATCTTCTATTAACTCTCGAAAAACTGTTTTCAAAAGTTCCTTATGCATAGAATAAAACGTATTATCTTGGGAAATAACTTAATGGTACAAAACAAAACCATGATACCATCGAGCAAATACATAGAGTAGTCAGAGCAGCTAGAGACTTCCTAGACGTCTCGCAGGCATTGGCTGCAGACCAGCATGCCAGGCTGACTAGCTCTGGCATGATGGTCTTATTCCCAAAAGCAGGCCACAGCTACCTCACTCTATAGCCAAAACTCTACAGCCATGTATAACAAATAGATCTTTTTAATTAATCATGGCGAAGTTTGCACTTGGTTTGCATTCAATCTTGGCAGGATTCCCCCAAGGTACACTGCTGAAATAACTATCAGAAATAAGACTACGATTGCTACGTATGCAGATGATATCACTATAATGGCCGCTCATGTGATTCGAAGATTATTATTCAGAAATTTGCAAAACCATTTAAACAAATTAGAAAATATTTAAAATAGAAATGTTTAAAACTATGGCATGACAAAGTCAATATTACGTTTACGTTAAAAAGAGAGAACTGTCCTCTGGTATCTCTAAACCGAAAATTACTACTTGTTGGGTAAGATGTCAAATAACTGGGTATCCTCATAGGTAATCCCCTAAATTGTGGAAAACATATATGGTCCAAACGACTAGAATGGTGCATGCTTTATAGAAAAAGTACTGGTTTATGAATCTGAAGTCAGGTTTAACTGTCCAAAACAAACTTCTTCTTTATAAGGCGATACTAAGACCGGTTTGGATCTACGGGATTTAAATCGGGAACTGCAAGTAATACAAATATGCAAAGGCTACAAAGAGTCCAATCCAAAGTCTCCTATGGTGTCTGCAATACCCTATGCCTATGTGCCAAACTTTGTTATTCATAATGACCTAAATGTTGAAACTGTTTAAGAAGCAACCATCACTCAGTGTACAAACTACTTTAAGAGACTATCATCTCATCTAAATTCATTCGCACACGACCTCTTGACCGCATCACTGCTTAGAAGACTAAAAAGATTGGATCCTCTAGGTCTCTTCACCTCTTCACTTTGTATAAAAGTTTGCTAACTGAACGATGCTGACTACTAAGTGTAGCTCCCGCTTTTTCATTTTTTCTAACTCTTTTAAACATATTTTTTATTGTTATATTAACCGATTGCAATTAATAAAGGAAGTTAAAAAAAGTAAGGCTTATTTTTGTGTCTAAAAAATATGTGTACTACCTTGAAGTATTAATTATAATGTTTTTGTTAGGAGTACGTGAAACCCCATTCTTCATATTCCTTTGTCTTGAGCTATAACCATTTCATCATCGGTGCGCCCATTCTAGAGAAGGATATTGACACCTTTCTCAAAGCTTTCACTTAGATATATTTTAAAGAGCACCTGAGACAGAAAGCATCCTTGCTACGATCTGTTTCTTACTAGCAATGTTTTGGAATTCTTCTGATGATTTTAATTTTAATTTAATTTTTGATGTGGCTTGTTGGTAAAGTATATAGTTGCTTTATGGCTACAATAACTGTATTATTTTTGTGAGAGTTTTCCAGGACTTTTTATAGTTTTTACCGTTACTGGGTCGCATACTTTTGTTAGGTCAGCAAATAAGAGGAAAATGTCTTAATTCTTGATACTTATTTTCATTTAGTTGAGTTACCGTCAATATGTGATCTAGACATGCTACCCAGCTGGAAATTCTGTTTGATATGGATCATACTCTTCTGTTACCAATTTTTTAAATTAAATAGTGTGTGTAAATGGAAATTAAATTTTATATTTGATTTTGACGTTTCGATTTCCAATCCCAAAATCATTTTCAAAAAAGATTATAAATTAAAAAATTATATTATCCTATAGATGTTTATCAGTTCTAAACAATTAAAATAGAAGAAAAAGGAGCGACTAAGACAAAATGAATGAACTAAGTAAAATATGTTAGCCGATTTTTTTTAGTTTACCTAGTTTTTCCTCAATTTTATTTGCTACATTCAAACTTAGGACAGTAACAAACGATCTTTCTTTGTGTCTGACGTATCATATGTAACGTGTTACGATAAAGAAAACAAAGCGAGTAAAAAACCAAAACCGCGGGAGCCTTCCGAGCAAAACTAACGTTCTAATTCAGTCTAACCCCAAAACAAAAAAATATCGCATTTAATTTGCCGTTGGTCATTAATAACAACTTCACTTCCATCGATGTTAAATGTTTTATTAGATTGTAGACTGTCGGGTAGCTATTAGACCCAGATAACCCGCCGCGTTATGTTTATGGTCGTTCCCTGTTCCGCCGCGACGTTTCGAACGTTTCTCTTCATTTAATTAGGAGCGTTTGCTCGAGGAATTTCTATTCTCTCTATTTGGAGCCGCTTATGCCGATGGGATTTAATTGTTATCGAGGATTAAGAGAATTTGGTACTTGCTGTTATATTTGACAAAATAAACGAGCTGTTTTTAATCATCAGTATCTAAAATTATACACATACTGAGTTAAGACCGTATGTTCCAAAGAAAAAAGTAAAGCCCTCATAAATCTTTCTACAAGCTACTTCCATCCTTTAAAAGTATAACTAATGCATTTTAAAAAAAAAGTACACCGGACAAAAACATATTTAACTAGATACTACAATCCAAGAAATGTACGAAAATATAAAAAGAAAAGAAAATCAAAAGTCAAACAGTCAAACAGTTGAAAAAAGAATAAATAGATTATAAAAATTATAAAGAAACATATCAAAATTTATTTGATGTAATCTTAAAAATGTTAAAAAACCTGTACCCGTAGTAACCTATATAGACGGATCAGTGAAAATTAAAGTAAATTTTAGTGTGAATACCATTAATCATGTTTGGTTTAATACAATTTATTTTCCAATATCAGAAATTATTCAGTTTGAACGTACATAATATTTTTATTTACATTCAAGGCAAGAAAAAGTTTTGATTCCAGGTTGGACTTCTGCACAAAATTCGTGGTTCCATTAAGGGCATTTGGTGCATTGATTTAAGCTTGATTTTTAAGCAATTCATATTTATTCTAATTCTAATTCATTTTTATAGGGACTTCCCGTCAAAACCGTCGCCTTTTGTGCTGTTCCCTTCTTGTGCTGGATTTTGGATGAGGCTTCGGTATCGGGGAAATTGAATCAATTGAAATATTAAGTTTTGGTCTTGCTTCACGAGTTTTTTTAGTAGGCTTAGTGGGTGTAGTAGTCGTAGTTAAACTCCCTTTAGAACTAGGTAGTTCGAGCCAGATTAGTTCGTACTCTGTTGTAGACCTAAGTGATTTCTTATTTGTCTCATTAGATTCTTAATTTTCACCATCTTCCCGAGTTTTACTGCCTTTATGGTCATTTTAATGATTGAGTGTAGTAGCCTTTGAAAGGCTTAAATAATGATGTATCCAAAGGCTGCACGCCATAATTCGTATGCTTCAAGATTCTTGGTGTGCGTTATATGCCCATCCAGTACCAAAAGAACTTTTTTTCTACTGTTGAATTTAGAGAATCAATAAAATACTGGAGCCATTTTACAGAGATCACTAGTCATGTAGCCTGGTTCTGATATCTCCACCATACTTCCTGGTGGAGCACCAACCCTCAAATCATTGTTCATTCGCATACGCTTAAATATAAGCATAGGTGGAACGTAAATTCCTGAAGCACTCGCACAGCAAACAACTGTCGTGTTGACTCCACGTTCTCCACTGGACACTGACCCAACTTGCCTTTTACCTTTTTGTGCAAGAACCTTTTGGCATTTGTTCTGCACAGTGCTTACACCCGTTTAGTTAACGTTAAATATGCGAGTTGCATCAATATTATTCTCATCAACAATTTTTTCCAGAAGGTCGAAAAAAACGTAAACATTCCTTTTATTGGATTATTTTGCACAAATCATGGACGTTGCTTGAGGTTGACGTCGTATGTCCTTATGACGAGTTTTAAAAGCATAAAACCACTTTTTTTCTGCCATTTGGGATTTTTTATTAAAATTGTGTGGTATTTGATTTCTCTCGACGATTTGAAATGCAAGCCGTCAAACGTCATTGATCGTGGGGCCAAACATCAACGTCTTCAGTTTTAAAATGTGATCAACTAGCTCCTTCTTCATTGCTGTTGGTAACACACTGTCTCAGCCAAAAGCCTTCGTTTCTCTATTTGCTTTGAGATTGGTCCCCTCAAGGTGACGGAGCAAGGTAGGCTTAGGAACTCCATACTGCTTGTAGCATTCATTTAATCCCATGTCTCCACTACGAAGTGTTTGAGAGCCCAGCTCATGTCGTTCAAATTCCAAGTCACATATTTTCCTTTGGGCATCTAAAACACACAAGAACGGTGTATGTTATTTATTTATTTATTTATTTTTGAAAATAAGTAGGTTTTATAATACACAATGGGATCTAAAATTATACCGGTACAATATAGACAGCTCGTCGTGGTACAATATGGTAAACTTACAAATTATGTAAATAAACTACGATTCCTAACCTAGAAATGGTCCGGCAAAGGGAAACAACTCAGTTCTATACACCCAAATACATACTTTTCGTGTATTTATGAATCAAAATCATTTGCAAAAGCCTACAAGTATCGCGAGTGTGTGTGTGTAGCAGCAGTATTGGTAAGACTTTTTATAAACTTGAATTAGTATAACCCTCTACTCTGAATTAGTATAACCCCTCCTAATTTATTTGAACCAGCCCTATGTAATACAGTCCTCATACACTGAAATTATATTAATAATTTCACATGTATACACCTTTTTTTGTACACCTTCCATTAATACGTTCTTTGCAAATATTTTAATGATTTTTCTGGCATATTTGTCAGTTTGCTGTTGTTTAATTTAATTTCGTTTTTGCTTCCATTTGTTCCAGTTGTTGATCCTTTAATTACTCAATTTTTTTAATGCGTTACTCATGATCCCATGTTTTGTGAAATACATTGCCTCAATAAACCGACATTCCCTCAACAACTTGGAACATTCTTTTCGACCATTATTGTTTTCTCCTACTTATATCAATCGATTTCCATAAATTAAAACATTGTTTGTAACACTGAGATAACACGCACCGAACAAAACAAGATCAGCTCCAGCACCAACACGTTCACGTAACCAATTACACGTTGACAGAATAGTTGAATAGCCAGAGTATTCGAGGCAAACACTCTATCCATTAATTTTAACAACAGCTACAAATAACACAATCAATTTCAATAGCTGTCGCACTAATATTTAACTCCCATAATGCGGCCCATTTAAAATGTAAATTAACCGCCCCCGTCTACACACGCGCGATAGTTAGGGAGGCGGTATCGACGACGTGTTGTGTCTGGAATTCCTTTATTTTATATAATAGTGGAGGGACGGATGCATAGTATGCTATATATCTTCTACGAAAAATTGAAAAACAATTAGACCTTTTGCCGCAGATCTAACTTAATATAAGAAAATTACAGCTTCAGCATTTAAAGGTTTCAAAATGATATATGAGGGGTAGCTGTTGAAAAATCCGTGAAAACGCACAGCTGATTTTGTTTAGTGTTTTTTTTAAACAATCATAGCATTTATAAATTAGTAAAAAAATAAGGGTTTTTTTAAATTATCTTGGTCAATTATTTATGTATTTTATTTTGGAAACTTAATCAAAATAAAGAACTTTTTATAAAGATGACTACAGTTGAACTGCTCGTCCTTCTTAGGCTAAAGCCTAATTGCATTAGCACGCCTTAGTCGGCCATAAATTTTTTTATGGATGTTCGAATCTTTAGAAAGATGGCTGCCGAGATAGGAAAAGTGATCAATACTTTTAAGACGTTCACCATTAACCCTAATGGATGGTTTAGGAGCGTTGATGGCTGGTAAAGAGCCTGTTTTTTATTTATGTTAAGCGACAATCTTAAATCTCTGAGTAAATACATTTCAGATTATTTGCAATTCTTCTTCTGAGTTAGCCATGTTTACATCATTGGCGTACTGATGCTTAATTACTGAAGTTAGGGAGACCTTGGTTTTGGCACGTATTTTGTTTAGGTTAAACAGGCCTCCGTCAAATCGCTAGTCTATTTCTATACTTGGTGGTAATGCTTACCTAACAAGATCTATTATTGTTCCTACTAAAATGAAAAACAAGATCGGATCAATTATATACCCCTGTTTAACTCCCGTGGTAATCTGAAAAAGCTCAGTGGTTCCATGGCTGATACCAACGCTAGTAGTTATTTTGTCATGTAGTAGCCGCACTATGTTAATGAATTTTTGACTACATCTAACATGGACTAAGATTTTTCAGAGTGCTTCCCGATGATAGTGTGGAAAGCTTTGAAAAGATCTACAAAGGACATATAGAGTGGGAGGTTTTGTTTCCTGGTTTCTATTTGGAAAAACCAATTTTGAGCCGGTATTTTCTTTTCTTTTTTGAACAATTTGGAAACAACAAGTCATCGTTATAACATTTTCTTGTCATTACATTTCTATAACATTTTTTTGTCGTAGTTAGCCCGTTTTCAATTCTTCGCTTTTATTTTTATTCTTCAAAAACACAAATTGTACCTCAACAATTATTTAAAAAATTTTAAATTACGCAGCTAAGTAAATAAATAATCATCTATAGAGATCAATAAGATTTGTTTATCAAAACAAGTTATATAGCGCAGAACACACGAAAAATACCGAATATTTCAAGACTGAGATCGTACAGTCAGCAAAATATGCGAAAAAGTGGTTTAAGTGTAAGAGAAAACCATGAAACGTTTTTTATAAAAAACTAAACTAGAATGTGCTCCGGCCCTTCGACTAAAATGTGTGAATTCAACACTTTCGACTGAAATGTATTACCTTTACAACGGCAGACTATGAAATTAGTGTGTAGTGCGCGAATGAAAAGGGACAAAAAGTGCTATAAATACCGAAATAAAGCAGAAAAATTCATTAAAGTTAACGAATGAAGCGTTCGAAATTAAAATTCATTAAAAGCTTTTTGCGCTTTTTTATGAATATCTCCGTTCGTTACTTGATTTACAGTCTAATTATTATAAATTTTATGAATTGTGCTGTGAAATCCAATAGTTTTTGTAATTTATTGGTAAGAAAGGGTCAATTTTAACAAATCAACAAAATGACTTGTGTGAAACATTAAAAAGAGCATTCATGAAACAACTAAAGCTTATAAACAAGTAAACAATTTCGGAATTTCAAAAAGGATTCATCCTTTAACAGAGCTATTTGCAAAAGATGAAGGTGCAAACTGAAATCGCTATAATCGATATTATACAGCAAGGAAAGAAATAGATATTATATTTATATGGAATAGGGCCACAATTAGTTGTAAAGGATTGCAAAGAAAGCAATTCCAGAAGAAAACTTGCAATACAACCAAATAAATGCAATGGTAGAACGATGTAAGTCCACAAGACGTTTAAAGAACTATAAAAAAAACAAATTCAATCAGATGAAAACAGAAAAGAATGAATAAAAGGATGTAATAAGTTTGTGGCATCAATCATCCCTGGATTGTCCACTGTTGAACATAAGGCCTCTTGCAGATATTTCCACTATTCTCTGTTCTGCGTGTATGTTGTCCACATTTATTTTAAGATCGTTAGTCCATCGTGTGGGAGTTTTCTCCCAAATCTGCTTTAGGGTTTCTGCGCTGGCAATTTGGTTGTCCTTGATTCTTGAAATATGTCCTGCCCATCCTGCTTTTTAATCCGTTCGATGTTTTCTACAAGAATGTTTGTCTACAAATTTCCTCGTTACTTACTCTATTTTCTAAACTGATATTTTTGCGAGAGTGAAGGTTTCTTCTGCGATTATGGCAGGAATTCTAGAATACACTGGTTAAAATATATTTTTTTAAGTTTATTGCTGTAGCCCACTCTAAATACACATATATCAATATATATATGGGCTATTTTCCAATTTCTATGAGCTCATTGAGGAGGAGCTCAGTTTCTAGCAATTATGACTTCCTCTAAGTTGTCCGCTATGGGAAGAATATAATCCGGATATCGGATATTTTTTAGTTTTTGTCAATCGATGTCTATATCCGTTTAGTCTCATTCTAATCGTTTGAATACGTATTCTATTTATTTTTACTGTGAGTTTGCTAGTATTTGAGTTAAGAGTTTCTATAGATGGTTTAGTAAGCTAATAATCCTATAATTTCCAAAATCTAATGTATCTCATTTTTTATGAAGGGGAATAATTGTCACCTTATTTTCGATATGCAAAAGTATGTTGAAAAGAGTTTACATTATTGACATCAGAAGTACACCTCTCAGTTTTATAGCCCCAATCAATTACTGTTCCATCTACCTTCTGCACCTTTCGTATTGTCTGTGGAATCAGCTCAAGAATAACTTGGCTTCGATATTATGTATCAGAGAAAGTTTCTACAATATGCCTGGCCTGAGATTTTATTTCCATTTTTGTCTTTACGACAAAAGATTTCCTTTTTATTTTTGTCCTTAATACATTTATCCTTTTTTTCTATCTTTTAGCGAAGATTCCTCAGAAAGGAAATGCTTTTTCATAAACTTTTTGCCTATCCTACCCATTTAACTAGTATTTAAAATTTAATTGCGAGGATAAGTAAATATCTACTTTTTTATATTTACTGAATATGTGTGACCTCGTAACTGAATGCAGATTTTCTTTGAAATTATTTTTTCTACTTTGTTTAGTACTTTTAGATGTATTATATGTTACACGACAAATGTCTTATTAATACAAGTGCTAACACACAAGAGGTGACTACATTATTGGAGTGTGAACGAAGAAATACCGCTCTTAATATCAAAACCTTTTGAGGACCGAAGCAATAGGAATTCTGATCTGTTTTTCTCGCAGCCTTATCTGGGCCATTAGTAATGGGCTTCGTCTCGACTGTCCCATGTCCAGCGGTAAATTATGACGTCATACATCTTCCGGGACAAGCAGCCGAGCACCGGCAGCGAGAGTGCACCGGCCTCGGCATCGGCTTGTTCTCACCGCAGGTCACGTGACTTATGACCGATGCTATTTACGACCTTGGCGTGGCGTATCTAGCGCCCCGCTAGCAGAGAGGGTTAGGCGTACAAGTGCGATAACACAGATTACCTTGGTTGCCAAATTGTCTAAAAATTCAGCAACGATTACCACTTTTTATAAGTCTATATCAATGTATAGTCTGTAGTTCTTAGTTTTTGTAGTAATTTAGTTACGAAAAAAAAATGTTCAGTGATTACATTGACTCATCAGATTGTAGTGTTCATAGGAATCTTATTGGTGTTTATTAAATAACAAAAAAACCTTCATTGGCTATTTCCTATCTTGTCCAATTGTGCAACATTTGTGCTTTTTAGATATTCTGATTTCTTTCTGTTTAAATATATAAAGTGTAGTTTAATTTAAAAAAAGTGGTATAGTAGGCGGTACTGTATATTCGCGTGAAGCTTTATTCTATTTTTTTTTGTATTTTTAAACTATAATATATTTTAGTATTTTATATTAGTATTTTTAAAATTGAATATAGTAATTTTATTATTTTTTTATAGAGTTTTTATAGATTTTAATGAAATTGAAAAAGTTTACCTGTTGTATAACAGAGTCGCGTAAATGGACTGTCGCACCTGTTTACTCTATTTGCTATTTCGTGGCGCTACTTCCGTGACGCCCACCTCATCATTTTACTATAGAGAAAAAATAATGCAACGCCAGTATAAAAGCTTCGCTTTAATATTTTTATTTCTTGCTCAAATATAAAGATGAAACCCAAATGTTTATTGTTTAGGATTGATAGGAAACCCAAATTTAGGATTGTTGATTTGAAGAAAAAAGGACAGTGTTGCAGTGTGGGTTTATAAAACTTTCTCTGTGTGGTTTAAAGGAAGATTATTAACTCTATTTTTTGTCTACGTTTCGGTTGAGTAGAGAGGACAATAGAGGTTTTCGAACGGATTAGGAATTTTCGAAACCGATTATAAAATAAACAGCGTAATGGCTTTCCTATAATATATTGGAAGACATTTCTTGTGTTTAACTTTTTTTTACACGAAAATTTTTGTGAACAGGATTACGAAGAGAGGGTTTTGTTTTTGATCAGATAATTATTGGGAATACATATTCTTTTGCATTTACAAAGAATTACTTTAATTTGTATAATTTTTTGTTTCGGTTATATAACATATTTCTGTTTTTTTTATGTCAATAAATTGTGTGTATTTTTTTTATATTTAGGTTTTATTTCCAATTGGATTCTATAAATCTAAATGCAATAAAGAAGTAAGATGTGAAGTACGAAAAATCCTGAGAGATTAATTCATATAATTTAATTTTGTATTGACATAAAGATCGGAATTCAGACAGCATCAGGTATCAACGTGTTAACCTGGTTTGATCTATTCGTATTTTTCTTGTAGTTATACAATTGATTTGCTGCACGTATGTGGAGCTTCTTTCCATTTGATTGGCAGTCTATTCCAGTGAGTTTGGCAGCAATTAACTCTAAGACGATTAAAGTGATCTTTTAGATCTTTGTCAATTTAGATTCTTTTTGAAATTTCTTTTCTCTCAGTGGTTAATGGTAGCGTTTGATTGCCTTAAATTCCAATTTGGGAGGATACCTAAATGATTATCAAGAACTCTTCTGAAGAAGCTAAAAAATTAATAGATTTGAACAATTTGGTACCTGGTGTCAATATTTTTAATCGAGTTGACATATCTTAGAGAGTCAGAGCAGGTAGCTGGAGCAGGTAGATGCAGGTAGCTGTAAATTGATGGAAGGACTGTAAATGTCCATCAATTGTGCTCCATCAAAGTGTTAATGACATTTTTTGAACGTGTGATAGAGCAACTAACTATCATTGTTCTTGAAACCTGTGTTATACTGTGATAATATATACTGTGTCAGTATAAATTATCTGATCAAAACAGGATTTAGTTAACAATATTATGAACTGAATTGGGAATGGTAGATCTTTTCTCCAATATTGCCCGTTATTCGATTGGGATATTGTCATTTAATATCTTACTAGCGGACCAACTCGACATCGAGTTTTTTAAATGAAATTTTTATTTTCAAACCAAACCGGAAGTCGACCTCAAAACCGGAATGCAATTTTTAGTTCATCAAATGTCGACATGGATATCATTTAGCAGTTAATTTTGCATGCTGATCACGAATCCGGTGTCAGATTTGCTCTATCTTGACGTTTTATGCGCGTTTCGGGTCACTTCCGGTGTCGGATCGCAACCGGAAGTACATATTTAGATTCGTCTCGACGAGACCTTTCGATCCATATATACATTGTGAGGTCTAAAACTTAAATTTTAACTTCCGGTCATCTCAAAACCGGAAGTGAATTTTTGTACCAAAAGTATATCTTGACAATCTCATACGTAATACTAATAATATTCCGAAAAAATATTTTAATTATCTAATATGGTTTTTGAGTAAAGTGGTGGACAAGAAAAGGGCTTAGCGTTTTTGTATATAAGATGGTAACAACGCAATGGTGATTATTAAATTCCTATAGTTGAGTATTAAGTAGATATCTTTCTACCAGTAGCAACGCCCGTTATAGACAATTTGGGGTTAGATTTTCAAAGTTGATCGTATCAAATTTGTCGGGGTAGTGTACTGTTGTTATATATTCTGTGGTACAAAACGGAGAAAATAATAAGAAAGAAGAAGTCCCGTAAAAACACCTTTGTAATTTTTTGTCATAAAAGCTGTGCTATCAGGCATTTCCAAATCGAGTATAATATACCTACCGCAATGAGCTCTTTCGTTTTGATCTACACCACTGTATATCATTATGTAATCATCCAAATTTTTAATTCCTCGAAGTTTCTTAATAATTTTTATATATCACTTAATAATCACGGTAAATACCCCATGGGCCTTCCAAGAACAAGTGCCCTCTTGGCAACGGAGCGTTCGGTTAAACGTAGCGATAACAGAAAGCTGAATATATATGGCGACATCGCTAACGATCATCTGATTGGACCAGAGAATTAATGGCGTAGGTAGCCGGCGCGTTAATGACTACATATTGCTACGCGGTTAATTAAAGGCCAGCTTGCAATTTTTATGGGGAAATTATGCACACGGTACCTAACTATGAGTTTATATGGTATCCCTATCCAAACGAAATCGGAGATATCCGAGGAATATTTTTTCTCTTAAAATGTTTATTTAAAACGGTAGGAGACAGTTGAGATCTCGGTAAAATTGTGAAGATTGACTATGTTTTCATTTAATTCTGTACAGACTCGTTTTGGAAATACTCCCATTCTTTTTCACTTCTTTCCTTTTATGACAATAACAAAAACAACAAAAATGAGCATATTTTTGTAAACACCCCAGCAATAACACTATTACTAGAACAATACATAAAAGAAAACCTTTTCTGGCTGATCTTTGAGGATGTACAATAGTTATTTCAAATGGAAAAGTTGTGAAAATCTTAGACAAAGAAAACATTAGGTGAAAATCTTAGACAAAATAATTAATAAAAAAAAAATACTTTTTTTTATTAATTATTTTGTCGATAAATTTTAACCTTCTCCTCGTAGTATAAGTTGTAAAAAATAGTAAATTTGGTCACCGTGGTATTGAACTCATATATTACTTTTATTGAAACAACTGTACTAAAATATACACAGTTAATAATACCTTCCTCAACATTATGGAGCTAAATACTCTAAGCTTGTGCAGTCTACCAAAAGCTCATAATACCCGTAGTAATTCCACAGCAATAACGATAATTAACAGCTTCCCGACAATAGCTTCTCGCAGGTTCAAAGTTGGCAATATGCAGGCCGTTAGTAATGAGCTGATGGCTGATTAAATTTCTATCTGAATTAATAAGATGTTATCGGCTCCCATCTTCGCCGTATATCTCGCCGATACCTGCCTCAGAAACTACTCTATCTACGTGTTCGTTTGTTTTAATGTGAATGAGTCTCATAAGCATCTGAATTGGCTTATTTAGAGAGGTCTGAGGACGTTACTTCGCGATATAATGTCGTGTTTAATTTCAATTATGGCGCATCTTCGTTTTGATATGTTTTAGATTAACTGGCACATTCAAGCGTCTGTTACAGGAAAGTGAAATTCGCTTTGAGATAAAATTGTTGGAACATCTTTACTATTTTTGTGGTATTTCCTAGTTTCTGATACAAGAAGAAAAAAAGCAATTATTGCTATCGGTGAAGCTATGCTACTCTAAAATTATTCTCTAACAAATTTAGTGACTATTCAGTGTTTTTTTAAGGATTTTTTAAAATCTATAAATGTAGTATGTGTTTTTAGATTAGATTTTCTTACTCTAAGAATAAAATACTTGACGAGTAGAGAACAGCAATAATGTTAAATTTTTTAAGGAAGGAGGTCGTAAAAACCCTAATAACTGTTGTGGCATAAACATATGTAGTTAATGAACTAAAAACAGGATATTCTTGGAAGAAGAGCAGCAGTGATTCAGAACAGGTCGATTCTTTTCACTCCAGAAATATTCTGCTCAATTTGATAACGGATTAAATTATAGAGAAAGCTAAGGCAAAAAAAAGAATACATGAAAGGAACCACGGAACTTAAAATTATTTGCTTATGCGGAAAATATGCAAGAAATAAATTATGGCAGAAAACCAAGACGATCTACATCTGTAGAGAATTCTGCACACAATTTATACCACTGCCTTATACTCCAGTCTTCAGAGACGAAAATGCTACTGAACCTCTAAATATCATACAAATAAACTGTAAAAATTCAATATCTTTTGTAGTCAATGTATCCCTTTCATTGACTGGTTACTATAAAGTTTCGATTACTAGAACCTAACCTTCCAAACCTAAAGCAGGAAATTTTAGTTTTGAGTTTTGGCAACAAATGTGAGGCATTTAAAATATGCTTAAAAAACGCAAAATTTAAACTTTCACCTAACAATCGATCTAAAATGTTTAAATTTTTTTTTAACTACACTAGTGCGTTTTTCAAAAGAACCAAACTTCTGCTGTAAACTACACCCAAAACCTTCCTCTTGGAGGCATTTCCCACGACGTGCAATCGTTTGTAATGTAAAACATTAAATTTTGCGTTTATTACTCATATTTCAAATACTTCATATTTGTCGTCGCAACTTAAAATTGAAATTTTATGTCATAGGTTTTGAAGATTGATCTCTAAAAATAGAAACAATAAAAGTGATCAATTTTATTGATTTTACGAGAATCGTAAAAAATTGAAAAAGGCGCGCCACGTTTATTTATTTAACACGTTTATACAAACTGAGTTTGTTCTTGGCAAAATACAGAAACTGCATACGAAAGCTACACTCTTTACCTTTAAAACGCATCTTAATTTTTGTCGATAGGAGACTTGAATCAAAAGATATCGAATTTTTACCGTCGAGCTGATATAAATTTTATTGAACATTTTTATTTCACGAGCGTAACTGACATTTAAAATTGACGGTCGCTTCAAGCGTTGTTTTTGAGAGAAGGGTTCATTCTACCGAAAAAGTGCTAATAAACATTTTTATTTAAATTTATATCAGCTACATTTTTTATTTAAAAAATTGTGACTTTTTCTGCGGCGTACAGATTCTTGGCAAATCGTTTTTATTTCCATACGAAAGAGGTTTTAGAAAAAGCCCGGGAAAAAGCGGTAAACTTCTTTTCATCTTTTTTGTGGTCCTAAAATTAATATTCTCGGCAAAATTCAGCTTGTTGGTATGATTTTTGTATGTATTTTGTCTCCTATGCTGTTCAACCTCTATGTGGAGAATGTTTTTACAGAGGCACTTGAAGGCACTGATTGTGGTATAAAGGTCAACGGGTACCCGATAAATAACATTCGTTACGCTGACGACACCGCAATAATCACAGATAACGAACATGATATGCAGTTGATACTAAATAAAATAAACACCACAGGAAAAACATATGGCCTGAAGATAAATGCTGGAAAAACAAAATGCATGACAATAAGAAAGGGCGCATTTTTCAGAGTACAACTTCACGTAGATAATGCTCCAATCGAGCAAGTGAAAACATTCAAATACTTGGAAATGATGGTGAATGACCAATGGGATCCTCAACAAGAAATAAAATGCCGTACCGAACAAGCAAGACAAGCTTTTCTTAAATTTAAACCGCTACTTTGTAACCGCAATCTTTCCTTCAATCTCCGTTACAGAATGGTTAAGTGCCATGTATGGTCCATATTGTTATACGGCATGGAGACATGGACGTTGAAAATATCTTCCAAGAAGAGCAAATACTGAGAGAGAATTGCTCAGCTTGATCAAGGCACGAAAGATTGGATACCTGGGCCACATCCTGAGAGGGGAAAAATACGCAATCCCTCAACTAATTATCCAAGGAAAGATTGAGGGCAAGAGAGGAGTAGGTCGCAAACAAATGTCGTGGCTACGAAATATAAAGAACTGGACAGGCGTAACTAACACTGGCGAACTTTTGCATGCCGCAAAAGACAGACGTCCGACCTTAAGATAATTCGCCAACGCACTATAGGTGCACGGCACCATAAGAAGAAGGTATGATTTTTAGGGGTCAATTCTCTGACGACTGGACTAAAAGTATAATATAAAAATATCCATAGAAAAAACGAAAGCTAGGCAAAAGAACCCATTCATTACAAAATGGCAATTGAAAACAAGATAATTCAGCAGATAATAGATACTGACTATCTAGTAACTAAAATATCCTCTAATTAAAAATTAAAGGAAATCTAAGACATGAAACAACTACGGAAAAAGTTTTTATCAAATGAAGTGAAAACCGGAATATATAAACTGTGATTAGATCTATACTGAAATAAATGTGTGGATCAAGAAAAGGAAGACTAAATGAAACTCAAACATAAATATAATGACAGATAATAGAATAATAAAAATAGTCAAAGATAAGCAACTAATGGAAGATATGAAGGCCAAGAGAAGTCCAAAGAAATAGATAATCAAAGTCAGACAATCTTTTAAATCAAGGACTAATAATAAAGGATAAACACGCAATAATACTTAGAGAGAAAAGTACAAAGAAGAAAAAAAGGTTAAAATTCAAAGTAGTTTTATTGTTGAGATAATTATAAAACATGTAGGGCAGCAGCAGAAATCTTTAATAATAGACGTCTTATAAAATTGTGCAAAACTTCACAACTGTTAAGATATGCAATGAACTAAATCAATTGGGAGGCGGATTAAAAATGAAAAAAAAATGAGAATAATGTAGTGGTAATGGTAGTTAATTTTTTAGAAAACCCAAAAAATTCACTTTGCAAAAGGTCTAATTTATTGAAAATAAGTACAGTTGCAAGCATTTTAAAAGCAAGTCAATTAAAACCATATTAAGAATTGTAACAAAACGTTAAAGAAAGAAGATTGACGAAGGTTCAAATTTTGAGCTTGTTTTGAAGGAGAGTTGGATAATAATCGATTTATGACAAGACATACTTTCCTCTGATAAGACAACGTTTCACATATATTGGTAATGTGTAAGTTCTCAAAATTTTCGATGCTGGAACGATGGCAATCACAATTTCAGTATCCATACACGAAATCATTTTTTGATATCAGTCAAATGTGATATGGTGTGGTATTTATAAAAATATAACTGTTGGCAATACTTTTTTGCTACCATTTTTTAAAAAGTTAGTTGTCCTACTAAGTCGTAACCCTTTTCCCCCAAGAACTTGTCTCGACTGTTCCAGTTTTTGTCCTACTCCCCTTTCAGCTTGCGTTACCAATTCACTTTCATTATTAATATTAGTAAGAAAGATGAGACTGAAAATGTACAACAAAACAAAATTAATTGAATGATTTATTAAACTGTTTATTCGGGCTGTTGGGCCGTTGTCTTCTGTTGAGATTTGTTCTCGACGTTTCGCCAACACTAGGGGTTGGCATCTTCTGGAGATGTTGATGCTTCGCTTGTAAGCAGAAACTGACGACGCGTTGTACTACGGAGGCAATATTTATAATTCCCACTCGCCTCCCCTCCACTGGTTTCGGCTTGAGGGGGCGTGTCGTTGTTTATAGTAGCTTTTCTATCTCCGTGTTTGGCGGGAAGGGCGTTTGTGGATTTTAATACTGGTATCCATGTTTTGTTGATTTTTAGTCCTTCTTCTATCCTATTGAAATTGTTTGGGTGCTTGTATATTTCCACCGCTTCCCGATATAACCGTGGGTAGTACTGTGAAGTTTTGTCCAGCATCTGTGTTTCTTCAAATAGTATTCGATGTTCTCCGCTTCCCAAAGCGTGTTCGGCAACGGCAGATTTGTCGATATGTCCTAAACGACAATGGCTTTTATGTTCATTTATCCTGGTGTTGGTGTGTCTTTTTGTGGTTCCCACATATACCATTCCACATGTGCATGGTATTCGGTATACTCCGGCCGTTGCTAATGGGTCGCGTTTGTCTTTTACCGATCTTAAACAATCCTTGATCTTCTTTGTAGGTCTGAAGATGGTCTTTATGTTGGCTTTCTTGAGTATTCGCCCAATTCTGTCCGTTACCCCCGATATATAGGGCAAGAACGCTTTCCCTTTACATTCTGTTTCTTCGTCCCTTCTTCTAGATACGTTGTTCATCGCCTTGTGTATTTCTCTTCTGGTGTACCCATTAGAGGTGAGCGCTTTTTCAATATAAAGAAGTTCACTTTGGAGATGTTGTGGTTCACAAATTCTCTTCGCCCTCTCTGCCAAAGTTTTGATGATACCTTGTTTTTGGCTAGGATGATGATTTGAGTTCCTGTTTAGGTATCTGTCTGTGTGTGTAGGTTTTCGATACACTTTATGTCCTAAGTGACCTTCCTTTCGATTTACTAATACATCCAGGAACGCTAGTTGTTGAGCTTTTTCTGTTTCCATCGTAAATTGAATATTTGGATGTAGTGTATTTATATAAGCCAGGAAATCGTTTAGTTTTTCTGCTCCGTGACCCCAAATCACAAAGGTGTCATCAACGTATCTGAACCATACCCTAGGCTTGTATGCTGAGTCCATTATCTTCTTCTCTAAATGCTCCATGAAAAGGTTGGCTACGACCGGGCTTAGTGGGCTTCCCATTGCTACTCCATCCATCTGTTCATAAATTTGGTCTTCCCATGAAAAGTATGTGGTAGTTAGGCAAATACGGTATAATTCCACCATATCCTTGGAAACTAGTCCCTCAATTAAATTCAGAACGTCTTCTAGGGGGACTCTTGTAAATAGGGAAACCACATCAAAACTAACAAGAATGTCAGATTCCTGCAAAGTTATTCCTTTGATCTTCTCAATAAAATGGGCGGAGTCTTTTACAAAGGCATCGTTTTTTCCTATATGTGGTTGTAAAATATCGGCCAGATGTTTTGCAAGGCTGTAAGACGGAGATCCTATGGAGCTCACAATAGGGCGGAGAGGTACATCGTCTTTGTGTATTTTCGGCAAGCCATACAAGCGTGGTGGGACTGCTTCGCTGTTGCATAATCTTGGCTTTATCTCCTCTGGTATGGACGAAGATTTAATAAGTCTGTTGATTTTCCGTAGGGTGACTGCTGTGGGATCTTTTTTAAGTTTCTTATAAACCGCAGGATCTAGAAGATTTTGTATTTTCGTTTTGTAGTCGGCTGTCTTCATTACGATCGTGGCGTTTCCCTTGTCTGCTGGTAAAATTACAACATCTTTGTCTGCGTTTAACGATTTTATGGCACGTATTTCTTGGTGGCTCAAATTATTTTTCGGTGTCTTAGCTTTATGCAAGATTCTTGCTGATTCTGTCCTTATTTCTTCAGCTGCTTCGATTGGTAAGTTGCGGATCGCAGACTCTATATTAGCGATGATGTCTTCTTTGGGTATAACTTTAGGCACAATCGCAAAATTTCCCCCTTTGGCTAACAATGATGTTTCAGCTGAAGTTAAAACTTTATCTGAAAGATTGACCACTGTTCTTTCTGTGTTTTGTTTTGATTCTACCTCCTTATGTTTGGTTAAGCGTTCGTATTTGTTTTTCTGGCGTTCAGTGTTCCTTTCTAGTTCATTTTCCATTTTTCTGTAACAAATGGATTCAATTTTATTCCAATCTTCATATTTCAACCTGCTGCTCAAAACGTAAAACAAATCTAGAAGCTCCTTGTCAACCTTCGCCAAATTTCGTCTGGTGTCATGTATTCGTTCTCGTAATAGTGCTTTTTCCATGCGTGTATATATTCTATTGGCTTGACTTGTTCTGATGGATCGATTCGTTCGTAAGAAGTTCGGTAGTACCCCGTTGTCTCGACATCGTGATAGAAAAGCTAACGACGCAAGAAGTTGAGCTTTCTTCTTCCGTAGACAATCTAGTCTTCTGTAGTATGTAGTTACCTCCTCCCCGTAGAGGCGACTGATAAATTGCGTTAGGCTTTCACGGCCATCGTCTAACTTATTAAACTGTTTATTCGGGCTGTTGGGCCGTTGTCTTCTGTTGAGATTTGTTCTCGACGTTTCGCCAACACTAGGGGTTGGCATCTTCTGGAGATGTTGATGCTTCGCTTGTAAGCAGAAACTGACGACGCGTTGTACTACGGAGGCAATATTTATAATTCCCACTCGCCTCCCCTCCACTGGTTTCGGCTTGAGGGGGCGTGTCGTTGTTTATAGTAGCTTTTCTATCTCCGTGTTTTGCCTCCGTAGTACAACGCGTCGTCAGTTTCTGCTTACAAGCGAAGCATCAACATCTCCAGAAGATGCCAACCCCTAGTGTTGGCGAAACGTCGAGAACAAATCTCAACAGAAGACAACGGCCCAACAGCCCGAATAAACAGTTTAATAAGTTAGACGATGGCCGTGAAAGCCTAACGCAATTAATTGAATGATATTTTAAAGACAAATATCAATATTTGTATTTTTACTAATAATGTTGGATTGATGTATAATTTAGTCTGACGAATTAATAAATAGCTAAAAAGTAAGAGTAATTAACAACGAACAACACAAATCAACAATCTAAAAGCAAAATCTCTCCTGCTTTATGTAAAGGAAATCTCTTAACGAATCACTTCCAACTTTGGGCACTTTTCCTTATCACCGGCAACGGTAACGGCGGCGGTAACCGTTGCTCGCATCAGTTACAATAATTTATTAAGTGAAACGGAATTTATAGGTCGACAGGTGTTGCATGATAGACTGTGACTGTTTAATTAATTGTAAAGTTTTGATTAATTTCCCGCACTGAGAAAGTGCCGCTTTGGCCAAAGATCAGGCAGTAACTACGAGACTAACGCAACGACGTCGGGATCAGATTTTAAAAATGTATATAATAAGTTTATATAAAAATATAATATATAAGAATATTCTTGTTTATAGAAAAGTTAAATGCTAATTCCAATTCCCA
Source organism: Diabrotica undecimpunctata (assembly GCF_040954645.1). Classification (NCBI taxonomy): domain Eukaryota; kingdom Metazoa; phylum Arthropoda; class Insecta; order Coleoptera; family Chrysomelidae; genus Diabrotica; species Diabrotica undecimpunctata. Next base: position 175,164,808 of record NC_092805.1, read on the forward strand.
AGTTATGTATTAAATACAATTTTTTATAATCTGAACATCAAATAAATAAATCGATTTTACATTTTTTGACTTGACCACAAATAAAAATCCAAATAAAAACCGGCTACATGGAACGTTTAGTTTTTAAGCTATTATACATTTTTAAAAGGGTCAGGCTAAAGAATGTAAGTTAGGATTAGAGAACCACAATAGATCTGAAAAAGTCGCAGTGGAATAGGCCAAACACGACTTAATTGAATCTTAAAGTCCAAAAAGAAATAATTTTCCAAGTGCAACTGACATTCATTGTGGAATAAAATAACGATTTTAAGTAAAGAAGACGCCATAAAAAAGGTATTTTAACCATTTCAGAAAATTACGTTTGCAGTAAACATAACCAATTCGTAATTGGTGTTATATATTTAAACCGTCATATCCTAGTGAGTTAGTTATCTGCAAACCAAAGTCACATTTTGCTGGCACACGGTCGGTGGTAGTCCGTTAGATGCATTTGCTATTAACGGCATAAAGCTACTTATTTAATTACACGTCACAAACAAAAAATGAAAATGGTATCAACTTTATATATGATGTGTACGTAAACGCTAACGGTGATATTTTTCTTTAATGGTTTGAAAGTTGATATGTGGTGCTTGAGGACAAATATGGAAGGCAATTATTTCGTCCAGTTGACTGACTAACATTAGAAAAGTGTGACATTGATAATTCTCTTAAGTGATTTTTAGTGTCTAATATACACTGCTAGAAAAAAAACTAAACAAATATTTTAATATCGCAATTGTTAAAGCAATTATTAACATTTAACACCGTATATTAAACAGTGAATTAATGATCAATAATGGGTAGAATTAGTTATCATAAGTGGATTTCCGAATTCCATTCCGTAAGTGGGTATTACTTAATCTGATATCAGAACGAAAGAAACAAATTGAAGACCCTCAATATTCCCTCCTTGATCGCAAGACTTCAAAGGTAAGACTAAAATTAAGGAAAATTTTTTTTGTGAAGCAAATAATAGATTCGAAACACAAGTCACGTGGCAAAAATTAAAATGCTTAGATGGATGAGTGAACTGACAAAAAAGAATACAGTTAAAACTGGATGTAGTAGTGAAAGTTTAGAGGGGTCACCAATTAATGCCAAAATGGGAGAGCATATATTAAAATTAGACAAGAAGATCTCTTATCGCCGTTGCTATTCAATTTAGCCTTAGAATATTCAATAAATAAAATATCGTCTGAGCTGACAGGGGGACTTGCGAATCGAGGACCAAAACCATTGTTGGCCTTTGCTGATGATTTAGATACAGTCGCCCATTTTAAAAGAGACGCGACACAGGTATTTTCACAACTCGAGGAAGAAATAGGCAGTCTGGGTCTTCAAATAAATGAAGTAAAGACGAAATACATGCTATAGTAATCAACAATCTAAGACCAACAGTTAAGCAGTACATAACTAATAATAACTTCAAAGTAAGAGTTTAAATATCTCGGGACGGTAATGACAGATGACAACCACATAGAAAAAAAAGTCTCAGCCAGGATAGCTGCGGAAAATAGGGCATTATACTTCCTACCATCATTATTAAGATCCAAGCTGCTAAAATGGAAATCAAAATTAAGACTCTACATCAGCCGAAAATAAATAAGCTGCTGGTGTTTGAACGGAAGGTTCTCAGAATGGTATTTGGCCCTCAAAGAGATAATTGACTGGAGAGCGGAGAAGGCACCGCAATGCTGAATTGGTGACTGTGTATGGTACTGCAAACATCGTCAGACATATAAAAGCTAACCGGATAAGACAGGCAGGTTATTTGGTAAGATCAGAGGAAGACATAGCTGCTAAATACAGTGTTTTTAGTAAAAAAAGAAGATCAAAAGGGCGTCCCGGAAAAAGATGAAAGGATAATGTTGAAGCCGATTTATTTAGGATTAGGATACAATAATAAAAAATGAAAGCGCAAGATCGTAGAAGATGGAGAGCTATAGTGGATACGGCGAAGACTCACTCCGAGTTGTAAAGCCAGAGAAGAAAGAAGATAGGAATTAAAATAGAAGAACATGATAAATTTCGATACTGTCATTCTTTGAGTCATTAAAGGGAATTAATACTGATATTACCCAAGAAAGAAACTTGTAACGAAATATAATTAGGAAAGCCGACCCCGCGTAAGGATAAAGGCAAAAAGAATTATGATAAGTTTAGCAGCTATCTAATTTTTTTTTAATTTCTTTTCTTCTAAACTGTCATTATATATTTCTATCTGTTTTTATTTATGTATCTATATTTAAAAAATGTATGGAAAATACAACAGAGGGCAAGAAAATAAACGGCGAGCTAACGGACTACATAAGATATGCCTAAGACACGGTGATCATTTCCAGTAACATGGATGAATTACAGCAGGCAATGGAAAGGGTTAATGCAGTCAGTGAGGACTACGAAATGCTTCTCAACTTCAAGAAGACAAAATTGATGCTAATAAGCAAAAAGCAACAACCTGCTCAACAGTTACGGATAAAATTCATACTAATTGACCATGCAAAATCTTATGTACATCTTGACAATAACGTAAATGCAAAAAGAGAACAGTTCACAGAAATTAAGGCGGGGATAAAATGAGCAGCATGTAATAATATGAAAAAACTCCTCTTTAGCAAGGATTTGTCTCTTCCTCTAAAAGTACATCTAAGATACTACATTTTTTCGATCTTACTCTAAGGTGTATAGGTCCGGACGCTCACAGAGACTCATGAAAAAACTGGAAGCATTCTAAGTGTGGGTGTATCGACGAATTCTTTGGTAATACACCATATACCAATACCAATATCCACCAACATAAAACTAATCTACAGAATTGGAAAAGAGAAAGAAATCATGAGCACAATTAAACAAAAACACTTGAATAATTAGGTCAAATATTGAGACACGATAAATATCATCTATTTTAATTAATTATCCAGAGAAAAATGTAGAGCAAGCGTGAGCCAGGCAGGAGAAAACACTCGTGGCTTTAAAATCTGTGGGAAGTGTTTTGGGTTCATATTCTTCTCTTCTTGTACCGTGTCCTTTCAGAACGTTGGTTACCATCATAGCTATCTTAATTTTATTTACTGACTCCCTAAATAGCTCACATTGGTTGAATTATTCAGAAGTGCCGTAAGCAAGATCAGAATTCACTTAAAAAAGATCTGTTTTCAATCTATTTTATTTTGCTTCTTTCTTTATATCATTACAGTTTGCTTTGCTTTTTCCCTTTCTATATTAGCATCGATCTGCGATAGTTTTTTCAAAAATTTCAGAATCTCCTTTATTTTCAAGTTGTCTTAAAGATTGGTTAAATGATTTTGATAATATAACTGCGAATTTACTAGTAGAAGTCGAATAGAATTTTCATAAAACCTGTCTATGCCTGTCTTCCAAAAAGTTCAAATTTTCCAGAAACAATTCAAAAACTCCTCAAAAACCAGAATACAACGTTTCTTCTTCGAATAAAAGAGAAATATAACATTCTTTTTGAAACTATGAAAAGTGTTTAGCTGATGTAGTTTAGCAGTGTAAATAACACTCTTATTATTTTATATCATACCTACAGTTTAATTTTTACCTTGAAAATGAGCTAATGAGCACCGTAACTCGCCGATCTCGTACAACGTAACATTAACAACCCATCAACGACTGTGCGTCATCGTAATTAAGGGCTAAATAGAGTCTAATTGCGTATTTCGGTTCCCTAACGAGAATTTTAGAGAATAATCTCATGTAGTTGTTTAATATTACCAGGATTTTGACTTCCGCTCATTTCACGTAACGATCGTTTTATGGTTAATGTTTGACTTTCTTGATTTAAAATTAATTGCACAAATTATGTGTATTCCTTCTAATAGGAAAATACGTCATAGATTTATCTACGGTTGCGTGTGATTCTTTATTATTATACAAAAAAGAACAGACATTTTTAGAATGTCTTCATAGTAAATTGAAAATTATACGCGTTATTAAATTTTAAAGACTTAAAGCTGAACACTAAAAGAACGATTCATATGTAGTCGAAATTAACAATACCATTGTAGTTTAATTAATTTTAGATAATCGCTTAAATAAGAAATACTAATTTAGAAACCTTTTAATGAATCTTCACCCTTTCAGTTACAGACTTGTCAAGTTATTTTTCCCTACATACCACAATTTGTATCGTTCACCTAGTTCTTTCTTCCTCTGTCCTTTTCACCTAGTTTCTTTACTACAAGCAATTTGTATTCCCCTTCGTTTAAGCGCATGTACCAACTTCACACTCTTACCTGTTCGACTTCCAAGTCGTCCTTGTCAATAAATGTCCTAATTTAATCTGGGGTTAGTGTGAAAGACTTTTTAAAACCGCCCGTAATTGGAAGTATTGTTCCAATCCAACGCCATGGTGTATTTTCAACATACATATAACTTACTAATCATTTTGTAGAATGACTATAATAAAGAAGGTTTTCTATTTTACACTCAATCCAACGATATAGGCCAGCAAAACATTTGAGTTGAATGGATTTTTTGATACTGCGCACGTTTTGTTATAAATAAACTTTTTTAATAACAACTAAAAACTCAATAATACACAAATAATTTTACGCGTTTAGAATTGACTCCTTTGAGTTTGTTTATTTTATTTCCATAAAAATATTTAAGTTAGGAAATTTTGTTATTGGAGTGCAATAGTGAATATGGACCATTAATCCTTCGTCATTAGTATTCACATTTAAACCCGAGAAATTAGCAAATAAAAAGCCTTTTTCCTGACACTCTTGATACAGATATCAAACCGCTTCTGTTGATAAATTTGGTGATAATAATATATAATAAAGAAAATATGTAAACGATTAAACATCATTTTTTACTTATTAACAATATATAAACAATACAAGATCGATATTTGATTTAAAATACTTAAGGTGAAAACCGGTAAGTTAAATGGAAAAGTGGAGAATTTTCCTGAAAAAGCAAAGAAAATCCTTTAAAATGAAAATATGAAAAGTAATTTTTGTTAACTTGTGGCGTTGTTATTGCACACACTGCCTCAAAAGTCATTTTTTTAAAATTATACAGGCCTAAATTTTTTTTTCATGAAATAGTGTTTTAAGCTTAAAGTGTCCTATAGTAAGTGGGATGTGGTGATCACGAATCTGTACTTAGTTTTCTTCCAATGCGTCAGGTTTTCAAGAAAAGTATGTTTGAAATTTTTCATAGAAACTGCCAAAAATATTGAAAAAATTTTTATTGAAACTTTATTTAATACAAAATTACACTGTAAAATTGAGTTAAAAAAAGAATTCAGTATAAACTACGTTAGACAATATTTGGTTTTTTTTTTAATAAAACCGTTCTCTTTTTCCATGAAAACTGCGTTTTGTGGTCATCTTTTTATGGATTTTTGTGATCGAGTTTCTCTGCAAGGTCCAGCAGTAATCAGCCATCATTCTTTTGTCCCAACTTCCTGGGTAACGTCTGTCTATCTCCTTTATATCTTTATGGAACTTCTCTCCCTGCTTTTCGCTTACAGCTCCAAGATTTTCGGGAAAATAGTCAACGTGGGAATCCAGAAAATGAAGTTTGACGCTCATATTGCATCCCAGTTTTTTATAATTTTCAGCCATGTTGGCTACAATTTCTTTATAGTTTTGATACTCGTTGTTTCCAAGGAAACCGTCTATGACTTCAACGAAAGAACTCCATGCTTCTGATTCATCCTAGGTCATTATATTCTGGAACAATATGTTCAATTTCAAGGTTCGAATTTAAGGGCCTACAAAAATTTCTTCTTTACGTTTAGCCTCAGAAAGTGCAGGAAATTTGTCGCACAGATATTTAAAGCAGTCACCTTGTTAAAGCTTTGACAAACTTCATCAATCCTAACTTTATGTGAAGAGGAGGCAAAAAAACTAATTTTGGGTCAACTATTGTATCACGTTTCACATTTTTTTGTCCCGATACAAGTCTTTCTTTGAGTGGCCACACTTTTTAAACGTTATTTAAATTTCGTGCTCGACTGTTTCACTCACACAAAAAACATGGATACTTTGTGAATCCAAACTGCTGATCCAAAAGCATGGATAATATTTTGAGATATCCACAGAGTTGCCGGTATTCGCTGTACTTTATTTTATTTAGCAACAGCTCAAGATTCTTATATGTTTCTTTGAGATTCACGGAGTGAGCAACAGACACTGAGACATAAGTATTACCATTGTGCAACAAGACACCCTTCATACTTCTCTTGGAAAAATCAATAAATAACCGCCATGTGATGTGGAATCGTAATTGTTAGCTCCCAGTTTCATGACTACTTCAGGAATATTATGACAATATACCAGTGAGCCCACTTGAGAAATATATTTCGCGAACTCTTTTTCACGATAACTATACCACGAAAATATGATACCTGGAGCCAATAAGTTTTTATCTTTCAGTCTTGATCCTAAGATTTCTGCAGCATCCTTCGATAGGCCCAAGTATCTCACTAAATCATTTGTTCAGCTTGGATAAACTTTTCAGGTTGGTCTATCTCAGGATTGAATTCGTCTTCATCGGTTTTTTCGTCTGAACATAATTATGAATAACTTTTCTAAAAATGCACAAAACACTTTTATTTTGCGTGAGAATAAGGGCCATATCACAAATATACAGCTTTAAAAATTTTCAGCTTAAATTTCATATTCAGCTTAAAAGTTTTACTTAACAGTTATTGCAAAATTGAAATTGTTTACCGCAAAAAGCTTTTATATACAACGTTATGATGCCTAAACTATTAGGTTTAGATGAATGAATGTTAAATATTAGAAAATCAATTTTTTTTATTTGAAATTTTAACAGTTTTATACGAATTTAAAAAGAACAACTCTTACAACTCGAGTAAGCCCTTTATAGAAAAAGTTATGAAGTAATAGATAACTTAATTATGTATGTATTAATATACGTGTTAATTTTTCTTGAATTATTCTTATTACTTTTTTTATTACCTTTTTTTTATTGAAAAACATTACAAATATATTTTAAACAAATTAATTGTCATAAACTTTGCGTCATTATAATTAAAAGTTGTAAAATTAAGTATGTAAATTGAAGAGCTTACTTTCAAAATATCTTGAAAAATCTCAAATCCATGAAAAATCGTAAGCCTTTGAAAGTGCTAAATTTAAAATCACCTTATTTAAGACGTTTTGGGAAAACGTCATGGTATTTAATATGATATGATAAATATCGGGTAAATTTTTATTAATAAACTCAAATATTGGATAATTAATGAAAATTGCGTATTTATTATTAGTTTACAATATTCGAAATTCGAATTTCGAAGTTCGAACTTACCTAACTCACTTAATAGTAATTTAACATCTTTCAACTTTTCTTTCTTAATTAAATAGCATAATGCATATCTGTTTAGCTTAAGAGATGACCATTTCTTTCCCCTTTATAACGGTGTATAAAAACATCCAAAGATCCAATACCATTTCAGGCTTGCAGCCCACTCTGTTACCTATTACCTGTATGGATTTTATTTCTGTTATATTGTCCATTTTGGATTTTATGTGCCTCCTAAACGATATTTTTCGTCATGAGTAAACCAGTTCTCGTAGAAAACAAACACATATCCTATAACTTTTTAAATATAATGTGGTAATCAGTTGGTAACAAAGCTTCGTTAGTTTTCCGTAATATTTTTTCTACTCTTCCAAAAGCCCAATCTACTATAAAATAACTTGTTCGTGGTCTTTTTCTCGCGGTAGGACCAGTGTGAGACGTCTTTTTCAAAACTAGCCATTATCGTTATCTAATGATATATTATGTAATGGAATATTTGAACAGAGTCGTTTTAATAAACAGAAGAATAATCACAAATAACGAGAGTTTACATTGGGTAGACAAAATTTGTCAAAAGCAAATGCTACAAATCACCTCGTCACTTACATTAAAGATGAGTTTTGCAACTCACATTAAAGATGTGAAAGTTCTGTATTGGAGATACAATCTGCAAGGAATCCTGTTTACAATTCTTATCTGAGTTCCCTTGCTCTTTCAGCGTAATCGTTACAACACCACTTTATTCTTCCTTGATCATCTGAAACTAAACAAACTTCTCGCTTTTCTATAAAAGAAATAAATATATTTCACAAGTGTAGCGTGAAACGAACCTCACGAGATTCCAGATTAAACGCTATCCTGTATATTCTGCTAATTAACCATTACCTCTCTGCTAATTGCCTGTATCCTTTTTCAAAGCGAGATATTTACGAATCGGGCGTTTTGCAATAATTGCAAAGATCACAGTTTAGTAGCAAGTGCAAATCGAAGCGGCGAGTAATTAAAAAAAAAACTGCATTACGTAACGTTCAAATGAAATCAATAGAAACACACACTAAGTTCTGTCCCCTATAACAACAGTTTTCAATATTTAGAATTTATTTCAAAGAGCTGTAAAAACAAATGCTTTTAAGTCAATAATTTAACAAAAAATGACAATAATGATGATATTAAATCAAAATAAAATTATTTGTAATTTAGTTTTCATGTCCACGATAGAAAAGCATAGCCTACACAACATCAATAGCGATAATGGATTACGACTGATAAACTTAGCAGCAGCACTCAATATGACAGCCGTTAGCACCTATTTTGAACACAAGAACATACATAAGGTAACCTGGACCTCTCCTGATGGAAGAATGACGAGTCAGATTGATCACATTTTAATAGATTCAACTCATAAAACAGACGTAATAAACTGCAAAAGTTATAGAGGCCCAAACATAGAATCAGATCATTGCCTAGTGGACTCAATATTGAGGGCTAGAATTTCAAATACCAGTAAAAAATGGAATGTGCAAAAGCTGAGAGATGCGATAATTGCAGAACGGTACTCGGAAAATATCACCAACAGGCTAAGGAATTAAAATGTAAATGAAGAAGGCCAGACAGATAGGGACTCCTACTGGACCAGAATAAAGGAAGTTTGATGATGAATGCAAGAATGCAACAAAAGAAAAAAATGAAGCCTACAGAAAGATGCTTACCCGGAGGGCTAAAACAACTGTAGAGAATTACCAGACAAAGAGAAGAGAAGAAAAGAGTATACACAAAAGAAAAAACCGAAACCACCTAAATGAGAAACCTGAATATATAGAAAACCTCAACAGAGAGAAAAAATTCAGAAGCATCAACAGAAAAGAATTCAAGGCAACCAAGAGACAATGCAAAAGTCAGAATAGCGACCTATTAACAACAAAGAAAGAAGTATTGAATAGGTGGAATACTTTAAACAGGCACTTACTATAGAGGAAGCAGAAGATAACCTGGAAGAAAAGAGATGAGGTAAGGGACACAGACGAGAGAGACGAGGAACCACTAACGATTCTTAAAATTAAAGATGCAGTCAAAAAGCTAGCCAGAAACAAATCCCCCAGCTGCGCCTCGCTCCTGTATACTGTTCAATCTGGCTCTGGAAAAAGTAATACGTATGTCACAAATCACAACCACTGGTTTAATATATAATAAGTCAGTGCAAATCCTGGCCTATGATGATGATATCGATATTGTTGGGAGAACGGAAAACGCTGTACGAGAGGCGTATGTAGAATTAAAAGAATCAGCTACAAAAATACCAACAAAACGAAGTCCAACGACCACAAATACAAAAATAAAACTCTACAAAACAATAATACGCCCAGTCCTAACATATGGCCCTAGATTCTAACAAAAAATAATGAAAACATGTTAGGATGTTTTGAAAGAACACGACTAAGGCGAATCTATGCAGCAGTGAATGACAATGGAGTGTGGAGAAGACGATACAACTTCGAACTTTATAGAATCTACCAGGGGTCGTATTTTTGAATTCAATCAAATTTTTTCGTATACGAGTTAATTCGAATGAAAAATTTCGTATACGAATCTGAATGTGTATTTTTGAACGTCCTTCGAAATGTTATACGTATACGAGAAGAATTTGTACCGGCAACAATGCAAATTCGAACAATCAAAACTCAAATAAAAAAAGAAGAAAAAGTGATTTTGTCATCTAAAACAATTCGTTGCTTGTAAATTAACTGAAAGGAGAAAAAGGGCATAAAATATGTTAGTTCGGTGTCGACTGAACCAAAAAAAAAGAACTATTCTACATTGTGAGGGGCTTTGTTAATCTGTATAATTTTTGAAATTGTACATCCGAATAATCCTCTACATGGTTAAGAAAGGGAGGGAAAACTCTACCTCTCGGTTCTGCTAATATTTCCGCCTCTGCAAGGGCATTAATTGTATTTCTTTCTATTAAAAAATTATTTAAACCGCAAATGAAAACAAAGTTCAATGTAAAAATATTTTATATAACAACAGTTAAAAACTATCAGCCGAAATATTATCTGAGGTACACGGGTCAAGTGACAACTGAAATGACAACAATTACTTTGATCGTATACTAACATCGAAATTCGAATGGTTCAGACCCATTCGAGTCGCCGTATACGAAAAAATTCGTACACGCAGTATTCGAAAATACTAAAAACTGAATTTCGAGCGAATTTCTTCTAATTTCGTATGCGAAATATGCTCGAATAAATTCGAAAATACGACCCCAGGAACCTGATATCGTAAAACATATTAAGATAGACCGTCTGAGGTGGATAGGGCATGTATTGGGAATGGAATAAAATGACCCAACGAGAAAACGCTTCTTGATAGACACATTGGTCAGAGAAGAAGAGGAAGACCCAGAACAAGGTTCCTTGATAACATCGATGAAGACATGAGGAATATGGGAATGCGCGCTTGGCTTAGAAATGCGATTAATAGGGACGACTCGATAGAAATTCTTGAGGAGGCTAGGACCCACGCAGGGTAATAAAGCCAGAATGATGATGATAACACTGCATTAATAACAAATATAAGTATTATAAATTAAAAAAAATCCTAATAACGTTTGAAAAAAAAAACAACTGATTAAAAACTTATTATCTTCCATTTCCCAAACATTATACTCTGTTTTTCAAGATTTACTAGAGGTCCAAAGGGTCTGTTCTATATTATGAAATGTTGATCAAATCACCGCGAGTATATTTGGGGATATAACAGGATAGTCTGGTCTTGTGTGTAGAGCTTACAGTTGTAATAGCTTCGCTACGTTTAGATCGCGGTGGAAACTCTGGGTAGTAACATACCAAAGAGCATTGCATGTCTGGCGGAATAAGTACTTTTTATTTAAATCGTTGAAATTTTTAGTATGTTGGTAAAGTTGGTATTACTTGCTATTCCTCAAATTTTGTGCTGCATATAGCTATTCTTCTTAACGTGCCCTATCAAGTCCCCTTGACGTTGGCGATTAACATGGCGAAACTGTCTCTGTCTTGAGCTATTCTAAAGAGTTGCTCAGCTTTCCTCATTCCTGTCCCCTCCCTGATATTCTTCAACCAAGAGGCCCGCTTTCTACCAATTCCTCTGCGTCCTTCGATTTAGCATATAGCTATATCGATTTTAAAATACATTTATAAATTATCGGTTTGTTCTGCTGACAAGATTCTCATGTACCAAACATATTTCTCTAGATTAAGCTTAATTAAAGTTATTTTTCCAAGTGAATCACTGTTTATCGATAAATTTCTGTAAGAAATGTATCCAGGTGTTGCTACGCCACTGGTAGCAAATAACTTACAAATCTTAACTTCTACCTAGGTAAATTCTCATGAAAGTCGAAAATGTATTTAAAAGATATGTTTACCCGTAGATTAACTTTCTCCGACCAATTCCAAAAATTTCTCTGTTAGACAAGAATTCAAAAGGTCGGTTTTTACCTCCTTTATATCTCTATATAGAAATATATAAGTTGTCCCCCGCCGCTCGAAAATCCCTTGCAATAGTCAGGTATTGAAAATCGGAATTTTGTCAGTATAATATTGTACCCCAGCTTAGCTGGTCGCTCGCATGTTAGTTAGTTTTTAGTTTCGAATTCGATATAATTAGACGCATTTTTGGTTTAAGAGTTTACGACTATCACGTAATCAGTATCAAATTGTATCCCAGCTGAACTGGTCGCTTCTTATTTTTAGAGTTTTATCTCGCGCATTGTAGTTATCGTTACATAGCTTAGAGTTAAAAGCTGAACGCTCATTAGTTATCAAGTTTATTCATCTATAAGAAAACGTCCTTAGTTAAAGTGATAGTAGTAATATTGAATCTGTATCAGTGCTTGTGTTTGTAGTGTGTAGTGGACCAGTGTATAGACAGTGATCGGGGCTATTTCAATAAAGAACTTGCGCTAAAACTTTGGCTAGATATTAACTTAGTTATAGTAACATTCAATTATTAAATTACGTATTGTTTTAAATGCTTGTGTTTTTATTTCCCACGCCAGTGGGTGGTTCTTCGGATTGAAAGTAATTACAAGACTTGTCCGTTAATTCTACCAGTTCAATTTTGTATTAAAAAAAATATAAAAAAAACGAGATAGACATAAATTTGACACTATTATTTAAAAGCTTTCCAGTATTTAGCATATATAAATGATGTGATGCTACTGGTAGGAGGAAAAAGGAATTGGAATTAGAAATTAATTGACACAAAGAAGCGAAGAGTTACATTTATCTGGCGGTGATGATAAATTAGACAAAGATTGTGAAAATTAGAAAAGATTATCCAAACGAAATAACTATGTATTATATAGTCTCTTTAAATAATAAGATTAGTTTCGAGACCAATTTTCCTGAAAGAAAGCTTTCCCACCGTTGACTAATAATTGTAAACCTACTTTACAATTATACGTACTTTACAAACGTTTTTTAGGCCTAATTGAAATGTTAAAAACTTTTGTAACTATCTCAAAGACATTTTTATTTTAAAAGACAATATCTTGAACAAATTATAAATTAGTTTTGTGTCACAGATCTTAATATTATATTACTTTAATTTTTAATTAAAATTCCAACTGAAATTGTAATTTACTTTGTACCTTTATATTGTAATTATTGCATTTTGTCCTCCTGCTGACAACCATTAATGCGTTTAAAATAAAAAAAATATTGGTACACCTTTTATTAAGAAATTAGTAATATTTTTCTCAAAATGTAAAATGCTTAAAAATTTTGTGAACGCTTTCTAAGAAAAATGTCAAAATGACTGAAATAAAATCAAATAATTGTCAGTGAAACATATAATTGTTGAGTGTCCAGTGTACCAGAACGAAAGAATCGCGTGTGCCCTTAGTGATAATTTAAAAAGTATACTAACGTCAAATTTACAGTCTTTATTAAGTTATCTTAAAATGACTAAACTATATACCAGATTGTAAAAAATATTTTTTTTATGCAACAATATGTATCTTACTGTTTGTGTATGTCCCCCCGCTAATAACCCTTAGTGGTTGATGCGGGTATATTTGTTTAAATAAAAAAAAAAAAAAAAAAAAAATCAAATAATCAAAAAATTTAGGTTGTCCCACAAGAATTAGCTGACCAAAACTTTATGACGCTCCACATTTACCACAAACTGTTTACATGTCTTTTCTTGCCTATCCATTTTATTTCAACTCATGCATTACATCATCTAATGAACAAAACAAATATTTGAAAAAGGACGGCATAAAGCATCTTCCTTCGGCCCTTTTGTTTCTTTTTTCTCGGCCATTACGGATCTATAAAACGAACCATTTGCACAACCTTTTGTTTCTTAGCTCGGAACGCTATAAACAGAGTCGAACTGAAATTAATCATGACCAAGCTAGATATGTTAGCTCATTATTTTTATGACCTGAATTCAATACTCTTTGACCCCTCGACCATAGGCGGAGAGATGCAATTTTTTGAGAACTCCTTAGGAAACGTTAAAAGAATTTAAAGGTGGTTCAGATAAGTTTGAATAAAATCCCTACGGCTTTTATTTGACCTTTAGAACTTCTTGAAATATAATTATATGTTCAGTAGCTACCCTTTATTCCAAATACTCTAATTTTCCAGCCAACATTTTTCTTTAAAAAAATATAATGTCGTACTTAATTTGAGAAACTTTAGAAAAAGAGACGTGGCGATATTTAAACTCACTACAAGAAAAAATAAAAGGTATGAGATAACTACATATGAGGTGCTAAGAAGATATTTAAATTATTAAATATAATTCGAGATAAACTTGACTTACTGGGAGTCAAGGGATGTAGCGATGATATAAAAATAAACCAGACAGACTAAAAAAAACAAGAAAAAAAAAAGTTTCAACAAGAAAGTGGAGGAAAATGGTAAACGCGGTCAAGATTCACTTAGAATTGTATAGCCGATAATGATAATGAAATATGAAGATTTTCTTAGTATAAACATAGCTACAAATTTTAGTACACTAACAGATGAGACAACAGCCATTTTGGAAACCTTAATTTTATACTAAACGAGTAAAACGAAGAAGCCCATCTTCATTATAAATGCACCAAATGCCTTAATAGAAAAAGCAAATATACATAACAAACTCACTTTTACAATCAATAACAAATAAACTGAAAATAATCATTAGGAAAAAAAACCTAATCAACCTAACCAAAAGTTTTTATTTGGTTGACATCACACTGGACATACAAATAAGTGGATTTAATTTGGAACTAAAGTAGGTTCTAAGGTAAAATAGTCTAACTGAAAGGAAAACCTACAGAAAACAGGAGAGGACAGCTTCGAAAAATTCGTGAGTTTAAGGTGGATGAATATAGCAAAAAAAAAGAAAAGAAAGGAAGAAGTTAGGGTATATGTATAGGTATATGTTCAATATGAGGTCAATAAATCTGAGATACGTAGATAGATAGATTTTCCCAAAAAGAAAATAATAAAATGGATCATCATCATCATCCGTCTACTGCTGGACATAGGCCTACCTCATTTTTGTCCCCCATTTTCTTTTTGAAAAAACTGTTCATTTGGAATAGTTCATGTTTTAGCATGAACTTTAACAGTAACATAAAATGGGTACTAGTGAAGAAATATTCTGATAGCGATTAAACGCCAAGTTTCGTAGCAAGCCAGAAGAGCCAGCTGCTTCTAAAATCTTATATTCTCATTAATGCTGAAACTGCGAAAAGAATTTGTGTAAGCAAGAATTCACTTCGTTTGTGCAATAAATGCAGCTAATGTGGCTTTAGTAAGAAAGATAACAAGGAAATGTAAGCAAATATTGTAACTATAGATCAATAATTGAATATATAGTTATGACTAAAGGTAAAATAGTATAATTTAGATTAGGGATGTACCGGATCGAGTACCTGGCCCATCCGGCCGGATCTGGAATTCCTCCCGCTAATCGGACCAGACCCCGGAATTAACAGGTCGAATCACATCTACCTATAAGGAGGTATTTCAAACGCATTCAAAAAACGTATTGTTATTTTACAAGTGCTATCGTTGTATAACTATTTATCTTACTGAAAATAGCGTGATAAATAACTTAAGCAGTCATTAATGAGATCTGTTATAATCTGTCTGAATTACTTAGACCTTTTGAAGAGATAATGAAACTAATGAGAGCACGGACTCTACTCACGGAGTTGTATCAGAAGTGACTCTAACAATTGTTGTATTAAGGCAATCTTTTGTCCAATAAAATACAACAGTTACATTTCCTTGGATCTATGAAAAAGTGTCTCATTACTGAAAGCAAAAAAAGGTTTTCCGATGAAGAGTCCAAGGATTGGTTTACCATATCTATAGATCCCAGATATAAAACATATTTTTTTTTCGCTTCAGCCAATTGGCCGGATCAGGACGGGTTAATGATACCGCCGGAATTCCGGTGCTTCTTTAATTTAGATCCTTTTTATATTATGATTCACAAAACCCACCAGTTTCTTTTTTTAATATCAATAAATTAAAAAAGAACATATCGCTGATGTAACTACAATCTCCCACGAAATGTATAAATCTTTGCTTTTATAATAACCTAGAAGTCATTACAGAAGGACAGCAAGTTTTCGAAAAAGCTGATGTATTATAATGTTTTTAAATATATATATTAACAATAGCATACAAGATTTGGATAAAACAATATTTTTGCTGCTGACAATCAGCTAATTATTCAAAATAATGAAGAGTTCATCCATACCTTTTAGTGTGTTATAAGACTTTGAATAACAATAATCTATTTAAACTTTTTCCCGATCCTTTTCTAAAGCAACGCTTGCTCCACTCATGAACGTGTTTCTCTCTGTCTCTCCTTCATTTTGTGGCAAATGAAAGCCGTAAAAGAAACTCGCATTGCTCTAGATATAAAATATGTACTATAATGGTCTATGAGGGGTCCGTAACTGGCCAGAGTTAATAAAAGCCTGAAAATTGCCATAAATAGTGCGATTAATGAAGTTAATAATCGTGACGTAATTAGAAGGGCGGAAAAGTGTTCGTTTTCATTGGCCGTTTAGAAAATTTATGTTTACTCTGCGTTAACACTAAATAAAGTAAACAATACAAACTTGTAATTAGTGCATAGACATTTTTCATTACCTTTTGGAGTTAGCCAATTCTGCTAAGTAAAAGTGTGAGATACTTTCTTGATCTTTGATCAGTAAAATTGTCGATCACAAAGGAAGTTTTGAGTCGACATCAAAATTTATTAGCATAGATCGAATGCTTGTTTTTGGTCCATTATCATTATTCTAGGTATACTCTAAACATTGTGGAGTGTAATTCTCTAGTTAAAAACTTCTTCATATATTCTTAATTTGGTCATTCTAACATTAGTGCCTTTCATAGATACTTGTTATCTCCTTTTTCGGTCTTTCCAAAGTTTCGGCCCACCATCAAACATGCAAAGTCCAATTCATTTAACATATCTGTGGCTTCTCCTAAATTATCTGTAATAATCTTTTCGTCGTCTATTGTTACTCCTCTGTGGTCCCAATTGACCATCTTAAAGGCATACTCTAATGCCGTTATGAATAATTTCGGTGACAATGTATCTTCTTGCCTTATCCCACGTTTTATTTTTATTGGTCGGGTTTTATTGTGTATCTTAAAAGTCATAGTAGCATTTTTGTAAATATTGTCAATAAGTTCAATATACCTATGGTCAATCCCGCTGGCATTCATTGCTTCTATAAGGCAGTGGATTTTCCTAGGTCCATCTTCTGTGCATCTTTTTGTGAAAGATGCTGTTTATGTCGAATAAATTATTCTGGACTAGAAATCCTAGTAGCGTTTTTCCTCGGTCATTTCTTCCCGAACAACCGAATTTTTCCAAGGATGTTTCTAGCTCTGATTCTTTTACACCTATTTTTGCGTTGAAATCGTCACATAAACTTGTGAATTGAGTACGAAATTTCTTCGAGTTCTTCGCATGTATGGTTTGTTGTTGGAGAGTATACTTGGATAATTTTAGTTAATATTATCAACTGTTCAGCTTAACAATAAGATATGCCACTCTAAAAGATATACTTTGGATGTTTATTATCTTGTTTGCATGGTTTTTATGGACAAAGAAACCGATGCCTCCAACTGATGTAGTTTCAGGACCAATCTGATAAAATATATGCCCTAATTTCAGTGCTTTCAAAGTTTCACATTTCTTTCTAACTTCGCTGATACCTATAACATCAGATGTCATGTCTTGTCGTGCTTCGTCATTAATTCGTAACTGTATCTCTGCTTTACAGCAAATGTAAAAATTTCACCTGCATTTCTAATTCCGATCGAAACTTTTACATTTCGTAGCCACGAATGTTGCCTTGAATACCTCTTCTTCTTTTTATCCTACCGATTAATATGTCACATTAAATAAATAAATCATTCATATAAAAAACTCATGGTTTTGTACAGAAGTGAAGAAAAAATGTAAAGTCAAGAAAAAAGCTTACCTGAAATACATGACAACCAAAACACAAGAGCCATACCATAATTACGACAATTAGAAACGAAACACAAGCAACTAAAATTTGTTAAGCAAAAAGTGTAAAAGTTGTAAAAGTAATAGTAAATCAGAGGATAAGTTATATAAATCACTTGAGTATAATAGACCAGCATTTCTGTATCTGATTGACCTAAAGAAAGCGTTTGACAGGGTAAGACTCAAAGATGTAATCCATCTTTTGTATAATAGAGAAGTTCCCTTAAATATTGTAAAAACTATCAAAAACATCTACCAAAACAACAAAATGGAAGTCAAAATCTATGGACAACTTACAGAACCTATAGAAAAAGGCAACGGAATAAGACAAGGTGATTCATCATCAAAAGCGTTAACAAAAGAAGAGGATACATAATGGGAAATAAAAAAATAAAAATACTCTGTTACGTAGACGACGCAATATTGATAGCCCAAGATGAAGATAATATGCAAAGACTGGTCCACAGATTTAACATAAGAGCAAAAGAATTTAATATGACAATCACATTTTAGAAAACTAAAACAATAGTAGCCAGCAAAGAACCAACCATATGTAAAATAAAAATTGATGGCATGAGTATTGAACAAGTAATGGAAATAAAATACCTGAGAATTATACTGTCTAGCTATGGAGACCTGGACAAAGAAGTGAGAGATCAAGTGCAAAAAGCAGAGTGTCAGGATGCTTTAATAACACTATATGGTGAAACAGACACATTAACACTGAGATGAAATCAAGAATTTATAAAGCTAGTTTAAGACCAATAATAACATATGCCTCAGAAACAAGACCCGATACAGCCACAAGAGTACTGAGAAGAATTACAGAAAATACGCGGAGAGATCGAAAGAGAAGTAAAGACATTAGAAGAAAATGTACCGTACAGTATATAAATGAATGAACACAAAATAGAAAAAAAGAATGGAATAACCACATAAGCCGAATGAAGGAGACCCGTGTCGTCAAAATAGCAAGAGATAAGTCACCAATCGGCAGAAAAAGGATCGGACGACTTCGCAAAAGATGGAGTGACAACATTCCATAGAGGTATTAATCCGCCAATGAACAATCAGAATTACTTATAAAAACTAAGAAGAAGATATATCATTTTTTATTTGTTCTGTACAATGACAATACAATCGACGTATTAATTAAGACTGTTTTATTGTCTATTTTTTATCATATTCTTATTAATGTTATTCTAAAAGACAAATACAATAATTAATGACAAATGTAGGTCAATTTTTTACATTTGTATTTCTTTCGAAGGCTTTTTCTGATAAAACAGGTACAACTGCCAACATTCAGACGAAACAAATCAGTATCCTTAAAGATAAATGCCGTAGTTGCCAAAACAAAACCGTGCGATAGCGATAAAATCCACTTTCACTTGATGTATGTCCACGTGGGAGTCTCGATGCGACCCTACAGACGCGGCCCACTCGTCGAATTGATTTCCCAATGAAATAAATCGCTTTTCTCTTTCCTGATTCACTCGCTGGATCGTAAAAGGCGACAATTTGATGGTTGTAAAAATGCCCAGTCGTAAAATTTTCCTTTAAGGACTGCGAAGGGACGACGAGAGGATTGCGACAAGAGGGTGAAAGGAACGACGCTAAAACTATTTATAACTCAAGAGGACTGGACATATTGGAGACAGATGCGTTTGATACTTGGAAAATAACAAGTTTTGACGTATTTTTCAATAGAAAGCATTTTCCCATTTTTAATAGAACATTGAAATACAGTTCCAAAAAAATCCAATAAAAGTAGCATCCTTTATGTTGTTCTCCTTCTATAATGGCTTTGGTTATATTTTTTAATATATTCTCAATTTTGGAGTATATTTTATAGACTGCAGATAAGAAAATTAAATTTTAGAGAACAAAAATAAAAGCGCAGCGTAAATTTTAGAAGTTTTGCATCGTTATGCATCGAACAACGTTTTTGAATTTAATAATTATAGAAAATATTTTATAACCTAATAAAAACTATTGATTAAACAGAATAATAATAAATTTTAAAAAACGCATAAAATATGTAATATTAACAAAAAAAAATGTGAAAGTTTTTATTTTTGAGTTATATCCCCTTTATTTTTAATGACATCCCCAATTCTTCGAGGCATAGTTTTTACCAAGTTCTGACAAAATTCTAATGTAAACGAATCCCATATTTCTTGCAATTTTTTCTTTAATTCGTTGGCAGATCTGGCACGATGTTTTCTCAAAGCTTTTTTCATTTCGCGTCCTCTACCGGGGACAAGTCGAGACCGTTAGAAGCCCATTCTAGAAGTAGTATGCCATGGTCTTCAATCCATTTTAAACTCTTTTTTGAGGTATGAGAACTTGCGCCACCCTGTTGGATGGCGCTGAAATCTTCCGCTGATGTTAAAGGGTGTTTCATAATCGGCAAAAGATATTCTTCTAAAATATTCTAATATTTGTCCGTGTTTACAATACGTATATACGGCTGCCTTCCATCGATATACCTTTTTTGGTTTTCCGAGACATGCCATTATATTTTACTTTTATTATTCACTCGCATTATCTTTTTCCATTCGTTTTAAACGTTTCAATGTTTGGCATTCATTTCCCCAGGTAGCTGTAGCTTCCTCCGTGGTTATTGTTAGTTGTTGCCCTGCCACAAATTGGTCTCATTGCTTGTGTAGTGATCCTTTCCTAAGTTAACAAGCTCCTTTTCTAACTTGGCTACACCGTACTGAAGACGACCAATAGTTAGAAATATGTATATACGGTTTCCTTCCATCGATATACCTTTTTTGGTTTTCTGTTTTGCGAGACATGCCATTACATTTTACTACTTGTATATATATATATATATATATATATATATATATATATATATATATATATACATTTTACAAAAAAAGGGAGACGATTTGTCAGTCTTCGTGTTTAAATCTGTAAACAACAATTACTTATTACTATTTATAAATTTGTTTTGTAGAATCTCATCTGTGTTAACTCTTCCTTCTTACTTCTCACGGAAGTGTCATAAACACCATATATGCCATAATAAACTATATTTTTCTTAATATTATATAGTACACGCTAAATAATTAGAATAGTTTGAATAAATTTCCCGTAATATCCTGCAGTTCGTCAAAGTTGTATCATAAATGAATCTGTTTCCTTTATATAGTCTTTATGTACATACTTTAGAGAAAATATTCATAATATTTTCAAGACCAGCGGCTGATATCAATAAACTCAAGAGAAATCTCACAAAGAGGACGTGTGAATGAATTCTTAATAACAGAACTTATGCCAATTAGTACAGGGTCACATCGGAAGATCGCGTCTTCGTTTCTTTACAATAAAATTAATTGCCTTGTTTTATTGTTTTTCGTGAAGTATCGATAATTTTATGTTTTATTCACAAAGAGTTTACATTTTTTTGTGTCGGCGTAAAGAAGCGATTACGACATGTACTTTCCAATATAGTACACAACATACTATAATAAAGATGGAAAAACCTGCTAGTTTCTTTTGTAGGGCAATTTAAGTACAGGATTTCCAGCTATGTAAATACTATTGTATTTGTCTAATTTTTTGCTGCAATGCTCCTCATGTAAGAATAGCAGATTTGCTTAAAGTCCTTGTATATTTTCATTAATAAAGACCAAATTTATGTAGATAACTAAAAGAGCATCAAACTGTTTTTCTAAAAACATAAAACAACGAGTAACAAATTCTTCGTCTTTTTAAAAGGATTTATTTTTTTGTTTTACCTCTACATTGATTTGTATATTAAGCATACTAATATATTTCACTCTTCTTGAGAAATCTGACAAAAACAGTTCAATAAAATCAAAAAGCATTTTTAAAATATATAAATATAAATTTATAGTTTTTTTATTGTTGGTCATTTCTTTTTGGGTCATTTCTTTTTCCTTCTTGTCTCCGTGTCCATTGTATTCCCACGATTTGGAAAATCCAGTATCTTCCTTAGTGATGGAAAAAAAACCAGGGAAATCGCTTAGTGACATTTCTAGTAATGTTGATAGGGATTTAATATCAAAATTCCGCACAGTGGGGCGAAAACGCCAGAAAGCACTTAAAATATTTTTTCTCCCATTATTCAATCAATAGATGATTATTAAATTTGCATACGCCTAATTTTTAGTAACAAAACTGTAATTTTAAATCCCTTTGTCCTCTACAAAGCTAACGGTAGCCTTTAGATGACGAAGAACCATGAGTGAGGGAATTTGAAAAAAAAAATTTAAGCAAATAGTAATGTAGCAAATGTCCTCTTAGTACTCTTTAAAATAAATATTAATTAATCATCCAAGGTCCGAATGAAGATCCTCAAAGTACTTTGGAGTACTTTGGATCCCGAGATCCAACAAATCGAAAAATCTCGCCAATTCCATGTCTGTGTAAACAACTAACAAGAGAGGGAGTTCATAAGTCTTTAGTTCTTTACTCTATACTAATATTGGGAGCTATGATGTATTGTTTACGTAAATAATTACATACAAGTCAGAAGTCAAGTCAGAAAACGTAAATTTAAATGTACAGGGTGATTCACTAAAGCCTAGCATAGTCCATAAGCTATATTTTTATGGAACACCCTGTATATTTCTATGTTTTTAGAAGCTACTTAATACGCTCATCTCGAAAAAGTATATTATGTACGTTCTGTTATGAATAATACAAGGAGGGATTTTGAAATTATGTAAATTTTCGTCTAGACAAAAAGTACAAATATTTTTTTTAATTATGTTTATTTACAATCTACACCATTACAGTAAATGTGTTACAGTTTCTGTGCGTGAAGGAGAGACATCCAATGATGTCTCACCTTTTTCTATTTTGGTTTAGTTTTGAAGTATCGTCTGAGGAATTCCTCATCGACACCTAGCTTAGACAAGGATGCGGTAAGGAAAGCTCAACCTGACAAACGGATTTGCCGCCCAAGGATCAAAAATACCATTGGCGTTTACGGATGACGTGGACACAATTGCACAATCCACCAGAGATGCAAAAGAAGTTTTCACCCTATTCGAAAACGGAGTCAAGGAAGTTGGTCTGAGTGTCAACGAGGACAAGACCAAGTACGACATGGTGGTTACGAATAACCCAAGACCAAGGGTTAGACAAAACGTAACAATCAATGAATTCAACTTTGAAGTCGTCAAAGAATTCAAATACCTGGAAGCGATCATAACATCTGAAAATGAATATGAAAAGGACTTGACAGCCAGGATCATTGCAGGTATGTAAGCAAGACATGGACTCTGAACCAGCGGGAAACGACAAAATTACTGGTACTGGAAAGAAAGATATTGCGGACTATCTATGGGCCTTGCACAGAAGAGACAACAGAAGAATGGATAAGAAGACACAATGATGAACTCCAGACAGTATATGGAGATGAAAACATAGTACGCTACATTAAAGCAAACCGAATAAGATGGGCGAGCCACGTACTAAGATCGAGTGACGAAAGACTCCTGAACGCCACATTCTGGGAAAAGTTCGATGGCAGAAGGTCAGTTAGTCGCCCAAGAAAGAGATGGAAGGACGCAGTAGCCAGTGATCTACGCAAAATGGAAATACAGCAATGGGAAATAGCTGCTCAGGACTGACAACAATGGAGAGAAATAGTAAACGCGGCCAAGACTCACATAGAGTTGTAGAGCCAAATTATGATGATAATGAACTACTTGGTAACACAAACAAGTCTGCCAAATTTATAGGAAATACTTCAACCTCCTAAGGATTTAATAATTAAGCGTTTTGAGCGTTTTCGTCCAACTAAAACATCGGTCAAAAATACTTTTTGCTTTACGATTTCACTTTTCAACAGAAAGGCTCATTCCGTCTCTGTTTGAACGATATTATTGGCGCTTTTAATACAGTTACACTGTAGCGTGTAACCAATATTATGAATGCAAATGGAAAATGCTAATTGCGGATCATATTAATTTGCTGTGTTATCTCTTGTTGTTGGTAAACAAATTATACGAAGATTAATTTGATTTAAACTTTAAAAAAATCTTTATTGTCGTGTATAATTTAAAGTCCAGGATATGGGTGTATAATAAAGTAAACTTAAATTTTATTTTTCATTTATACAATTTTTGTTTAAGCTTATTTTGAAAGAATTGTGTTTTTTTATTTACAAAAACCAGTTTTAACTTAATAAGGTTAGTAGCGAAACGGTAACAGCTAATTACACTTTGCTTAGTAAACTAAAGTCTTAAAAGCAAAAGTAGGTTATCGATGGTGTTATTTGAATTTAAAATGTCTTTAAAAGTAATGGGTAAATGGTATTTAATTCTGTGGCAATTGAACTTCTCGCACTGTTCCACTAGCAGATGCTTTACTGTAAGGCGTGAACCGCACTCATCACAAATTGGCGTTCTTATTTTTTAAACGGGAAATAATTGTTTGGATTCGTCTGGATACCTCGGGTGGTTGCATTGGTCCGATCTTATTTTTTATCTCCTGAAGCTTTGATGGTGTGGACTTCCATTCTTGCTGCTTTTGCATACAGATGACAATTTTGTATTCACCCGTTTTAGGTGCATCCATTAATTAGATGTTATGCTCTCTAATATTCCATAAATCTATTCTGACTTTAAAAATTATTCTGAAGATAAAAAATTGAAATAGGCCAAGAAAGGAATTTTTATATATTTCTACAGGTAGTAGCATCCCAAAAATGTTAAAATTTACTAGATTTTATTTACTTTTGATCGTTAAGTATACAAATATAGCAACATTATGGCATGTTGCAAATATTTTACAGTTACTCCAAAGATTTATGTTCGTGTTTGTATACACATTACATTTATATGATGCGGATATAAAAGATTCTCGAAAGCAATTTACCAATTTATCAATCAATCATATATTTGCATTTTGCTACATTATAATTTGCCGTCCAGGCCGGTTTTATCTTTGTACCAATAAGGAATAAAAGAAGAATACACGACATGAATGGTAAGAACTATGTGTAGATTCTAGATCAGGCCGTATAAGAACATCATACTTACATATATAGATCGGTTTAGGTCAAGACGATTGAAACTTGACGAGATGGAATTGGAGCACTGTATGATTGCAGCTTAACTATTATTGGAATCATACGAAAAAACAGAATAATTTTATTTATTTAATAGTATATAGTTTAAAGCAAAATTTAAATGCTTTTTCTTTGGTAAAAGACGTACAATTTTTTAGTTTACTGTACATTTTATTATTTAGTATATTCTCCATAAATGTCAATACAGATGTTTGACTGACTTTCTAGTTTATAAATTCATTTCACAAAGAAAGAATCCGGACATAACCTTCCATGGCTGTTATCTAACTTTTTGTTCGTTGGCAATCGTTTTCCTTGTATGAATTTTTAACAGAACGGTCAAAATGAAGAGAAAGCTAATTTTACAATTTAGTAAAGACAAAAACAAAGACAAAAACAATGATTTTGGCTGTTTTTATTTTGGTTAACAACTATTTTCCTTTTTGGTATTCTTAATAAAACGTTCTGGTTAGTAACGTGGTCGGTATAGGATATCTTCAGGATTTGACGATAAAGCCACATTTCGAAAGCCTCAATTTTCTTGCAGGTAGCGTCTGTCAGAGTCCACGACTCAGATCCGCACAGCAGTATAGGAAAGATATAACATCGCAGTAGCCTGATTTTTATGGGTACTGATAAATCATCGAATCATCATCTCTATCTCTTCACACTGTTTTTTCCTTTCGTATTTCGGTTCTTATTTGTCTCTGAATAGTTTTGTACATTTGTTTTCTTTTTCTTTTGTTTGTCTTTGATTCTCCTCTTTCTTCTATAAGTTGCAGTATATTGTCATTCATCCAACTTCCTCTTCTCTTTATTTTCTATTGGGTGTTCTTTTCTGATCTTGTAAAAGGTTTCACATATATTTTAGAGTGATCCTTTTGGATCGTATGTTTGCTCCATGTTACTTAGCTTTTCTGAAAGAATCCGTGCAATTGTCTTCTTTGTTTCCTTATCTTTTAGTCTTGTCATATCACACTTTTTATTACTATTCTTTCTTGTAACCTTTTTAAATCTAAACCTAAATTTACCAATAACAGAAATGTGATAAGACGATACGTCAGTACCGAGGTAACTTTTAACTGATAGGCATCCATTACGGAATCTCTTGTTCACCATTATGTAATCAATTTGATTCTTTATTATGTTTCCTGGTTGAACTTGCGGAGATACCCAAGTATACAATCGTCTTGGTGGTAGTATGAAGAGCGTATTTAGTATTGCAAGTTCTTCTTCCTCTACAAATAGTTTGAATCTTTGATTAAAATATTTGATTATGGAAACATATTTTTTATATTATTATGTATTAAATAATTATAAAAAGTTTAACTAATAAGGTTCTTTTTTTGTTGCAGGTATGTCAGTTGCTGTATTCATCGATATTTCCTTTAAATCGCTATTGTTATTTGAAACGTGTGAGGTAAGTACCATATTCTTTGTTCCGTTACACTTTCGACTCTAAGGAGAAGATATTTTTGTTGGATTTAAAGGTGGAAATACTTATTCAATATGAATATATCTGATTAATTTCGAAGTCCATAAAAATCAATAAAAAACTTCAGAGCAAATTATTGTTAAAATTTAGACCAATAAAATGAACGGACAAATAGCATACAGTCTCATTACAATGTGCTCACTTCTTATTTTTTCTTTGCCATTTGATTTGTAATCTTTCGTAGAGTTTTATTTTTGGGATTTACTGTAGATTTATTTATTCTAATTTTCATTATAAGCTATTTGTTTCTCTATATATTGTCGTTTGGATACCTGAATTCTGTCCATTTTATTCTTAGTTAACCTGTTTTTTTTGTGCGCTTAGATTTTGTTGTTTCTTTTGTATGAAAAATGCTTTCAGAACAAGAAAGTAACGTGTCCATTTTTATTACAAAATGTCAAGTAGTTTAGGAGATAATGCAAAAAAACAATTTTTATTTTGTAACTTCAAATGGCTGTAACTTTTTTTGTGTAGACTTTTGTGCTAAGGTAAGTTGGATTCAATCAATTTATTTTTGTCCCCGGAATGCGTGATTTAATTAATGACATACCTTTGAACACCCTGTATATTGTCGTTTAGATACCTGAATTCTGCCCATTTTATTCTTGGTTAACCTGTTATTAAAAGCAGTTCCTCCCTACTGTTTATATGTAGAAATAGCTCTTCCTTTACTCATCTATGTCTAGATAATTAACTACCATATATTTCACTTTAAACATGTTTTATTATTTTCTTAATAAGAATCCATTTATATCTTCTTCATACCTCTACTATCACTATTAGTGTTGCCCAAAATCGGTCTTGGTCTTGCAGTCTTGGTCTTGTTCTTGCGTTTTCGCAAGACCAAGACCAAGACCAAGACCGCCTAATTTTAGCAAGACCAAGACCAAGACTGACCCTGCAAGATTTACGCAAGAACAAGACTAAGCCTGCGAGACTCTTGCATCTTGCAGTTAGGACGGAGTGTCGTTTTAGCGAGTATTGTAGTTCGGGTATATGCTTAAAGACTCTATGAGACGCAAAAAAATATGTAATAAACATACATGAAAATCATCAATTAAAATATTCATTAAAAACAACATATTTGACACGTGCTCAGAGGTCATAATTACAATGTAAAAATAAAATATTTTGTACATTCTTTTCCAGCATACGACTTCTTCGCTCTGAAATTAATTGTCCAGATTTTGAGAATAGCCGCCCTCTAATCAAAAAATAATCTTTCATTGCTACGCCGACAGTAATATCGTATCGAAATTTTTTAAAAATATACCTTAGCTAATAAAAAATATAACACTTATTATTACGGACACCCACTTAATAATTCAATTTTTTTCCCATTATAATTTAGTTAGGAGGAATCTAAATAAACAAATCTTATCGGCCTAAGACTAAGCATTATTTCTGCTGAGTGTGCGATGAGATCATTCGGTTAAACCAAATTTGCTGAAAGAGCGCGATAATATTCTAACGTTTATTAATAACAGATAATGTCGCTTGCCGTGTAAACAAAATACCGAAATATTTAGAATAACGAAGTAACGATATATAATTCTCGGTTTGTTATTAGATACTTAGGGTATTGAAAGTAACGGACATTTTTATAGTTACTTTTTTGACATCACTAAACTTCATTTGACAAGTTTACAATTTGACATGGGGAACAAAGATTCAAATAGTTTTAGTCGGAGTAGTGAGTGTTTTAATTATAGATCTAAAAGACCTAAAAGCAAATTTGATGAGTTTTTCGAAATAATTCATGCATCCCAAATTGCTTTGTTTAAATTGTGCCTACATGGAAAGGTTAAAATGAAAATGAAACACTTCACGTTTAAGGAAGCATCTAATATCTTTTCACAAAAAAGAATTACAAATATTTCTTCCTGAAAAACCAAAATTCTGGTTCTTAAAAAAATGTTCCTACTACTTTATTTTGGTAAATGAATGTATTTATTAAGTAGATATCTCCTTAATTTAAAATACCTTCTTTTGATTATCATTGCTTCTTACCCATTCTTTATTTTTTCAAGTTAGTTTTTTATATAAAAGTAGAGCTAAGATTGTTAATAACATTTATGTTGCTTTAATAAGTGGAGATTATAGTTTGTTATCTTATCACCTAAAGAATATGTGTTCTTGATACTTGTATGTGGATTTTTGCCACGTACCAATCTTTTTTAAGATTTCCGTTTCATATATGATGGAGGTCTATCAATATCTTTCTAGACAGAAAATGTTCTTTAAAATACAGTCAAGTTTATGTCAATAATTTGGTTTTTTTTGTGTTTTAACCATGTGTGATTGACTTTCGTGGGACATCGTAGATAGCTGGGTTAGTTAGAACATAGGCACGGATCGCTTAGATCGTGGCTTCAAACTCCCCTAGTCACGTTTAATAAATAGCAATAGGCTAATGGGTAACTGCAAGACTTGCAAGACTCTTGCTGCAAGACCAAGACCAAGACCAAGACCGGGAGTGCAATACCAAGACCAAGACCAAGACCAGGTGTATTGGCGCAAGACCAAGACCAAGACTGTCTAAGTCTCGTCTTGTTCTTGCATTTGGGCAACACTAATCACTATTAGACCGTAGATTTCCGAGGAATTATTCTTGATGCATTTGAGAGTACTGAAAGATGAAATTAAGGAGAGTAAAAAATGTGAAATTTTGTGGTTTTCTGGGGAACTTTTCGTCAAAATTAAATTTTCTTTTGGAGAAAAAATTGTCACCCTTGTGCCATTGTACGAATCGATACGGGAGTATTGATTTTATTTATAAAGATTTTGGTATAAGGACTATCGGTTTCCTAAGGATGTTAATAATAACCGAAATATGAATGTCTTTAAGTCAATGTTCGTGATTTTCTTCTTCGTGTCACTGAAAGTTTGTAAATTTTCACAATAAGAAACCTACAAAAAAGTCATAATGGCAGGTCGTGAAAACGAAAAATTTTACCTTGGATAAGTTGCAGAAAATTAGGAAAAGTCGATTTTCATAAAAAGTTACCCTGGTCCAATTCTAAATTTTCCTTTTTTTTTATCTCATATGATATTTTCAGTACAAAAAAGCATAAGGGATACAATCGTGATCAAGCTTCGTAATAAAATCGGACTGTCTATATCGTTGTAGTTCAAATCTTAATAATATATTGGAGCGCCGCATTTTTGAATTGTGTACCATGTTATCTGCACTCTTTTCTTATAGTTACAACCAACATTATAAGCTAGCTAAAAGATTTTTAAAAGAACTTTCGACTAGTAAGAAAGATATAGTCCTAAATTGAAACAAGCTAATTGTTTGAAAAGTATAGTGACCTGCGCAAAAAAGCTGACCTACGCCGAATGCGAAATACCAATGCGGTTTTCGACCTAATAAATAAAGAACTGATCAAATTTTCACAGTGAAATAGATTCTTCGGAGAATTTAACGTCGACACCCACCATATATTTGTGGATCGTAAGGCAGTCCATGACTCAGTAGACAGATAAATGTTCCAGGCTATGGTGGAATTCCAAATACCATTCCAGCTTGTTAAACTAACGGAACTAACGCTCATATGCACAGATAGTATAGTCATAATCCAGAACGACACCTGACATCTCAAGGTCCTTCCGTTGCAAAAATGCATTAAGACAAGCTTAGAGATTGTCGTACCTCCTTCTTAACCTTGCACTAAACAAAGTTATTCGTGTGCTTGGATTATTACGAGTGGTTCAATATTTAACAGATCTGCATAAGTGGTTGGATATGTAGACGAACGAATATGTGCATCACCAAGTCTGATAATCAGATATCTAGAATAATAAACGATTGACAATGGAGTTACCTTCACACTCTTAGTTCTTTATTGACTAAGGACAACAAGGTCAGCGAAGAAATCAAGAAAATTATAGTTTTTGTCAATGAGTGTTACTATAGTCTGGGAAGAGAAAGGGTCTTAAAACTTAATTACTGACTAGTTTTAACATATTAAGCTAAAACGTGCGTACTTACACATAATGACCAAGTGTGGCTTAAGCATTTTGAGCGAAAGATTCTAATAAGGAAATACGGATGAATAAAAAAGCACAGTTTGTGGCGTATACGGTAAAACTTTGAGTTTTAAGCTGATAACAATAGAGCTGACGTGAAATTTATTAAGGTAGCGCACCTCAGATGGATTGGCCGTATATCCAGATGGAAGAAAAATACTACGGTGAGAAAAGTATTTGACCGATGAGGACCAGTGGGATGATGTACCAGAGGTAGAAAGAAACTAAGGTACCTGGACAACTTGAAAGACGACTTAAAATCCATCGTAACAAAAGAATGAAGAGTTGCTTTAGAAATGGAATGGAGAAATGTTATAAACGATGCTTTGGCTCATAAAGGGCTGTACTGCCAATGATGATGATAAAATTTTCCCAATTAGCTAGAATGATTCTGTAATCTGAAGATACTCTTAGCTCAATTATTACTCCCTAATGTACACAGAAAACTTAGCTGAGTGAATGGGCATTTGCTGGTCACGAAGGATGTTGAATGATCTGGTAATTACGCCTAGTATTGTTGTTCCTGGATTGTTTTTACGTTCTCATTATTCAGCGATGATCCCATATTCTGGGAGAACTAAATAAAAAAAAATCGTTAAGCCAAAAAGAAAATAGAATATTGAAAATAATTTTATAGTTTTTAAGATATTTACTAAAAATTTATCTAAAGTACAAACAAATTGGGCTCCAGCTTTCTAAAACGACATCTTTATGATTGAGTATATGAGCTAAGATATAAAGTGCATGGTAAATTTAAGACTAAACGAGTTATGAAACAGTTATGAAAATTCATAAAAAATTGATCTAATCAAATTAGTTAACCATAATTGATTAAACTACTGAAAAAAATCCAAAGCACATAACTACATAAAAGAAAAAATAATTAAGTTACTTGTTCTTTAAAAACAAAAATTATTAGCATCATCATCCAAATAATATGTTGGAATGATTCAACCTCAAAGTGTCACAGTTATTTACAAGAATAATGTTTCAGAATGCAAGTAATAAAAAAGAGAAATATATAAAAACTATCAAAATTTTGATATTAACAAAAAAAATTAAGAGAACTTAAAATTGATGTCACGTCATTGTTAAAGTAACATGCTATTGAGTATACTCTTTATTTGTGATGTTTAATTTAATTTGGTGTGAAGTTGATCTGTCTGTTAGACGAATTCTTCATGTAATTTCTATAATCTGTTTTATTTTAAAACTTTGATGACCAACTTTGGTTGTTTTCTTCTAATTTTCCTCAATTTTTTAACTGTTTAAAAAAAATAAGCTTCTACTTAAACCCAAATTAATCTTCAGCCAACCTAAAGATATTATCGATCAGTGTCGCTGCTTAAAACACTCTGTATCTTCATATATTTCAACAAATTTCGATATCTGACGCCGACATGACCCAACAACTAATCTCATCATCAGCTACCTGAGTCTGCTTTTTGTTTCTACTCCATTTAAAACATTTTTCCCTAACAGTGACCCTGTAATTTCACACTTAATTGTTTTCTACCTGGCTGGTATCCTCGCCAACAAATTAGATCAAAATGCTTGTGTAACGGTTTCGTGATAATACGTCTTGACCATTTTAAATCTCGTTTTTAACTTAAACGAAGTAGGGGAACATGTTTTGTGTGTTTAAACTGGCGTGTTTATAATCAAAACATAATTAGATCGTTTTTTTTTTAATTTTTAAGAAGCTTATGTAATATAAACCTTATAGTTTACATGATTATCTAACATTATGATACATTTAAACAATTTCTGTGAAAGAATCGTATTTTTTATGACATAAATGTAAACGGTTGCCTGGATCTACCATACATATATGTCCTTCTATATCTTCGTCTTCCTTCTTTCCTTTTAGATCTTTTTCTTTATTTGCAAATGCAGATTATGTGGTGTATGGTTGGAATAAACATACAGAAAACTGCTTATATAATATTAATGATAGAAGAAGCAGCGAAAAGGGAAGGTAAGTCCAATAAAGCTGCTAATACAACATATAAAAGGAAAAAAGTAACTTAAGTGGAAAATATTGAATAAAATTAAGGTAAAAATGGAAAAAATGTTAAAAAATAGACCAAAATATTTACCCGATGCCTGGAAAGGCAGAACAACATAAATGCAATAGTATCTATAACGGTGTTGTTGTGTTAACTTTTTATAAATGAGCTTTTAACCGCAAATGAGCATAAAATTATCCATAGTTGTCTATCTTGGGTAATTCGAATATCAAACCTCTCCACATACATTTGTTGTCTAAGAATCCCCTACCAGATCTTTTTGTATTCGTCTTGCAGCAATTTTTAACTCACCAATCGTATTTGGTGATTAGTATTAATATTCCGCTTATCACGTTTCCTTGGAGGTCGGACTAAAAATTAATATGAACAAGACGTAAATAATGACTAATCTAGTGCTAAATCGAAATATTGTTGTTGATGGAATGGTTCGTAAATTAAACTAAAATGCCGCACAAGAAAGTGACAGATGGAAAAAGCTGAGGGAGACCTATGTCCAGCAGTGAACGCATACAGGTTGATGATGATGATGATTATTCTTATTCCGACGTTCAATATGTAGTTTTGACCTATGCTGTGTCGTAATGGGACTTTACGAGTCCCAATAATAAAGATTTCCATATTGAAAGTCTTACTCCTTGGATACAGTTTGTAGCACACGTAGAATTTTGGATTTATTGTTTTTGAATACCTATTATATAATAAAAGACTTTTCGAAGTTTCCCAATAGGGAGTAGGGACGTCCTGTTTTTGAAATGTCATAGCGGCCATTTTGAAAATTGCAGAACTGTTACTTGTTGACGTTTGTATTTAGTATACTCTAACAAATTACCATGGCAAGAAGATTTTATGCTAATAATCGTTCTTTTGTGAATACCTATCGTGCATTACGTGAAAGTTATGAACCAAATCATCATCCTGATGTGAGTGTAATTCGTCGAATCGTGGAAAAGTTTGAACGTGAATTTACTTTGCACGATACGAAACCACCAACTAGACGCCGAAATGTAAGAACTCAGGACAATATTGCTGCTGTAAGAGCCAGTGTAGCGAAGAATGCAAGTGTGTCCGTAAATCGTCGTTCTCAAGAACTTGGACTCACCAGAGTGGCAACTTGGCGAATTCTAAGAAAATATTTAGACTTACACCCTTACAAGATTGTTCTGACTCAAGAACTGAAGCCAATTAACCATCATAAGCGTCGTTTGTTGGCTGATTGGGCTCTAGACAAACTCGGAAATGATGGCAATTTAAAAAAAAATAATCTTTTCTGATGAAGCTCATTTTTGGTTAAACGGCTTTGAGAATAAGCAAAACTGTCGTTTTTGGAGTGAAAATAATCTACATGAGATTCTTGACAAACCTTTGCATCCAGAAAAAGTCACTGTCTGGTGCGGTTTATGGCATGGTGGCATCATCGGACCTTATTTTTTCGAACATGGTGTAACAGTCAACGGTGAAAGGTATCGAACGATGATAACGGATTTTTTGTGGCCTCAGTTGGATGAAATGGATTTGGATGACATGTTTTTCCAACAGGACGGTGCCACATGTCACACTACTGCCCCAACCATTGATTTATTGAAGGAAAAGTTCCCGGAAACATTGATTTCTCTTGATGCCAGAGATCCCAGGAGAATTTAGCAACTTCGACCAGATGCTTGGCCTCCAAGAAGCTGCAATTTAACAGCGTTGGATTATTTTTTATGGGGCTAAGTCATTGGTTTATGTGAACAAACCACAATCCATTGAAGACTTGAAGAGGAACATAGAGCACACCATTCGTGAGATTAATGCGGATATTTTGCATAAAGTGACCGAAAATTGGGTTCATCGGATTCGCTCCTGCAAACGTAGTCGCGGTGGACATTTGAATGATGTGTTATTCGGAATATAATTGTTATCTATTATATTTTGCCATCAAATTTTTTTTATTTATAGAAATTTTTACCGTTTTCGTTCAAAAAAAAACATCAGGATATTCTTATTGGGAGACCTCTTATAATAATATAACTCATACAATATATAATATTTCATGTTACAAAACATTTAAAGTTTCTAAACCATTACAGCCTTAGGAATTTATTTTTTTCGTTCCTTAAAAGACGACCTCTATTATTACAATTTGTTACACATTTTTTCCGTCAAGATTACATAACGATTCGTGTATTGTTTGCCTGAAAATAAGATGTTAGAGATAAATTGTAAATGGACCTTCAATTTTTTTGTCGAGTTAAAAATGATGAGTCAACCATTGTTGTATCGGCATTTGTTGCTCCATTAAGTTTTATAATTATATATTTTGGACAATAAAAAAGAATTAGTCGATTTGAATTTGAAGATCGATTAGTTACAGTGTGAAGAATGTGAACAAAAATGTTCAGTAAGTTAATATTTTGAAAATGTACGTTGTTGTCCGTCATATAAACAAATAAACAAAAAAAATAATGTTATTTAAGCGTTCTTGATTTACATTATGTTTAATTATCTTCCTGTAGAAGAGATTTACGAATACTTTATTCATCTAAACATTATGATGATACAGTAATTTATCTTGTTTTCTTTCTAATGCCGTTTATTATTAATTATTCCTCCCTGTGAAGGGTAAAAATTTCACTTCTATTTCGAATTCGGCCCCAAACGTATATCTAGCAGCCATGAATGTTCCTTTCTCTCTATGCATCTCCTTTAGTCTACATATATCATATGTAAATCTATCATAAAATTAATCTTAATATATCATATTTATGACTTATTATTAAATTATGTACTAATAGGAAAATTTTCGCTGTTTTATAATGTATAACAGTTTGTTTGCTCTTGCTCCTTCCAAATGTGTACTATCCAGTAATATTTGAACCTTTTTATATTGTTGTCTATCGACGATCATAAATATAGCAAATATAATTCTCATTGATAAGCTCAAAATCTACAGACCCATAAGTCTAATACCAATCATATACAAGATATTTACAAAGATCATCAACAACGGACTAACAAATGTTTTAATGCTGCCCAGCCAAGAGATCACGCTGGCTTCAGAAGTGGATTCAGTACCCTGGACTACATCCATACGGTTCGATCACTAATGAGTAGAGTTAAAGAATATGAAATACCGCTAGCAGTTAGCCTTCCAAAACTTCGAGAAAGCTTCTGATTCAATATATCCCAAGACAGTAATAGCTTTGACCAACCAAGGCAGTCACAAGTCATATAGAGAGACTCTAGCAAATATATATAGAAAAGCAATAGCTAAAGTAAAAATTTACTAAATAGTCAGAATTTCCCACTACCAGAGGTGTCCGAAAAGGAGATGCAATATCGCCAAAGCTCTTCGCCGCAACCCTAGAAAATATATTCAGCAAAATGAACTGGCAAAATAAAGGATCCACTGATGCAGAATATTTCAGTCATCTAAGATTTGCAGAAGAATTTGTAAAAATAAAGTTGACAAAAACAAAAACAATGTAGGTACAATGAGCTATTGGATGACAACCTGTTGTGGTATTAAATAGGTTTGGTGGTTGGTTGAGGTGTCTTTTCACTACTTAGTCAATTAATCTCATGATAAATGTATTTGAATTTTACTATATTGGTTTAGTTATAATGTTTATACTTTTAACTATCCACCGGATAGATATAATAAACAATAACACTATTACTTGCGTAAGTTTATATTCACCTAGTTTATGATTAACACAATAACGATTGTTAATCTTATAATCTCCTAATCTAATACCGTCTTGTATTGGTATTTACATTGTTAATAATACAAACAAAGTGAGTTTTCAATGTTACCAGTTCATGTAGGTTCATTATCATTTTAACTATAAATAATTCGTATATTGACTTATTCTTAAATTATAAACCTTTATCTGCTTTTAATTTTTAACAACACTGCACTTAAGACAGTAGACGAGTATGTATACCTGAGACAACTAATACATAAATATGGCTCCTTACTCCGATAAAAGTAACAGGAGAATAAAATTGGCAAACTTACAATAGATGATCCAATAGAATTGCACTGTGGTATCCAAGAGGCATAAGGAGACCAAGATGACGTCCAAACTTAATTGGGGCTATGACATATAGAAACCAGCAAGTGCAACATGGCACAGAAAAGCGAATATTATAGACAAACGTGGGCAGAAATAAAGAATGAATATGTAAGAGAAGCTGCACCATAATCGGTAAAATACGCTGATCATGATGGTAGACTGGACTATCGAAAAAATTAAGAATAAGAATTTAATTTTACAAGCAAGACAATTTCAAAATTGTCTATATTGTCACCACAAATTCGCTCGTGATTTTCTCTTATTACCGCATCTAGTAAATTCACTAACAAAGATCATATTATCTAAATATTCAAGCAATCGGAATTAAATAACGCCCCACTGTTTGAGACCCACTGATCATATCTTAATTGCATATCGGTCGTCATAGGGTAAAAGGACTTTACTTACGAAATCACCGGTCATGGCGAAAGTCCTAAGTACAATTAAGACGATTTACAAATATGTAGAAAATGCAGTTTTGATCCCTCCGTCACAATAAAGTCATTTTTCAAAATTTTACAGTTATGTCATTATACTTTCGGAACAGCGATATTACCTACATTCATACCTAACTTAATTAAAATGGTGTAATTTATTTTCCACCGTATTAACCACATTAGCTACTACAAGAGCCACAACCACCTTTGCTTGTGCAATATATTGAGTAAACGCGTACTCTTTTTATATGAAAGAGAATTGAGTGCATTGATTGATGTCAATATAAGACAATAACTAGCCTAATTGCATAAAGACTTCAAGAAAATAAAGGTTATTGGGAGAGAAGTTGCTAATCAGTTTGTGAAATGAAAAATAAAAGACCATTTTGGTATAGCTGATACATAGGATTTTCTGTAAGTCAAAACACTTGCACCAGTCACAAGAAAAATAATTACCTTGTTACCTAAACTCACGTTCCAATTAAATGACATTAACAAAGACCATTCTCATAGCAAATCAGCCGCATATGGACAAACTTCGTTCGACAATAAGATAATAATAAATTTATTTGCCAGCATCTAATAACAACGACATAACAGATATCGATTTACAACAACAGTTGGGAGGTATTGTGACCGAGGGCTTTCACTGCGTTCTGCCAATAAAACACTTAACGCAAAAAAACGGATAATTCTCTGCTCTTGTATTTCTTTTTATTGATGCGCACCGGAGCATTTCCTTATGGATGATTGCGGAGACATTTCTGCAAAGTGGAACGAAATTGAGGTTTGTGTTGGTATGAGTTGACAGTTTTAATGTTAGGAGCTTAAGAGAAAAATTGATGTAACGGGAGGTTTGACCACTGATTTAAAAGGCAATTTATATGCAGTTGCGATCGATTTATTGAATCATTTGACGAAACGACAAAAAATTGATGTGATTTCTGATTTTTGCTGTGAGGTTAATATACCCAAAATTTGCATAAAGAGTGAAACTGGAGTAAAAGCTGAAAAGTTTTATTTAAATGTATTGTATAGCTATATAATGTGCCTTTTGTCAAAGTTTCACGTTAGTATTTATCAGTTTTTCTATTTCTAACTGATAGTGAAGATTGAAATAAAACAAAACGTTATTTGGTAGAAACCGGTAGCAAAGACGAGATGTGTGTCTACTTCTCAGAAATAAGCAGAAAACAGCTTATTAAAAGACTGGAAAATATTGAATAGCATGTCTCTAAGGTTTTGTTGGCATAAATGCTCTTGTTTAAAAGCTCCCACTATTCCATTTAGATTGCAATGCCAAATAATTGACGCAACTCGAAAAACTACACAAATTCATGGAGGCATTTGAGAAGATATCCAGAAAACATATACTCTGCAAACAACAATATACCTCTCTTCTGATATATAAACATAGAAAAGACTTATGGAAGAATACAAAAGTCTCTTCGAAAAGGATTCATATAGCGAAAGAACTATCAAATGTGGAACATTGCTTCGGAAATTAGACAAAGCAAAAAAAATGGGAAGAGATATTTGAGAGAATGGACATGACACACAGCAGTAAGGTACCAACTTCTACTGAATCAAAGCAACAACAAAACAACTATCCAAGCGAATCTAACTTTTCGCCTTGCCTATTAAGAAATTAAAGGCAATAGATAATGCATGAAAAACGGCCAGTATTCAAGTGTAATCAAAGTAGTTATAGTATTCAAAGGTTACTGAAATGATTTAATTCTAAAAAATATCGCAAAGCTCAAAGCTACTCTAGACAATATATACAAATACCAAACTACCTCAAGCGTAATCTCTCAAAAACACTAAACATTTTCCATCTAAATGCACACAATGGGAGGAAAAAATTGCAAATCACATGGTTGAAAAAGGTCGTAAAACACACAGACGCGCCTAAATACCACCATTGTCAGAATACAAGGCAAGAAGTCGCCACCAGAAACGACTAACAAAATTGGTTAGAAATAATAAAGCGTTTGCCTGACAATTTAAAAACAGATGTAACTGTTTTTCTATAGGAGAATTCCCCTGTCCAGTATCTGAAACAAATCGATTTACACAAAACAAGTTGACATTGTCTTGAATGAAACATGCAGTGAAAAATACCCCATCTAATTCCCTACACAAAGTGACAGGTTTCCCACTACCCAAAAAACTTAGAATAGGTGCTGAATATATAGAAAAGTTAAAAGAAACCTTTGATGAACGACATCCATTACACAACGCGAAATCTACCACAAGGTTAAAATTCAAAAAAGTTTTTTATATTTTGTGCCAGAATTTCCGCCAGAAACCTACCCTCTATCTTAAGAAGAGAGAGATTCTCTGGTAATAGTCTTGGTATGAAGTACTGCCCCAGTAAATACGAATAAAATTATGTGGAACTCACACATATCTTCTATCACAGGTGTCCCTCGACCTGTACCCTCGACGAATTATAGTTGGTCAGTAATGTTACAATAGACGTGCCTCGGTATTGCACCAAAAACCTTAGATAAAATTACACAGGAATCCAGATTCAAAAAAGTAAAGAATTTTGTTGAGAGAATTTTTGAAAGCAGAAAAAAAAACATGGCAGTATTAGAAGTAGGTATCTGAAATATATCAGAGCATTCGTCTTGTTCACCTGACCTGGCATCATGTGGTTTTTACTATACCCAAGATTAAATAAGAAATAAAAACAATATTTTAAACCGTTAAGGCTGAGAAGGAAAACGTGACACACATCGCAAAAGGGATGACAAAAAACACTGAAATGTTTTGATGGAACGGTTTATTTTTAATGGGATAATGTTAATTAATAAATTTTTGTTTTAAATTATACGCACTATAAAAAATCCTAAATTTGATCAGATATTTTCAATCGCAAATGGCGAATCATAATCAGTTAATAAAAAAGAGATCCGAACGGTAGATGAGAACAGTAACTCGCCACTTTCCACTAGTGTGCGTTGGAATCGCGTGCTGCTTCGTCTGTCAGCGGCTCGCGGCCGCAGTCTCGACCGGCATTTGTTACGCGCTCGATCGTTATTCATTTGTTCGCGCCGAAATCGTGCTCAAACAATCGCGAATCGACAAGCC
The DNA here is from genome assembly GCF_040954645.1 of Diabrotica undecimpunctata. Lineage (NCBI taxonomy): Eukaryota > Metazoa > Arthropoda > Insecta > Coleoptera > Chrysomelidae > Diabrotica > Diabrotica undecimpunctata. The sequence goes on from NC_092805.1 coordinate 175,204,893, forward strand.
TTACTCGTTTCCTTCCGGATTTCGGGATTGTGAATGTGCGGTTCAGTGTCAGTGAGAATTAAAGATCCAAACAACGTAAGGATTACTTGAAAAAACAAATGAAAAAGGAGTCGATTGTGGCTTAATCTTGTAACAAAGGTGATCGAGTGGATTGACCATGTGTAGTACTACAACCAAGGTTTATTAAGTCAATTTGTGATACATATAAGTCAGTCTTTGTTTGTTTTTTTCGTTTTATCGTGTGTTTTTGGAGAGTATGTTCTTTTATATATTTTCGTTAATAGTTACGAAAGTCTTTGCAATTTTCAGTCTATCACTCTAAATATACTCAAAGATCATATATTAGAACCTATAGTAGAAACCCTCAATTCAGAAGAGTGATATCATAGTTTAAACGCCGAATATCCTCAAATTTAAATGTACACAGCGGCCCTCGAAAACTGCCTGTTTTCTCGATTGCAATTTGCGTTTCCTCATAAGAAATTACAGAATATTTAAAGTAGTATATTTATTTGTGCTTCTCTATAGAAAAACTGACCAGGAGTTGTTGTACAGTGTAGCCAAATATTGTTCACAAGTAGTAATTATGGTCATACAAAACCTGTATTCTTTCACGCAGCGATTATTACCGTCATAAAAATACCAAAAAATATTATTTTTTCAATAGTAAAAATTGTAATTAAATAAATTTTATTTATATGTTTCGTTTCGTTACATATTTAAAATTATAAAATAAAAATCGATATTTTAAAACAATATTTTTCAATCGTTTGGCAACTTTGGAATTAGCGACGGAATCCCGACCCGCAGAAATCCGTAAAACTAGTTTTTGTCGAGCAAGTGCCCAGCCACAATAGTTCATTTACATAGGCGTTTGTAAGGGTAGGGCATGTGTTGCATTTTGTGAATATATTTTATGCGATAAGTTTGTGTTATTGATAAAATGTGTTATTGATAATACGACTGTTATAGTTTGTCATTTTATAGTAAATTTTTAGTTATATTCTGTGATTATTTGGTTTGAGTTTTATTGGAGTTGGACGAAAAACCGAGTTGTTCCAAGAGAAGACAGCAAAACTCTGATGTTGATTCCAAAAATGAAAAGCCGCAAAAGAGACGGAAAATGTTAACGTCCGAAGAGAAGGTAATGATACGAAACGTTTATGAACGAATTGTCGGCAGAAAAATGGCATTAAATGTTAGCTAAGCGGTCGACATTTGTAGCAGTTTAACAAAAGTATCCGTTAGCTGTATTTATCGTGTACTTAAAAATACATCGGAAAATAAAAAGCAAGAAAAAGGTAAAACTAGAGGTAGGAAAAGCATTGTTTTCGATGACGAGACAAGGAATATTATACGTCGAAAAATTCATTCATTTTATTTTCGGAGTGAAATTCCAACACTGAAAAAAAATTCTCAAGAGCTCAAAAAAGATGACTCTTTACCCAAGATATCTCATAGGGTCTTATTCAGAACCATGCGCGAAATGAACTTTCGATATGTAAAACGCAACAGAAAAAATATGCTATTAGAAAAAAATGAAATTATTCTATGGAGAAGAAAATATTTAGAAGAAATACGAAAAAGTCGCAGCACTGGATGCAAAATATATTATTTAAATGAAACCTGGATTAACGAAGGTCATACAGTTGGAAAAGTTTGGCAAGATTTAAATGTCAAAAGTAAACGCGAAGCATTTATAGAAGGCTGGTCTACAGGATTAAAAGCTCCATCAGGAAAGGGACGGCGTTTAATCATCACCCATATAGGAAGTGATACAGGGTTCTTTGATGATGGTTTGCTTCAATTTGAGTCGAAAAAAACAGGTGATTATCATAAAGAAATGACTTCCGAAGTATTTGAGCGCTGGTTTAAGAGAATCTTACCAAAATTGGAATATGGGTCTGTGGTTGTTATGGACAATGCGCCATATCATAGCCGCAGACTAGAACAATTACCGACGACGGCATGGCGGAAAGGGAGAATTCAAGAATGGCTTACAGAAAAGGGGATTGCATACGAAGAATCAATGCTCAAAATTCAACTACTTGACATTGCACGGTTAAGGAAAAGTGAATATCTTAAATATGTTGTGGATGAAACTGCAAAAGATTATGGTGTCAAAGTTCTACGTCGACCACCTTATCATTGCGAACTTAATCCCGTTGAACTTATCTGGGCGCAAGTGAAAGGAAAAGTAGCACGCAATAACAAAACGCTCAAATTAAACGAAGTTAAGGAACTTTTGATTCAAGCAATTATCCATGTAACTCCAGAGAAGTGGGCTAAATGTATAGGCCACATAATTAAAGAAGAATATCGTATGTGGGAACTTGACACTCATGTCAAAGTTTTACTAGAGCCAATTATAATTACACCAGGTGAAGATAATGACAGCGATAGCAGCACTGCATCTTCAGATTTAGACAGCGAATAATATTTTCTAATAGTCTAGTAGGCATCAGCATAAAAAAACCAAAAACAAAAAAAAAACGAGAAGAACATAGTAAGTGTGTATAGTGTTTGTGTTTAAATAGAATAGTACAATGTTTTGTTACATCCAAAATTATTTTTATTTTGTTTTTATAGAATTTTATTTTATTTTATAGGATTTTATTTTGTTTTGTTTTATACTGTTTAAGTGTTTTGTTTATTTTATTTAATGGGATAATATGGCTCTTGGCGAACACCCAATTAAAAAAAAGTGACGCGCCACAAGACATACCTCTCGGGTGGTGTGGAAACTGTCTTAAAATTTGTTTTAAAAAAATTTCATTGTGTAACTCTTTAAGGACGGGTCACGTCAAAAGACGTTTTAGCGTAACTTCCGCGACAGCCTGGTGGCATCAGTAAGCTTTCTGCAAAATTACTTGTTTTTTATAGCTTTTTGTTTGTGGCATTCTGTATTTTTAGGAGACTGTATGGAATAAGCCACAAAATATTTATTTATAGGTTTAATTTACTGATTTTTCGATCTCTATATAAAGACATAGTTTTCAAATATACAAGTGATAGTAATATTTATTTTTCTATGGCTTTTTGCTTGCCGTTCTGTATATTTAGAAATAATGTTGGGAATAAGTAACAATGTATTTAATTGAAATGTTTAATTTACTGACGTTTCGATCTCTATATAAAGAGATCGTTTTCAAATATACAAATGATAGCAATATTTATTTTTCTGTGGATTTTTGCTTGTGGCATTCCGTATTTTTAGGGAGAATGTTGGAAATAAGCCACAATACATCTATTTACATGTTTATTTTACTGACGTTTCGATCTCTAGTACAGAGACCGTTTTTAAAGTTAAGAAAAAAAAAAAGAAAATAATATAAGAATATATAAATATAAAATAATAAACAAATAAAATAAATATAACTATAATTTATATCTTTGAAAACGGTCTTTGGATATAGAGATGGAAACTTCAGTAAAAACCTGCAGATAAATATATTGTGGCCTATTTTGAACAATAATATATAAACAATATAATATAATTAACGTTAAAATAAAAGTGAGTGTACGCCACTGGATTCTCATACGACTTTCCCCACTTCTACGACTTCAAACGATGACTCACTCTCCCAAATAGTGAAATTAGAGTTTAAAGCATTTGAATTTTTACTCGAAGAACAGTTTTTCGCAATAACAAAACTTTGTGTTCTTGTCGTTGTTTTTGGTATGATAAAAGAATGTTTGGTTGTTGTTTGTTATGTTAAATGCCAAAATATACAAGAGTTTTTATATAAAGCAGTTTTATATTTTTGAATCAGCGAAAAATTTTAAAATAGCGTATTCAGAAAGAGAAATAGGGTAAGGTATTGCAACAACCTGTTTTTGATATTTTTAACTAAGAAAAAGAATTAACTGCACCAAATTAATCAATCTTATATTATTTTGGAAATGATGTAGTGAAAAAATAGTAAATATAGCTGTACACGAAGCGTCAAGGACTATAAAATTGTAAGTCGTGGTAAAAATTGGAAAATAATGCAGTCTGTATAAAAAAAAACAAAGCATCTGATGCTGGGTTTCTGACGAAGGGTATTGTTTTAATTAGAAGCATAAAATAAGTTGTGAATCTCGTACTGAGAACCACATGCAAATAGGGAGAATATTATCAAAAGTAATTTGTGTATATTTTTAGAAACCGAAAAACAGTGGTCACCAATAACAAATAATCAAAAGAAGAAAAAGAAAGGACACTACCACCAAAAAAGTTATTTTAAGATTAAAAAAAATTGCCAGGAATATTTATATGAATATGTAAAATAGTTGGCTAAGAAATAGAATGGCCAACCAGGAACCGATAATGAACAAAATAGCAAAGAGACAAATGAACTGGTATGGGCATCTGATGAGGATGCAATCCAATAGAATAACAAGAAAAATTTATGAAGCAAAAAACATCGGAAAAAGAAAAAGAGGCAAACCAAGAAAAAAATGGATACAGCAAGTAGTAGAGGCGGGAAAACTTAAACAAAAATCACTCGAGGAATTGAAAATAATGGCAGGAAACAGAAAAGAATGGAAGAGGTGGGTAAATGGAAATTAAAATAGCTAGGCCAAATCCGACACCCTGATAGGGTAAAAGGAATGGGAGAAAGAAAGAAAGAAAGATGTAAAATAGTTTTCGTTATAGTCGATAGACTTTTGAACGCTTATTCTTCATCTTGATCTTTTCCTGTTTACGTAGTGCTTTCTTCGATTTAACTAAAGATTTGAATATATCTAAGAAACCAAAATCTTGTGATTTTATTAATTACAACAAACTTATTTCACTCATTGCAAACAGAAAATTTTTATTGATAAATAAACCTTTGTTACATAATTACCACATTGCACTCCAATTTAATTGAATCTGTGAAGTAATAGGATTTCGTTTCGATAACTGTGTCTAACTGTGGCAATATAGAAATGAACGGTGGTTTATAAATGCTTACTAGCATATTGCAACACGAAATCAATTAAGATTTTATTCGTTATCTTTTGCTAAACTACTATACAACTAGCACAATGAAAAATGCATAATAATGAAAAGCATTTAAGTTGTTTTTGAATGTCAGTATTAATTATTGGACAAAATTTGTTTTATTGGTCTTTATATTTGGAAATAACTGCCAGTCGACTATTGTTACTTTTTTTTAAGTCTGTAATAAAATGCAATATTCATTCTAAGTATTTTCCATAATATTTCCTACTTTATATTAGAGTTGTTATTGGTCATTTGACATTCATAGGGACACATAGAAAAAGATCACGGTAATCTTTTGAGTTTAAGAAGATAAATAATCAACATTCTAAACATGTTATCTGGGTACTTTTATTCAACTTACACACTGAGTTCTGTTACTTTCAAAATCAGTAAGCAGCTTCATATACACTTACTCTGTTAAGTCACCATATAGAAATGATTCAAGTCCAAGTCCACTCCTTTGTCAGTGATATCAAAATACGTACTGAGTCTTACCGCACAACCGTCTCGAAAGTATCTTCATAGTCTGTTCCACGTTCTAGCATAAAACCGCGTGCAACCAGACGTGATTTATAGCGAACAAAATTACCATTTGAGTCAGTCTTAATACGATAAACTTAGTTATTCTCTATCATTTGTGCACCATTGGACAATTTGAGCTTGTCCCACGTGTTAATTTATTAAACTTGAGCGCCTTTATCTCTTACTCCGTTGGTTGTTACCACTTGCTGAAGTCCTCACAATTTATTGCACTTTCATAAGTTATAGGTGGTTTAAGTGTTGTACCGTACTTTGCTACACTATAATAGTCAGAGTTAAACAGTGTATTTCTATTGCGTAGTTGTCTGTCAAATGTGGCTTCAATAAAAAGTCTATCTTATTAGAGGATCTTCCTTTTTTCATAACATTTCTGATATATGCTATTAAATTCTTAAATTATAATTTCCTGGTCAGTGTATCGTTTACTTTGCGTGTATGTCTAACGACTGCCCCTATATATCAGTTTGTTTGATTTGTTTTATATTGAAGACTAATAATCTTCTCCTTCGTTCCAAGGTTTAGACATTTAGATCCATCTTTTCATGCTGCGTCTATACTAGTTCTTTTCATTACGATTTAGAATTTAATATTTCTGTGAAAAAGCGGAAAGAGAAGTTTCATTTCTCTAGCTTGTGTTGTTCCTCGTGGTTTCATTTTTGGGACTAATAAGTTTTTAGCTTTTACAATCTTTATTGTCGCCTTTTTTAAAGAATGACATGCCGTTTGCCATATTGTAGCAATTTTGAATTCCAACAAACATTGATGTATAAATTCTAACAATTTTAAATGTAGCAAAAGACTTAGAAGTTCCATAGAAGACCATATCTTAGAAGTTCTTTGTTTATTTGGACCTTTTATGTTGTTCTTCTACTCTATAATAATGTGATCTACCTCTTCAGTGTTGTTGGAGGTTTTGATTTAAGTATCTTTGATGTCTCTTACATAATTTTCTTGTAAATTTGTAACTTCTTTTTGTTGATTTCAATATATTTCCATTTTCATTTCAAAGCCAGTTATCATCAGTGGTGCAACAGCTCTAGTTGAGCCTCGACCTTCCTCAGTCTATTTCGCCAGTCGCTTCTGTCCATCGCCAGCTCTTGCCAGTTTGCTGCGATCTTCTTCTACATCCGCTCTCAATCTCAGTCTCGGTCTACCTTGATTCATATTTCCTACTGGTGCCGCTAATCGTCTGGGTGGATAATTTTTATTTTATCTTGACACATGTTCGACCCATACCTACCTATTTTTATAAAAGATGAGGTGGTAGGATGAGTATTCTATATATTGTTAATTTGGATTTGGTTTTTTGGCTTAAATTTTTATTTTTTAGTTGCTTATTTAATACAAAATAACATTTGTTCGCTATCAGTACTGTTCGTTTTACTTCTTTTTTACTTCTTCAGATTTCATAACTTCATTATCGCTTGTTATGAGAGAACCCAGATAGTTAAACTTATTTACTATCTCATAATGATAGTGGTCTATGCTAAAGTTTTATTCGACGTTTCTAGCTCTGTCTCTGTTATTTGGCATCGACGTCAACATTTAGTTTTTTACTCGTTTATTTTGAGGCCCATATTTTGTGCGGTCGTTAAGTAATTGGAATCCATCTCATAAGTCCTCGTGTGGTAAGCCATAATCTGCGTCGACTTATTATAGATTGTTCCCCTGTTGTGTACCTTGGTATCTCTTATAGTCTTTTCTAATGCTATATTAAAGAGAAGACATGCCAGCGCATCTCCCTGTCGTAACCCCGCATATGTGTCAAAGGCTTGTGACAGATCGCCTTGTATTTGCACTCTGCAAAACACTTTACAACTTAGGACACTGTCGAGTCCATATACATGAAAGTTATCAATGTAAAATTCTTTGATTTTTTACAAGATTTGACGTAGCATAAAAATCTGGTCAATTGTTGTCTTACCTGGCCTAAAACCGCTTTGATATTCACCAATGAGTTCTTCCACGTACGTACTTAAAAGGATGTACAGGGTGTTGGAGAATATATAATTCCTTCCTATAATTTTTACATTCCAACAAATCTCTCTTTTTGTACAGTGGATATATGATTCAAGTGCACCATTTCTCTGGTATTTGTTTTTCTTTCTAGACTTTGACTATTATGCTGTGAATTTGGTGCATAATGCTGTTACCTCCATGTTTGATGAGCTAGCTCTGCAGGTATAAAGTCCACTCCTGGAAAGTTGTAATTTTTAAGGCGTGTGATTGCGTCTGTCACTTACAATATTGAAGGAGTTTCTACGTGAGTGTTATTTTTACCTTTGGGGTAACTCATCATTTTCCAAGTAGGTACCAAGTAGCTCTTTAAAGTGCTCAACCCATCTGCTTTGTACTTCGTCACTGGTACTAACTGTATGTCCATTTTTGTCTCTACACATCGTCAGCCGTGTTTAGAGTTATTTTCTTCTTTTATGTAGAATGTTATAGAATTTTCTTGTTTTATTTTTTCCCTTTAGTAATTCAAGCTCTTGCATACTCTGGTATTCAAAGGTCCGGTTTTTTCTTCGATGCACGTGTTTTTCCTCCTTCTTCAGTTCTTTGTACGTTTGTTCCTTATTCCGTGTTCTTCTTTGTTGCATAAGTTTATACGCATACTTTTTTCTTTTAGTGATATTTCTTCACATTCATCATCAAACCAACCTTTGCGTGGAATGGGTTTTTCTTTTCCTAGGATGTCATCTGCCGCTTCCTTAATTTCTCTTAAACACATATATCCCATTGCTCGCAAGCTGTTAAATTCTCATTCACAAAGCTGTTTAAGTTATAATCACATGGTTGGTTTTATTGCATTTGCAGTTATATTAAGTGATTTCTATAAATGCATTTTATTTTCTTTTTTGTCTCTTTCTGGAGCATAATGAAGCAATAATTATGCAATGTCCTTTAGCAAATTTTTATCTGGTTGTTAATATAAGTTCATTTACACTATTCCAAACGTCCACTTCTTTTTACCGCAACGAGTTCTTATACTTCACTGCCTGTCACTGTGTAACCGACCAAATTTTTAGTTACAATTTCTTTCATCTTTCATTTATGACAGCTCTTATGGATATTTTACAATTTTTTGTGCTCTTGTAAAAGGATCTATATCTCTGTCTTTGAAGTCTATCTTCATTTTGGGCTACCACTATTGCATCGTTTTCTTAATAGAGAATTTTAATTTCATTGTTCCGCATTCTGTATGCTCTTTCTTTATTGGCGTTCTTTATAAATTCATCCATAATTAGATTGAATAGCATAGAACTCAGTGAATCCCTCTGTCTTATTCCATTGCAAGTTCTATAAGTTGTTCATCTATTCTGATTTCCATTTTATTGTTTTGATAGACGTTTTCAATTGTTTTTATAATATCCAGCGGGATCTCTTTATTATACAAGAGATGAATTACTTCTTTAAGTCTGTCAAATGCCTTCTTCAAGTAGATCAAACATAGAAATTCGGATCTATTATATTCTAATGCGTTCTCTGTTTTATAACGAGTCTTGAATCTTTACACGACTTTCCCGTACGGAAACTTTGTTGATCATCTGCTTTTATGTTTATGAGCTACGTTATTCGTTCTTGCTAAATTTTACTTGCAAGTTTCAGGCTAGTATTTGGCAAATTGATGTATCTCTAATTTTCTAGTTGTTTCTTATTACTCTTTTTGAATAACAAGATTAGCTCGCTTGTCCTCCATACTTCTGGTATTTTATTGTGTCTTATAATTAATGTTGTCTTCTAGTTGATCCGTAGTAGTTCATAGTAGTTCAGTTGATCCGTTATTGACGCTCCACATATTTCAACAATGCATTTGGTATCCCATCTATACCCGTTTGTGGTTCTAAAGTCATTTGTTGTTCTTCTTTATATAACTTGTTTAGATACTCAATTCATGCATCCTTTTCGATGGGTTTGAGTCTATTAAGTTCTTCATCTTCGCTCTTTGTCGTCATATTTTCTTTTGTATACCATAAAAATGATGTTCTAGTTCTTTTGAAAACCGTTCCCAGTGCTCTTTTTTAATTTTTTTTTACCATTGCATGTGTTTTATTTCTTATTCTCCTAGCCGGTAACTTTTGTATTCATGTTGTACCTTGTTTGAGATGTAGTTCACATATGCTTTGGGACAGACTTGCTTTTATTTATCTTTCTTTCGCTCAGAGCTTCTTTACACCAACACGGGATTTAAAGTCACCTAGAATGAGCACATATATTCATTCTGTGGAATTTCGTTTGGTCTGTTTTGGAGGTGTTCGTAGAAGTTTTCTTTTGTATTTACATATCTGTTGTTATCAATGCAAAAGAATTTTGAAACAAGAAATGGAATTAAAGAAAGTCAGAAAGTATTTCATGATATTTTAAAATCACTGAAGAAAAATGAAACACAACAAATATCATAAAGAATGGTAGCCAAGGAAATTGTAGATAAAAAAGAAACAAAATCTTAAAACAATTATTTACCAATCATAAGGAAAAAATAGATTTTATCAATAGTTTGAAATTTGCTTTGAAATGTTTATGATTCCTATAACGTGGTAAAAATAAGAATCAATAGCAAAATAATAGAATTGTGAAATGGGATTGCACAAAATATGACCAATAGGGTTATCACTCAAAAGAGTCGAAGGTTCTAGACAAGGAGAATGTTCAATATCCATAATACATACATGGATGACGTACTTGACATGATAAATTTATGACACAAGTATCATGAAGAAAATGGAAAACGAGATTTTAAGTTTGGTCCAGTCGTCAGAGAAATGACCTCTAAAAATCATATGAATAAGCTGAATTTGCAGAGAATCTCAATTTTGGGATCCTAAAAAAAGATGCAAAAAAGTTCACCACTTTTACCTCCCGGATTCTCGTTAAAACGCCCCATCGTAGGGGAGAAAAAACTGAAAAAATCGATTTACTAAGAATCTGAACACCGTAGAAGCCGTGCGCCGTATTGGCACTTCTTGTGTAGAATGAACCGTTTTTCACAAACAACGCTTGAATCGACCGGCGATTATGCGTGAAAGTAATCAATTTTAAATAAAATTTTTCTTTTTTAGGCATACTTCAAATGCCTCACATTTATTGCCAAAACTAAAAACCGAAATTTTATGCTAAAGTGTTAAAAATTAAGATCTATCAATGGAAATTCTCTAGTGCCTGGTGAATGAAAGTGGTCAATGTTATTGATCTCATGAGAATCATAAAAAAGGCAAATACCGCGCAACGTTTATTTATTTAACAGCTTTATTTATTCAGCTATAAAAACTAGCTTCAAAAATCAAAGTTTATTGGGTCAAAATACAAACATTGCATACGAAAGCTGCATTTTTCACCTTTTAAAACCATCAGTGTCAATAGGACACCGATCAAAAGATATGGAATTGATTTCTCGCACTTAACTGACGTTCAAAATCGCCGGTCACTTCAAGCGTTGTTTCTAAGAGAACGGTTTATTCTACACAAAAAGTGCTAATAAACATTTTTCTTCTTTTGTGTGGCATACAGATTCTTGATCAATTTTTTCCGTTTTCCACCCCATGAGGTGGCGTTTTAGGAGAAAGCCAGAATAAAAGTGGTAAACTTTTTTGCATCTTTTGGAGACCCAAAATTGACATTCTCAGCAAAATTCAGCTTGTTTGTATGATTTTTAGAGGTTCTGTGGCATTTTCGCCTCTGATGACTGAAGTAGTTGGAATGACATTTAAACAAAAATTATGGCAGTAGTAGACGAACAAGAAAGGACAATTATAAATTTAGAACAAGTTTGAAATTTTCAATATTTAAGAGCCAAAATGGAGTGGAATGAAAACCATAAAATAGGGATATTATTTTCATTCTAGGTTGTTAAATTTTCGTGGCTGGTCCTATTAGTTTTCGTAATTATTTGAGATTTAGTCTTGTATCCTTACCATATTTTTTCGAGTTGGTTCAGTGGGAATATATGTTGTGTGTGTTGTTTTAATTTTGACTTTTGGCTGACTTTCACTAATAGTTTGTATTATATAAAATATCCAGTAGGATAATCCCTAAGTTAAGCGATATTGTGTATTTCTTTTTGTGTATTGGTCCCAGAAATAATCTGTTTCAAGACATTAGCTCATTGCAAGAACAAAATCACAAGGACAGATATACAACTCCTTTGTCATACGATATCTTCTTTCATCTTATCTGCCTATGTCGCTACTCACTTTTTAATTTAATATTTTAATAAAATACTTATATCTTAACAATATAATACAGCAAATAATGATTTTAATGTTCAACAAAAAATGTATCCAGAAAAAATTACAAAGATAACCCAAAAAACCTAGGGTTAGAAAAATAATAAAAAACAGTTTTAAAAACAGAGAAAAACAGTTTTGTATTAAGTTGTTGTGATTATGTACAAAAGCTAGAAAATATTACAGGCAAAAACAAAAGAAAAAATAAATCAAACTTCGTAAAGAATTAATATTTTTAAACGTTGTATAGTTAAGTTGGCTCAGTATGACAAACAGCTTCCCATTTTATCAATGTATGTGTTAAAGTATGTCTTTATTTATATCCACTATGCAGTTCTCGAAACGAAATGATATTTAAGGAATGTGATACAAGAAAAAAGCGTTTGGCACACGACAGGTGCTTTGTAAGGTGTTGTGGAATGCGCCGGAGCCGCGATGTCAAAAAGTGGATCAGTGGTCGGTTATAAGACTATCACGAGTTGTTAACCGTGTTTGCTTTTTGTGAATTAATGGCGATGATCTCTTTTTTACTGCCTCGTTCGCGGTAAATATGTTGGATTACGACAATGAACGAAAAATGGATTGATTCACTCCCACGTCTGTAGTAAAACGGTTCTATTTTTATTTGTATAAATTAGTAGTAAGCAATATGATGAATTAGCCCAAATTATTTAGACAAAGTATTACTCGATGTAGGGTGATCTATTTAACCCTACATTGCCAAAAAATTAATTTTTTGTAAAAAAAATTTTCTATATTTTGTACAGTTACAGATAATATAAGAAAATTGAAAAACGCCTTTGGTTTGTATTTATCTAATAATAAAAAACAGATGTAGTAAATAGATTAACTATATGTTGTTTCCAAGTAAATCCTGCATCCAAGTGTACCCCTTTAAACTTCACCTCGATTACATATATTGTGATAGAGCAGTTTGTCCAATGATGGTATTGATATTCATTGATGGATATATGATATATATATATATGATATCCATTGGTACGGATGCACATCAATCGAACTATTGAGAGCGGCAGCATCTAAGATCAGAATAGCAATGATTGCCAGTGTTATTTTTAGTGAAATTAATACTTTGTGATTTATATTTGTTTAAAGAGAGATGAATAATTAAAAACTAACTCAGATGTTCGTTAATAGAGAATGTCTAATTCAGAAAGATGATAGCTTATAAAATATGTAGTGTCATCAGCAAATAAAACAGTGTTAACTCCATATTTCTGAGAGTATACTAGATCATTAATATATGTAAATGAAAAATAATATCGGACCCGAAACCGAGCCTTGAGGGTCACCATACATCAGAAATTGTTTTTGAGACTCGTACTAGTTAACGTTAACATACTGATTACGATTTGACAGATGCAAATCAATAGGTTGAATAGCAGAACTATCAAAATTATAATAAGGAAGTTTTCTTAGCACAATACTATGTGTGACACAATTAAAAGCCGTCTTCTCCCTATTGGGCCATCTCCTTTCGAAGGTTGGCGATCCAAATGGCAATTGTAGCTTTGGAAACTGCTGCACGAAGATTTCTGTGGATAAACTTTCAAACCATCTCATCAAATCTTTCAGCCACAAGTTCTGGCGTCTTCCAACTGATCTTTTGCCCTGCACTTTATCTTCCAATATGATTTGCAGTAATTCATATCTTTCACCTCTCAACACATGGCCCAAGTATTGTATTTATCTCTCTTTGATTATGCTAAGTGATTCTTTTTGTTTACTTATACGCCGAAGTACCTCACTCTTGGTAATTTATACCCATGGAATTCTCAGCATCCGTCTGTATATATACATTTCAAAGGTATCTATTTTTTTCTGTTACAGAGTTCATTGTCCAACTTTCACAGTCATACAGCAAAACAGAGAAAACGTAACATCTGTTGGTTCGAATTCGGAGCTCTGGGTAAGGCCTGATCTCGTAAAAAATGTTTTCATGTTCATGAGTGTTTTCCTCGCTTGTTCGATTATTCATAGGATTTCTTTTTTTGGGTTACACTGACTGTTGATATTTGCTCCAAAATATTAAAGCACAAAAGTTACCTGTTCTATTATTTGTCTCTTGGCATACAAATGTATCTTTGTTGTTATCTTTGAATATACTAAAATTTTATTTTTGAAAACGTTTAGATATAAACCGAACATTTCGCTATAATAAACTACCGTATTTATTATATTTTACTTAAAGGAGAAGAGATTTAAAAACTGAAGATTACTTTGACAGACAATGCTGGAAATTAGGATGCGAGAAACGCCGCCAGCTGCAGAAGACTCGTCTATTATATATACGAACAGAACTAAAAAGTCTTGAATAAAATAAAAAAACAGAATATTCAAGAATGGAGCAGTCTACCAGCAGTAAAGAGAGAGATCAGAAAGACAAAACAGTATCCTAATTAGAAATTATATTAACCATAATGCAGTAAATGCAAGTCATGGTCCTAATATAGACAGAAGAAGATGACTATTATATATTATTTAAAAATATTTTATCAATTTTCAGATGATTTAAAATTCAATAATCTTTAGATTTTTTGGTTTATTCGAGTATCGTCATAGTTTAAGAGAATATTTTTCTTAATAATGAAGGTTAGAAAAGTAAAAGCGTACACGATTATTAACAAAATAATCGATTTTATAAGAATAGAAGTAGACCGACCAAAACTTTCTCCTAATTTGGTGTTTATAATTCATTATTATACTTTCATTTAACATTTTGTTGGTGAGGATCTGGTAAACACTGGTAACAAAAATTAGTAGCCCTGTTCTATCGATAATTTATTTCGTGGCTCTACTTTTTAAAAGTAGAACGAGGATTTTAACAAATAATTAATGTTATGGTTCTATTTAATAGCTCATTCGATTTAATTAGATGTCGATAATAGGGATACTAATAAATTCGCAGAATTTAGAAGAAAGTTTAGAAACTGATTTTTAAAATTTGTAATTTTATCTTTAGTAATTATTTACTAACACGCAAAAACAAAAGGAATAATTTAGTTGTACAAGGCTTAAAAATAGACACGACTGATGAATCTGTATTAAAAAGAGCATTTAAAAGAAGATGTAAATATTGAGGAAGCATTAAATCTAGGAGAGATAAAATGCCTAATAAAGATAACGAATACGGAACATCCATGCCAGGTCATGCATAAAAAGAATCAACCTAGGTACCTCAAATATGAAAAGATATATATTAATCAAGACTTGACAGTTACAGAAAGAACAATCTAAAAAGTACAGAACTAAGAGCCAAAGAAAAAAAAGTACAAAGAGGGTTCAATACTTTCACTGTGGATGGTGAATTATGGAGATCAGAAAATATTGGCAGAATAAAAAAGGAAGATCCAAAAATCAATTACAAATAACTATAACGGTCTATACAATGATAAAGGTATACGGTTACGGAGAAAAAATAAACGGAAAAAAATTAACTTGGGAACATAAAATGTTAGAAGAAAGGATGCTGAAGGAGGACTAAGAGGATTGGTAGGATAAATCAAAAGATATAGTATTATGGTTGCAGCCATAAAAGAAACAAAATAATTGGAATGCGAGATAATGGAACAGATGCAATCTTTTTCAAGAGTGAAGGAAAGGACAGAAGGCAAGCTACATAGTTATTAACCCCAAAGGGAATGACGATGGAAATAATTTCATTCAATCCTATTTCAGAAAGAATGTTTAGCATCAAAAAAAGAGGCAACAAAAGATAGACCAACATCAAAAATGTTCATACCTCATCTAAAGAAAAGCATGAGGAGGAAAAGGAGAAATATTATGACACATTTGCACAAGAGTATGACAACTACCCAAAACTATATTAAAATAGTCATTAGCGAAAAATTTGAAAAAACAAATAACGTAAAAAATATCAAAATCTACTAGATAACGGTATCTTAGAAAAGATTAAAAGAAAATTGCAGAACTAGCACTAGAGGAAAAGCAAGCCCAGAATTGGAAAATCTTGGCTAAACAAGTGGCTGCGTTGAAGTAAAAGAGTTCAGACACAAAGAACACCTCAAAAATAGAATGAAAAACCAGAAAATAATAAAATATTGGCCATCAGACCGTTCATGTATCATGTATAATTTTTGGTGTTAGCATGAGTAGCTGAATGATTTACTTTTAACCATTTGCTTTTAATGTAGTATCTGAAAAACTCGAATGACAAATACCTGGGTGTGTACCAAACATACACCAAGCACACCAGACTAAATAAAACCAACTACACATCTTATTGAGCTCGCATTTAGATTCAGTTCAATTTTCTTAATGTCTCGAAATAATTCGAACGACCGATGATTATCTCCTCCCACAAACGTGGTCTTTTACTCTAAATTACCTGAATACATTACGGCCCACGATTTTACAACGACCTTAAATTTTCAAATCGGACGTAAGTCGATTAATCGAAAAAATGCGTGCCTAAATGCACGTTAAACTGTATAAACTATTAAGCAATTTTTAACTACGGATGTTAGTAGTTTGGGAATTACGAGGGAACTCTGAAATGCGCATTTTAAAATTACCATAATATATTTTTATCAGTTATGTATTCTACCTTTTTCGTCTCTCACTGTTTGTCGAAAGGGATATTCTTAAAGATCATTTAAACAAATCCACCTATTATATGTCGCCTCGAGTATTCGTTTAGATTTTCCATGTCTGCACTAGAGATTATTAACATTAGATACGCGGATGACACAGTGGTATTCGCTGACAGTTACGAAGCCCTCCAGGAGTTAATGAATAGAATCGCAGAAGTGAGTCAGAGATGGGGACTTTCACTGAACATTAGGAAAACAAAATGTATGATGGTCTCTAGGAAGTAACAACAAATTGAAAGAATCAGTTTGAATGGTCAACCGATAGAAAGAGTAAAAACTTACAATTAAAAGTGAAACTGGAACAAACCATGAAGTGGAAATATCCAGGAGTGGCTAGTATACCTGTTGAATACAAAGCACGTGGTGTTCGTGTGTATTAAGGTATAAAAAAAATTGCTTATTACAAGCTTAAATTTTTATTTTAAGAAGATCTTTTCGGAATAAAATCATTCCATCATCAGTTAACTAAAAGAGAGAGTAAAAATACCAATATTAAAAAACACAAGTTAAAATTTAAATATATAGAAATAACACATTGGTTTTTTACTACTTACATAAAAAGTTGTTAAAAAACATTGTATGGCCACTTAAAAAAAAAACTTTCGAAGGACATCCGTATTAAAATATAATCCTCATGGTTTTATCAAGGTAAATGCAATAGACTTAACTTATTGATTATTAAAAACTGAAGATGGGGGCATCTTACATGACCCCCTGTAGCTGGTGAAGTTTTTTCGACTTACATTACCTCTGATTTGTTTTGGAGTCTTGGGCTAACTGATATAAAGATGGTATGAAAAATCAGTTAGTACCCATCAATGTCAAGTGGAATGATGTAGTAGGAGCAAAAGTCATTGTGCTTAAGTTTGTGAATAGGCAGTTTTTAGTGAAGTATTGTGTTTTGTGTGTAGTAAAATCAATAGCAATTTTTGGTATTTAAAAGAGGTGGTAGAATGTAAAACAATGAGTGACTGTGTTGTAAAATAAATTTGGTATACCAGGGAAAGGCAAAATTTAAGTTAGGTAGTTGAAATTAATGAATCATTTGGAAGCGGTAAAGAGAATGTTATTACCTAATTGTTTCCTTGTATGAAGTAGATATAGATAAAAGTTGGTTTGAAATTTGTGGAAGATGAGTCGAGGAAAAAGAAATAAAAGAAAGAGAAAGAAAAGGAAGTAGGAGATGAATGTAAAGATGTAAGCTGGGGATACTGAAACTGATTGTGATAAGAGATTGATAGATGTGGCGTGAGTATTTATAAGAAAATCTGTGTGTTTAGTCAGATGGTAGTTATTGGAGATGATGGGAAATGGGATATTGGAAAAGGGATGTTAGTGTATTAATGGTGACAAGAATAGAGTTAAGTATGGCGGATTAAATAAGGTGATATTAAGATATGGGAAATTAGAAAGAAATGTAGAAGTAAGTAAAACTGGATGTGTAGTTAACAGAAAGAAAGTTAGATCAGGAAAATAATTGTCGATGAAGTGGAACAAAGTCTCTATTGATGCTGGTGTGACGATTAACACAATTGGGACTATTTTTCTTTTCCTTGACTATTTCCAAATCCTCAAAAAGGTCAAGTTTCAGTTTTATTCAGTTAGTCCATGACCTTCTCACATCTAAATCAACTAATCCCTCAGTCATCACACTAATAATAGAAATACTTTCCTTTTGTTTATCACAAGATTATTTTTCTTTCAATAATATTTTTTATAAACAACCTGATGGCTTGGCCATGGGAAGTTGTCTTTCCCCCTTTTTAGCTGACCTCTTCATGAATCATCTAGAATCCACTCAAATCATGACCAACAATACAATTCTACACTGGTTCCGTTACGTTGATGATTGCTTAGTTTTCATTAGAGGTAACTCAAATACAGCTTTTTCCTTATTAAACACTATCAATAATATTCACCCCAATATCAAATTCACTATGGAATTAGAATCTAACTTCTCCATCAATTTTTTAGACCTTTCCATCAATAGAATTAATAATGTCTTTGATTATAGCATCTACAGAAAACCCACACAAACAGATCATGTCATTCATTTCAATTCTAACCATCCCATTTCACACAAATTATCTGCATTCAACAGCTTCATTCATCGTTTAGAAATCATTCCATTATCCAACACTAACTACATCCAAGAACTAAACATAATCAAACAGATTGCTTTCAATAATGGCTACAACCCAGATATCATCCATAAACTCATTTATAAAAAGAAACGTAAATTGCTTCAACAATCAGCTTACCATAACATTACTTCAGATTCCCCATCTTACTTCTCATTACCATTTCACTGTCCAACACTTTCCGAATCAATCAAAAACACTATCCTGAATTCTGTTGAAAATATTAAGATTTCCTTTAAAGTTAACAATAAATTGAGTAGATCATTATGCAATAGTAAGGACTCTATTGACTTCAGCAAACGCAGTGGGGTTTATAAACTTCAATGTTCTGACTGTGATGCCACTTATATTGGTAGAACTTGTAGATCTCTAGTAACCAGGGCCATTGAACATTCTAAGTTAGATAACACTTCTTCTTTCTCCCATCATCTCAAATATCACAATCACACAATCAAGGTACCAGATGATATTTCTCTTCTTCATAACATCCCAGGTAGAGATTATCTCAAACTTGACCTTTTTGAGGATTTGGAAATAGTCAAGGAAAAGAAAAATAGTCCCAATTGTGTTAATCGTCACACCAGCATCAATAGAGACTTTGTTCCACTTCATCGACAATTATTTTCCTGATCTAACTTTCTTTCTGTTAACTACACATCCAGTTTTACTTACTTCTACATTTCTTTCTAATTTCCCATATCTTAATATCACCTTATTTAATCCGCCATACTTAACTCTATTCTTGTCACCGTTAATACACTAACATCCCTTTTCCAATATCCCATTTCCCATCATCTCCAATAACTACCATCTGACTAAACACACAGATTTTCTTATAAATACTCACACCACATCTATCAATCTCTTATCACAATCAGTTTCAGTATCCCCAGCTTACATCTTTACATTCATCTCCTACTTCCTTTTCTTTCTCTTTCTTTTATTTCTTTTTCCTCGACTCATCTTCCACAAATTTCAAACCAACTTTTATCTATATCTACTTCATACAAGGAAACAATTAGGTAATACCATTCTCTTTACCGCTTCCAAATGATTCATTAATTTCAACTACCTAACTTAAATTTTGCCTTTCCCTGGTATACCAAATTTATTTTACATCACAGTCACTCATTGTTTTACATTCTACCACCTCTTTTAAATACCAAAAATTGCTATTGATTTTACTACACACAAAACACAATACTTCACTAAAAACTGCCTATTCACAAACTTAAGCACAATGACTTTTGCTCCTACTACATCATTCCACTTGACATTGATGGGTACTAACTGATTTTTCATACCATCTTTATATCAGTTAGCCCAAGACTCCAGAACAGATCAGAGGTAATGTAAGTCGAAAAAACTTCACCAGCTACAGGGGGTCATGTAAGATGCCCCCATCTTCAGTTTTTAATAATCAATAAGTTAAGTCTATTGCATTTACCTTGATAAAACCATGAGGATTATATTTTAATACGGATGTCCTTCGAAAGTTTTTTTTTTTTTTAAGTGGCCATACAATGTTTTTTAACAACTTTTTATGTAAGTAGTAAAAAACCAACGTGTTATTTCTATATATTTAAATTTTAACTTGTGTTTTTTAATATTGGTATTTTTACTCTCTCTTTTAGTTAACTGATGATGGAATGATTTTATTCCGAAAAGATCTTCTTAAAATAAAAATTTAAGCTTGTAATAAGCAATTTTTTTTATACCTTAATACACACGAACACCACGTGCTTTGTAAAAACTTACACCTACCTTGATACGAACGTAAATAAAAATTGGGACAATTCGCTAGAAATAAAATCTAGGATAGAGAAAGCAAGATCTGCATTTGAAAAAATGGCTAAACTATTCAAATACCATGATTTATCAGTACCCATAAAAATTAGGTTATTACGATGTTAAATCTTTCCTATACTGTTGTACGGAGTTGAGTCGTGAACTTTCACAGTCGTTACTTGCAGGAAAATTGAGGCTTTCGAAATATGGCTTTATCGTGGAATCATTGAAGATATCCTATACCGACCACGTTACTAACCAGGATGTTTTATTAATAATGCAAAAAAGGAAAAGAGTTCTTAACCACAATAAAAACAAAAAAAATCGAATACCTCGGTCACATCATGAGGAACAACGAAAAATATGGGTTGCTGCAATTAATTATATAAGGAAAATAAAAGAAAAACGAGGAAGGCGAAGGATTTCTTGGCTGAAAATCTGCGTACATGGGTCAACACAACAATCACAAATCTTTTTAGACAGTTTGCAACTGATAGAAACTACAAGAAGAAGAAAACTAGGGATAGATTACTTTTGACAAAATTTTCAGGGAAGTTATATTTTAGTTGTTTTACTGGTTCTGTTTAATCTCCCAATTATTCGTTTGATCTAGCTTTTCAAAAGTCATATTTTCCACTGAGTCGATTACAAAATTTTAATATACCTAACACAACCTAACCTAACCTAATTCTAATTACAAAAGTCAGTCAAGATGATAAACTGTTCCCAATATATCTCTCAATGATCGTAGAATATATTTTTATTTGTAATATATATTGATGTCTTCAAAACTTACTGCATTCTGCGTCTTTTTCTCTTTACTTCTCTCTCTATCTCTTTTTATGGGAGTGTATCTGTAACTTCTTCTTAGAGAAATAAACCAAACGACATTTTACTTTTTTTTCTAACTTAAAATTGCTTTTTTTATTTTTAATATTTATTCTTCACTTTTTTCGGAATGCAACTTTTTTGGGTCAATATTTTTTTTTTCAGTTGTCTACAGATTCATAATAAAATAACTATTTTGCGACTTGACTCACATAATTTCTACAATGATCATTTCATTATTGTTTATATGTCAAGTTTGGTTTGATTTCATGTTTTTTTAAAAAATTTTTCTGTTACTTTATTACATATACTACCTAAATCCAGTATATGTTGTGATATCTACGTCTAGTAACATTTATTTCTGCATATTTTTATTTTTTAACAATATTTTACATAAGCAATGTTTATTTTACAAGAAAAATGAAATAAAATAGTTGACAGGTGTATTGCAATTCACATTGTTCTCACATGTTCCTTAATATTGTTATTCCTTATCCTCTTCTTTTGTATTTCTATAGTAGATATAATAGTCGATGAAAAAACTGTACAGACCAGTGTCACTTTGGTTCGAACTAGTTATCTTTCCTTTAATAACTATTCCTTTCAGTGTTTTATGTTCGTTCAATCTGACATGTCCTGTATGCTAGTTATATATGTTTTTATTGTCTTTATGGTAATTTTTACTCAACTAGTTTAATGCACTTATTTTCTCTGTATATATTCTCTAACGGTATTCAATATCTATCTTCAACAATCTAAGCTTACGTAATCTGATATTCGTAAAATAAAATCTTCGGTTCAATTTCTATCGCATGGCAACAAAGTTGTCTCCAAATTACTCCAAAACTAGGCAAATGTATGTACGATTCATCCCCCAATAAAATCGCAAACCTCTTAAAAGTCGTAAAAACTGCAACAGCACACTCGAATGAGTACTTTAATTTTATACCGAAGCGTAGAGTTGATTGCCAGGCAAATCTGTTGAAAAACGGGTTAATGACGATAATAAAATTTGATGAGATATGTACAACGTTAGAAACTTTACGAAGAATTTGTATTAAAAGTAATTAAATGTATACGTAATTAATTTTTGAGTAAATTGTTCTTGTCTCTTTGTAAACTATAACCAAGAGATACACATAGTAGGTTTATATATAAGTTTATTTAGTAAATTTACTGTACCCATAGAAAAATTATCTTAAGAAATATTCTGGAATAATGTATTACAACAGCAATAACCAGTCGAGAGGCAATTATATCACTATATGGCAATGAAATAACATTATATGTGTTATTTGACTATCAGAAATTTGTGTGGAGTTACATTCAGCCAATAGGCTCTATTATAAAGGCTAGAAAGAGTACCTATATATACGGTGGAGTAGGTTTTTTAATTAATAAGAAGAGGAAATCCCAAATTCAAATAATTAATAGCACCTTGGACAGGTTTACATGTATGTATGTGATGATGAAATAAATACTTTTTACGAAGACCTTAAAAAAGCCATAGACCACAACAAAACCTAAAATAATAATAATGAACAAAGTTAAAAGAAAGATTGAACACTCAAAAGACATAATTGGAAATTTCGGATTCATCACAAGAAACACAAGAATTTCTGGGAAAAGAGAAAATGTATGCTATTTCAACTCTTACAAAAACCTACCGTTTACAAAAAGAAACCTAACAGAAAGTGGACTTAGATCGCACTCAACGGAACTACCAAAAATGAAATAGACTATTTTCTCTCAAACAACAAAAGAAAACATTTGAAGACTTAACAATAATAAACAACGTAACAACTGGTAGTAATCATCGTATAGTTAGGGAAAAAATAAATATTAACACGAAAGAGAGAAAAAGGATCTTAAAAAAACAACGCAGATAGATGCCTTCAAAGTAAGAACAAATGGAGAAGAATTCCGGAAGGTCTTAGCAAGTAAGTTCCAATTAAACCATTCACATCTTCAGGACCAAATTGACTACGTTAACCAAAAAAAAAATAAAAACCTTCTCAAAGCCGGACCACAGGTCGCAAGGAAAACAAGAAATAAAAGAAGACAAATAAGCAATGAAAATAAGTAACTAATAAAGGAAAAAGACAACTACTATCAGAAAAAAACGCCATATTCAAGAATACATAGAACTAAATAAAACAACTAGAAAATAACTAAAATGTGACATCAAAAAATGGAACGCAAACTTAATAGATCAAGTCATAAAATATAATAGGCTTAAAATGTTTAAGATCAACAATAGGTGTTCAGAAAATTATCAACATTAAGACACCAATAATAAGGAAGAGAAGGAGAAATATAAAATAACAAAGATCGTTGAAGACTTCTTCAAAACCTTGTACAGCTTGCAAAGCCGGTCTAATGAAAAAACAAAAGAGAACTTCAAAAGGAAAATAAAAAACGTGGGATAAGATGCAACATCAAGTATAGAGGGATTCGAAATAGAAAGACATTTAAAACAGCTAAAGAATAATAAATCTCTAGCACATAACGCGACGGTTTAATTGCGGAGCTTTTGAAAATAAGCAAGACAATACAAACAGAGCTATTTAATAGATGTCTGCATAATATCAAAATCTCTAAAGACTTGAACGAGAGTTCAATATTCTATTCTATTCTATTAATACTTCTGCACAAAAAAAGGGGACAAATGTGACCTAAAGAATTATAGACTTAAATCGTTGCTCAGTCAATAATACAAACTATTTATAAGAATAATTAACAATCGCTTGACTTACAAAATAAATCATTTCCAACCGGTAGAATAGGTTGACTTCCACAAAGGATATAGTACATCAGACCATTTGCTGACAATGAAAACATTGATAAAAAAGACAAATGAATACCAACTATCCATGTTTCTGTCATCGTATACTATGAAAAGACATTTGACAGTATCCAGATGTAGGCAATCGAATAAACTTTTAATAATTGTAGAATAGATTCTGTATAATAGTATAATTAGACAAAAATAAGGCGAAGTAAAATCGCCAAAGCTTTTTAATCTAGCCCTAGAAAACGTCTTCAAAAACACAA
The DNA here is from genome assembly GCF_040954645.1 of Diabrotica undecimpunctata. Taxonomy (NCBI): domain Eukaryota; kingdom Metazoa; phylum Arthropoda; class Insecta; order Coleoptera; family Chrysomelidae; genus Diabrotica; species Diabrotica undecimpunctata. Next base: position 175,229,077 of record NC_092805.1, read on the forward strand.
ATACAAGAAGAAGAAGAAGTGTTATTTGATATAAAATAACAATATATGGCGAAACAGTCACAACAATAATTTATTCATAAAATCGTATAAGTTCCATATTAACTAATTCCAGCTTCCAGCAATGACTGATTAATGTTAAATATTTCCAAAAAAAATAATATTTCGTAACAAAAGCATACAATATTTCTATATAAATAATTGATATGCTTACTGGTTTATTAAAAATTTTCATTCCTAATATGAAAAATCGTCTGACAGAGAACCAAGTACTTACCTGTTCAGTACGTAGTTGAATTATGATGCATTCCAAGGTCAGAAGTTAACACCGGTATGGGATCCGAATAAATATATCAAAACTATGGATAAGCGCAACCATGCTTATTGCTAGTGATAGGCATAAACCATGGGATCAGTATAAACATAACAAGTTATTGGCTATCATCTATTAAATTTCATATAGTCCAGGCATTGCCGCATTTATTTATATAATGCAAACATGGATAGAAAATTTCGTATTATTTGTAACTTTATTACAAAAAATAATATTTAAATACAACTTAAAAGTAAATAGTGGTTAAGCTAAAATCAATTTCTAGACATTTCTACCAACCTTTCATCACTTTCTCCAAGCAAGCAATAGTTTGACTCAGGCAGAGAGACTTGCACATCCCATAAGTACGGTATTAGGGTGATACAATTCATTGGAGCGAGGAGAATTAACTCGAGTAAACAAGAATCACTCTACCTTGCTCCAATGCTCTAGTCTATCTAAAATCTTTCGAATTGTGGAGGCAATCTGCCAAAAAATTCCCGAGTATAACGTAACACGTAATACTACAACGGACATATTAACCTACCTCCAAGTATGGTGGAGATCTTTGTGACCACGCTGTGTTTTGGAGGATATTCAATAAAATAATTATTGTCCCCTATTTTTAATGAGAAATAACCATAAAAATAATTAAAAATACTTTTATTTTGAATTTGACGTTTGTTTGACATTAGTTTTCTTAAGATAATTTTAAATTTGGTATTCGCTCCGTGCGTGACCATGGTAGGGGTACCTTGAAACGATGCCAGCGTGCGTAGCGGCGAAATATGACACAATTGGAGTCTACGCATAAATTTTATCAAAAATGTGTGCAAATACATATTGCGTATTTAATTGTGCTAATAATAGCAAAAATAGCAAGTGTAGTTTTTATAGGTTTCCAAAGATTACATATAAATTAGAGAAAAGAAAAAGATGGATCCGTGCGATTAATATGAAAAAGTAAAATATCACATAACATCATTTTTATGCAATTAAAATAGGAAATATTTAAATAATTTACCTTAAATGATATTTTATAAGGCTTCAAGCTAACTGCAGAGTGCCTGATGACTTTAGCTTTTATATCATAACTTTTACTATTACTGTTTTTAATTATATGCTCTTTCACGTGAAAAACTTGATTTGCCAGTACTAGATTTTTAACTTTTCTTTTCCGTTTGGGCTTAAAATGATATATTATGATGAATTTTGAGAAACCCAGTTTTTAATACTACATTTATTTTGTACATAAACTGAAAAAATATAGTTAAAAAGTTAATTATTAATAATTGTCAATTTCGCCTGTATTTAACAATGTCAAACATATGTCATTAATGTCATATGTTTAACCTGAAAATTGGTAGACTCCAAAACTGTCAGATGAAGGCGGTAGGTGTCGCGTCAGTCACGCACAGAGCGAATACGATTATGTGTATATTCTTCTTAGCCTCCTTTTATCAATATAAAAAATGTCATTATACAAAAATGCGTCAATGTCAAAAAAGCTAGAATTTAGGAACATTCTAGGTCAGGTACAATCAATCCAAAAGAAATTAGGTTTAGAAAAAGTAAAGTTATCGCAATGACGACCTCTGTCTTTCTATTTTTAACCAACTTAAATTTTGCTTTATGTGAGCAACGGCAACGGTATTGTTGACTAAAAATATGTGCTCGTTGCTTTTTAACAATTTGGATTACTATTGTGAGTGTATATTATCACGTTTTTGTGTCTATGGTATTTTTACGTTAAGACTTAAAGGGGGAGCCTTAATTTCAACATCTGTCATTCGTGCACATATGTCCGAATGTATAGCTGGTTCCTAAACAACTGATACGACTCTTAGTAAGGTTTGATCATTTTGAGCAGTGTATTTGATTGATCTGACATTATATTATATTTATTATGACAGACAAATTATAAAATAAACAAATAAACAACAAACAATTGATTACATACTGTTAATTCATAAATTATAAGAATTATTATAAAGGTCTAAATTTTGATATTATTTTAAATTGCTGCATATTATAAAGAGTGTATAGGTTAATGATAGTTTTTGCATAAAATAGGGTTGTTATTATTTTTATTATTATTAAGGAATAAAAAAACAACTTAATTCAACAATATATTAAAGCAAGAATTGTAACCAAATTAAAAGATAACTGGGCACTATCACAGGCAGCAAAACATTTGAACATAAGTAGAACCACAGTTTTTCTATTAATAAAAAATGAAGGGAACAATAAACTTTCGAAAGAAAGCGAGGGAATTTCCTTCTCTCGAAGGAAAGGAGAGAATTTTGTAATATCTCCATCAGCATTGATAACAGCTTTTGTAGACTTCGGTCCATTTGCGTGAAAGGAACTATGAAATTGTCTTCTTCAGAAAACTCTTCCCAAACCTCTTGTATACCATGCCACAGCTCTTTAGTATTTTGAGGTATAAAATTACGTAGATACAACCGTTTTATAATAATCCCCCACACATTCTGGGCCATGGTAAGGTTTTGATGTTATTATTCTGGAGCCACTGGTTTATTATATTGTTTTACAATGGGAAACATGATGTTTTCTAGAATATTCAGATAAGTCTGCCCAACAAACCTGCCATCAATACGCCAGACCATTCTCATTCCTCTAGGTGAAATCCATCCCTATGCATTGGCGCTGAAATGACCAGCTGCTTGATATCTATCAACATATTATAGAGGATTAAATATATTACTATCTGGTCTATACACCCCAATTTTGCCCTTTTTAGAAGATTGAAAAATTTTCTCATCTGTAAATATTACCCTGTCCCAAAAATTTTGATTTTGTAGCTGATGGCTTAAAGCAAATTTGTCTTGATTGCTTCTGTTGTGGTGTAAGAGCTTCTTTTTTGTTGCAGTTCGGTACCTAAGAGGAGATGCTTTAATTCTGCACCAAGTTGTTGTCATTCTTACCGGAAACTGTGACATAATTCTTGCAGTTTTCGTATCTTCAACAGGATTCCCTTCTAATATTTCCAAAAGCATACAATCTTCACGAGCGGTAAATATTTTTGGTCTTCCATAACCTTGCTTTCTTTCCTAGAGTTTCTTGTTCTCTCCATCTTTTATTAGTACTAACTGTTGTTCTGCTTATGTTACAATGGTTCGTTACGGCAGATAGTGACCAACCATCTTCTAATTTTGTTACAATTCTTGCCTTTAGTTCTTTGCTAGCATGTGGAGCCATTTTTTGATGTTGAACAGAATAAGTTATCTAACAAATTTTAAGATTTGGCAGTGACCGTGACAGTATGTAAATAATAAGTATTTATCCTTCAAAATACACGGCTCAATTTTCTACAAAATACGCTTTAAGAGTCGTATCAGTTTTTTTAGGAACCAGCTGTACATTCGGCATTTCAAAACGAAAATGTTGACTTCCGCTCATATCTTTAAATAAAACTGCTTTTTACTGCTTTAAAATAAGTTTTTGTCTTGTTTATTTTTATATGCAGTCAAACATAGACCTGTTGAAGAAAATGTACAATTATTAATTTTAAAAACAAATCCGCAGAAAAGTTTATAGAATTGCCGTATTAAAATAAATAAAATAAAATATGTAAAGTGTGTGCTGTTGGTTTCTTTTGACTAAAATATGTAATGTACTCACGCTAATCTGTCTCAGAACAATGAAAATGCGTTTGACAATCACACCAATTGCGGATAAAGAGACGAACTGATCCTCGATAATAAAACAAACGTCGTCGTCGTCGTCGAATAGTCCGCATAGACCGCTTTTCATTCAGCCGCCGCAAAATTCGACACCTCCTCTTTTAGTCACGGATTAAAATTTATTGACATTTTGTTTAGTACGCCTCTATCTCAGTACATGTAGATAGGTACATGGCGTTAAATTATACTCAATAGGGTGTTATTTATGAAGAAGAAGAATGTGGGAACCCATATTTATGTAAATGCTGAGCTTGTTAAGATATAGCTACATACACCAGTCATTTCTATTTAAGAAGTTATTGCTTCAGTTAAAGAGATTATCTAGGTATTAGTAGAAACATTTTAAATGTGATAAATGTATATTGTTACAAATGTATAAAATGTCAAGTAAAAAAAGTAATATTCCACATAAAAGTATGTTGATATTGTCAAAATATACACGAAGTACGCACGAATCAAGATAACTGAACTTCTCAGATCAGTGTTTGATCTGGCAATTTTTACACAAACTTGGTGTAATGGGCCAGGAGCTGGACCTGGAGAGCTTTTTTGATTATAATTTCGGCTTCTTATATTATAACATATTCAGTAAAAATCGTTTCCCTGAAACTTAAAAAATACTTCATAAATGAAAAAAGGCATTTACTATAAGATAACTCATCGTTTTTCCTTTAAATTGATGAAAGTTACGAGCTTATATTCTAGCTGGCACTATTTTATAAAACTTAATGGGTAAATACTTTGAACCTGTTCTGAATCTCTCAAGGCGGCCAAATTCTGGTACAAGATTACTTTTGTTCCTAGTGGGATAATTGTGAAAATCTACATGGGCATTGTATTGTTTAAGATTTTGTTTATTGTGCAACAGACACTGCAAAATTTTAAAAGATCTAAAGGAGTTTTAACCGTCTGATGTAAATCCGAGCCCAGATGTAACACCAACACCCCAGGTTGGCGAGTGACCTCAGGAGACACTAGCATAAGTTAGATAAAATTTAAAGTCACTATGATAAGCTGTTAAAAAAATAGTTACCCTGGAAGTCACTTGTATAAGATTCCTGAAAAAGAAAAGTTTTTTTTGATAAATAAAATGTAGATTATTCCCAGGTTAATTCTGCATTCAAGTATATCCCCAGAAACTTCGTCTCGGTTGCACATTGTGGTAGAGCAGTGTGTTAAACATTAGTGTCAAATTCAGAAGGGCTTATAATAGAAAGTAGTGTCATCAGCAAATAAAACAGGGTTAACTCATTCTTTTTGAGAGTATGTTAGGTCATTAATATAAATGAGAAATAACATCTGACTTCAAACCGAGCCTTAAGGGACACCGTACATCACTATTGAACTGGTTAAAGTGAACATACTGATCACGATTTGACCGATGCGAATCAATTAGTTAAATAACATTACTATGAAAATTATAATACGGAAGTTTTCTTAGCAGAATACTATGTGTAACACAATACAGATTGTTATCTGTATTTTTTTATTCAACAATTCTAAAACAAATCTGGAAAAAAATGTTTATGGAATTTAATAACACATCAATCAGCATTTTGAATTTTATTTGGTACAATTTATGGATAAGTAAGGTGTCTGAAAGGAAATACTTCTGTGGTCAGATGTGTGAGTGAGATCCATAGGTTTTGTGGTACCATCAATAGTTGTGAAGATATTGTCTTCACTGTTTTTTATGAGATTTTAAGATCTAAAAAAAATACAAAGTTTTAAAGCCTTGATGTCCATTTCATTAACATGAATATTAAAATCATTTGCAATAATAACAAATTTATGCAGGTCAATTTTTTAGGAGCTTTAGAGATAATGGTAAATAATTTCTTTAAATCACTATCTGGAGTATATAGTGAAAGACGATAGGCTGCACATTAGATTTATTTAATAAAATACGTGTATTATTCTCACAGTGCTGTTCAGAAGAGAGGCTTTTAAGATTTTAAACATTTAAACTTATGTTATATCTGACATATATACACTACACTTCCATGAGACTTTACCGTCTGGTAAAATGCAGAAACCTTATAACCCTTTGGTATGTAATATAAACCGTATGTAGCTCATCAGGTACCATCCGGTGCTCATTAGGACACAAACAAACATTTTAAAATAATTTTTAACTTAAAGAAAACTTTTTAAAGAGCATCCAGTCACATTGACATCCTCTTCTTCGCAAACAACTTTGATACTACTGCACCCTTTGGCTAAACATCTTTGTTCTAGGCTCTATTTAGGTTTTCTTGATTAATAGTGACCTTCATGGAACTGTATGTTTCTGGCATTTTTTATTTGTACCCCATACATGACTTTAGGAGCTAGCATTTTATGTAAGAAGAGTCTCGTTAGTGAATGTATTGAGTGTGCAGAGAATATCGAACATTTATTTGTATTAGTTCACTCTTTTAATCATAATTGATAATTAGATCTGCCTGATTTAATTTATTTTGACTATGCCTTAGGTTTTTCGTTTGGACCCATTGTTATTTGTAATGGTCTATTTGCAAATGATTTTAAGATCGTATACATTATTATATCGTATATTTTTATACATTGTAATCCACGCTTTTTGGTCCAACTGTTTGCTATTAACTCTTCATATTACTTAAATTCTTAATTTGCTTTAAAACTGCAAAAAACTTTCTTTGTATTTCTAATTGTACCTAATTTTGATCCATATATTGAGGAAAACAAAAGTAACACACAATATTATAAGCGAAGAAATAGGAAGGTGGTCCATTGGGGACCATAGGAGTATAGGAGAATAAAAGCAAGAGCTAGAATGATATATGACGATATACTCCAATGACATATGTAACTTTTGCTACCTGAAATTATTTCTGGTATTATTTGACAGACTAGGCTAAATTTTGATAACCATTTCGAGGAATTTTAAATATTTCACTGTTAATCCTGACAGATCTGTGGAATCTCTGTGCTTCATCTGATTGTGTAACGATGTTTCTTACTTTTATTTTATCTGGAATGAAGAAATAACATTTGTAATTACAAATCCAATCCACACAGCTCAATAACAAATCCTAACTATAATAAAGATACCAGAAATTAACATATATATTAGAATCCTCTTAACCGTATGTACATAAATTCCCCCACTGACAAATGATTCTGTCAACGTTTACCAAACTTTTATCAATTTCAGCTGGAATCCACTTTTCTCAATCTCTCGGTATAATTAGAATAGAACAGGCGATGATTGACTGTGATAGCTTGACTCCGCCCACTTGCGTTCCTTTGTACTCAACTACCTTGAACACATTTCATAAACCCACTGAAAGCTTTCAGGCTAGAAATAAAAGAGGTACGTTTCGAGATGAGTAATACAAAAGTAATATCAATTGCGGATATGTTACGGAGGTTCATCTGTAAATGGCCCGGAGATGATCAAATCTAAACAGATGTATAGGCAGTAAAATAATATTATTTGTTTATTTTATAAGAAGGTTCTTCTAAAGTAACCGTAGTGAGGTATAGGACATGCAGGATTAGTTTGTGCAAATGCAAGAATAGAAAATAATTGAAATATATGCCTCAGTCAGGGGCTGTGAAGAAAGGCCAGTAAAAACTCTTACGAAGTTAGAAAAAGCGAAGAAACTAGAGCAAGGCAATATTATGATAATTATATTAAGATCCAACTTAAACAGAAAAATTATAAACATCCAGTAATAGAAGATTTTAAAATTACTGGGATATTGCTCAAAAGTTTGTTGGAGTTATTAGTGACTATTGTAGAGCTCATAATATGTACATACATATGAATTTTCATTCTGTTACGATCTTCTAGAAATCTTTTGAAGCACCGGTAATAATTTCTTTAAAATAAAATGTCTATTAAATTTAACTTGAGACTCATAGGGATAAATGGCTTAATCTCACTACGAAATAATATGTTAATTCACCGTACGAAATACAAATAAATTAAAACTTTTATTTTAAAAACGATTTCTGAGATCAATGTTGAACAATTAATGAAATATTTCCAATCCATGGTCTATCCATCATTGGTTCACAAAAGTATAATGTCACAAGAAATTCCAGAATAATAAAAAAGCGAAGTTATCAGTAGCAAAATAAGGGACTGGTGGGAGAGTGGATAGGATGAGAGAAGTGGGTAAAGAAAATTTAAAAATTATGCTCAATCTGTCCAGTTGAATACTGGTTCTCACAAAACAAATTCTTAAGAATTTTCTGCGTTCAGATTGATTGTATGGTGAAATACGAAAATGTGCCAAAAATCTCCTGATCATCTGCAAAAATCATACATTCGGTTAAAACGGCTGAGATAAAGAGATAATCTATAAATTTATTTACGAATTTAAATTATTTTACTAAGTCTTAAACTCAAGTATGATTTTAAATTGCAAATTTAAAGGTAAATTTGTTTTTAAGGCTTAGATAATTATCTATATTTATCTTTAAAAATAAACTAATCCGAGTAAATGTATTTAAAAAATGACCAGGTTTTAAAAGAGACAGAGGAGGGTGGAGTAAATGTTCGACATGTGACCTTCAAAAACGGAACTCAGCTAGACTTAAGCAACTACAGAACGGTAGTCTTAATATCACACCCAAATTAGGGTCTACCTCATGTGATACTAAAGACTAAAAGCTTTTATATTGCCTCGGATATCAAAAGAACAAGCGGGATTTGTCCCATGAAAAATATTCCAATGCTTCGTAACATTTGTTTTGGATTCGCTTTGTGAATTATTCTTACCTACGCAACCCCACAACTGGATGCCATATGTCCCAAATACCCAAATATTTTGCAGTATCGGCATGAGATGTCTGAGTATTATGTACAGCTGTTTCCTAAAAAAACTGATACGACTCTTAAAGAGTATTTTCTAAAAAATTCAGCAGTGTATTTTGAAGGATAAATACTTATTATTTACATACTCTTACTGTCACCACCAAATCTTTAAATTTGTCACTCAAAGTAAAAGATAGATTGTTTAAAAAATACAACAGAGATCAGGATTTTGGACACTATCAGAACAGTTCGATGGAAAAATTGAACATCGAGGAAAAATTTGAAGGAAAAAGATCTAGTTGAAGATCTCCAAGCCGTTGGGTGGATTATACAAAAATACTGATTAATCAAAGGTTATACGAAGCCGAACAAAGTCCAGAACAGAGAAGAATGGAAGTGAATTGTAAAAAAATTATAAAAATTTTATGGGATCACCACATTTCATAAGGAATTAGGACTGAGGAGAATGTGACGAGTTTAATATGCTTAGACTGTGAGGATTAGCATGATTCAATATAGTAACCTATGGAGAAATGTAAGTAGGCTAACTTCTCTGTAAAGTGATTGACGATGATGATTTTATACAGACACAAAATTTACTTAAACGATATTAATGCAAAGTTTTAAATTTTTTTACTTGGAAGATGGTGATTTTGATCCGCCTACTGGTCTTTCAGTTTCAGCAGTATTATACATCCTTTTGTGTTGGTCGGAAGGAAACAACTGTCCTGGTAGAAAATGGACAAGTCGAACGGTCAAGGAATTGTTTCATCAAGTTTCCGACCGAGAAACATTTCAACAGATTGTTAATAGTGATAGGATAGCTAAAGCTTGCAAACCTGCACGGCACACAAAGAAGAAGATTGTGTTGGAGTCTATAAAACGCCCCTTTAAAATAGTTAATACAAACTTAAATTGATTCTCATAATGTACATCCCATGATCTTTGGAGTAGTGTTAGCAATGAGAATAAAGCATCTTTCATTACCAATCCATCTCTGAACTGAGTTATTTTTTATTTGCCATTTCTGTTTAATTTTATTGATTTATTTAGAATTTTTACCCAAACTGATAGAATTTAATCAGAGCCTGGTGGTTTCTCATTTTTGCTTTGTTTCGAGGGCCTCTGTTCTTCCGTTTTAAAAATATTAGGACCAGTATTCGTATATTTTGTGGTGTAAAGTGATGTTCTTGTATCAAGAGCCAGTTGTTTTATATATTTGGTCTATTTTTCCATTTTCTCGTATAATTAGACGGTTTTCTTCATTTTGAGTTTTTTATGAAGGATAAAGTGTACTTTACTTCTTTAAGTTTTTGTGTATATTAAACTCGTCAGATATTCTTTTCACTTTTTTATTTAGCGTTGTCTTTGTTCTATCTAGGCCTCTTTTTCCCCCTTAACGTTTTACCTTATGTGTTGCTATATTTCTCCATATCCGAGCCTTATCTCTTTTTTCCTTCTATTCATTTGAAATCATAGGCTTCCACGGCCAGAGTCAGAATTATAGTTTACTCCAAGTCCACAATTCAAAATATTACACACCGACATCTACATTCCCCTTTACACCCTAGGACGACAAATTCAGAATATTCGGGTAATACTCCTGTGGCTTTTCTTCCGTATATTCGAAGTGGCACTGATAGGATTGGCAAAATTCTTCGCAAAGAAGGTATCAGGACTACTTTTCGACCACCCAAGAAAATCTCACAATATCTACCCTCTCCTAAGGACCCATTACCGCCCCTATCTTCCTGTGGTGTCTATTCTATTCCTTGTTCATGTGGACAAGTGTATATTGGCGAAACTGGTCGTTCCGTCAAAACTCGGATTCAAGAGCATCAAAGATGCATTCGATCAGGTTTTTTCTCCCATTCTGCAGTTGCAGAACACTGCCAAGAAACCGGTCATTCCATATTGTTCGAAAAAACCCATATTATTTCTAAGAGCCCCTTCTTTTATTCCAGGAAAATCCGCGAATCTCTAGAGATCCGAAAAAATCCACATAATATCAACCGAGAGGAAGGATACTACTTGTCTCCCATCTGGAATCTCAGTCTAGAACCGCCGTCCGGTCCCGCTACCACGATGCAGCCACATGATTGGCCAGCGCGCGCTTCTTGACGTTCGCGCCACGGAGTGTGCCGATACGTCCCGACACGACAGGTCACCGCGACTATAAATAGAGCGGTAGCGGAGTAATCGTCGGATTCACTCCCCGCCTCTCGACGCGTTAGTGTTCTGAGCTGTTGGACGTGAATCCCTGTCCTGGCATTTGGTTTTCACCACTGGCTGCGTTAAGTAGTTGAGTTACTGTGACCAAATGCCCATCTTGGTAGTTAGTATTCGCCTCTGGTTGCGTTGAGTAACTGAGTTACCGTTGCTAACTACCCATCTTCCTGTCTTTTGTTTTCTTTTTCTTTTTTGTTCTCCTGAAGAAGCTACATACAATTGTAGCGAAACGTCGAGATGAACCCACTTTTGGGTCACTCACAAATGACACGGTCCAAACCCGGAAGACGAATAAACTATAATTCTATTCATTTGTTGATCAAAGTTAGAATATTTTATGCGTTAAAGCGTGATCGAATTTTTGCTTTGAAATTTGAATAATTCCTAGTAAAAATAACAAAAACCGACGTGCAATTTCCTCTCTGAAACAGAAAAGATAGTCCATCTCGACCGCATCACATATTCTTGCTCGAAGACACAGACTTTTACTTAATTAAGTTTAACCGGCTGTTCGGAAAGAAGTCGCAAGTCGAAACATAAACAACCGCGCGGTTACACAGACACTGCCGATGGGCCAGCGATCGCAATTACAACCGCTGCTTGTAATTGCTTTGATTTGATATCGCATTGTTGATGGAGATGCATAAATACACCCCGAGGAATTTTACATCTATGTATGATCTCGCGGAATTTTACGATTGGATTCTTTTTGTTGCGTTTGTTGCGATGTTGAAAGCAACTCGAGATGTGATTGCTTCCATTTGAAAGAGTTTGTGTATATGTTGCTGAAGATGTATTTAAATATTAGGTGGATATACAGAAAGATATAATTATTTTTTGGTAAACATTTTTTTACATTTTTATCAATATTATTGATCATGTTTTTTCTTTTATATTGCATTTACTATAGGTAGCCGAATATACTAGTCGAATTTCATTTATAATTATACCGCAACAGTCCTATTTGCCTATGGTTTGTTAATGGTGTTTCGCACCATTTTTTCATATCTCTAATACTACTTCTATTGCAAGATTTTTTAGATCCTGTTCTTTTTGGTCTTGAAATATAATTCTTGGAGTTCTCCTTGCTCTATTGCTTAACAGTATCTTCTCTACAACTTTTTTTGTCATCTTATGGTCTAATCTTCTCCAAATATGGCCTGTCTTGGTATAAAGTTTATTATTTTCGGTTCTAGGTATACGTCGTAAAATTCATTTGTCTTTATATTCCATGCCATAAGTTCTTATTAGTTCACATATATCCAGCTCTTTTTTACCGCTGTTGTTGTAGTCTAAGTTCCATTAGTACAAGCTACTGTTTTTCTCACCACGATTTTATACACTCAGATGTTAGCCTCTCTTGATCTCAATGTTCACCGATCCCTGTTTTAATTTTTGTTTTATTTTGTTTTCATTCCCGTTCATTTCGTTTATTTGTAATTGCTCCTAGACATTTAAACTTTGTACTATTTTTGACTTAATTTTCCCCACAACTTGCTTCCATTAATTATTTTAAACTTTTTTTTAATAAAGCCCCTAGTTCCATGTATTTTGGTTTCCTCATATTTAGGTCCTTTTTAGTATTGTGATTAAATTTGTGATTTATGATAGTTTATGATTGTGTGCTGTTTTAAAATCTATATAAATCTATATAAAACAGTAGTAATTGGTGCTCCTGACCAATTTCCTGTATTTGCACCAGTATATTTATTTCATCTTATATGTCACATAGGCGGATCATTGCTTGCAACTTCTTTTTATGTGACTTTGGTCCCACCGACTATATCCATTTCATCTCTTTAAAAATGATATCTAGCTACTCAGCCTTACATAATATAGAAAATTGTGGCGACACATAGACATGTAAAATAAAACAAAACTGAAACAAAAATCCCTACAATAATATTGGTATCTTCAACAAGCGGATAGAACCCGTATACAGATTACAATCTCTTGGGTACTGGATAACAAACAATCTTTTCCATGAGGTTGAAATACGAGCTTGTATAAAATATGCCAGATCCGCCTTTCATGTTATGAAAAAACTCATGCCAAACTTCATATTATCACAACACGTTTCATACCGATTGAAGAAAATATAGCCCCGTTTAGTATAATTCAACAAAGTGAAAACATGGAGTCTTGAAATGAACAGTATGAGACGAGTAGAAAGACCGTAGAAATGTAGAAGTGGACACCTATTCACTATTAAGAATAACGCAAAGCAGAGACCACTAAGAATATTTAAGAATATATGGACTGTAACTTTTATGTATCTATGCTTAGTTTTATAATGCCAAAGTAGTTAAGTAATTTTAACTAAACAAGTAGTAGAGCTTATAGCTTTCTCGACCTCTGTATTACATCTGGTTAAACTATGAATACAAAAATGTATTCTTTATAGCTTTTAAGTAAAAATGCCATTAGGTGCTGGTACCAGATACTGATGCTAGGTGCCTTCTGTGAAATAGTGAAGAGTTCCTACTAATTTAAGAGCTCTTGCACAAGTTTGAAGTGATAGACATTCACCTGTCAGTTAGGGTTACGAGATATTAAGTGCTACCTCAGGTTCATATTGTTATATGATGCAAAAACTTGATAATTAAAATTATTAAAAAGCTTTTAAATGCGCAAAACAAGGTAAAATTTTATTTTTGGGCCATTCTTGAGAGATTCACGATATTTCACACCAAAGCTTATGATGCAAAGTAAAATAGAAGAAAAGGGGAGACCTAGAAGAAAAGTACATTAGGGAATGTGTAATAATATATGAAAGTAAGCACGCAACCACAAAACATACGACCTCTTGTTATAGAAAACGACGTCATCGAAGCAGTGAACGAATTCGTATTACTTGGAAGCGCTCCTAACACTAAAAATAATACTACCGCAGAGATAAACCGCAGAATTTGCACGGCCAACAGATGCTATTTTGGGTTCAATCTCCTCCTGAAATCCATCCAGAGATACAAAAATAAAACTCTACAAAACAATAATACGCCCAGTTCTAACATATGGTAGAGACCTGGATTCTAACAAAAAATAATAAAAACATTTTAGGATGCTTTGAAATAAAAGTACTAAGGCGAATTTATGGAGCAGTAAATGTCAAAGGAGTATGGAGAAGACAATACAACTTCGAACTTTATAGAATATACCAGGAATCTGATATCGTAAAACATAGGACGTCTGAGGTGGATAGGGCATGTAATGCGGATGGAACAAAATGACCCAGCTAGAAAAACTCTCATTGATAGACCCATTGGTCAGAGAAGACCCAAAAACAAGGTTCGTTGATAACACCGATGAAGACATGAGAAATACGGAAATACGTGCTTAGCGGAGAAAGGCAATGGATAGGGACGACTGGAGAGAAATTTTTGGGGAGGCTAGGACCCACGTTGTAAAGCCAGAATTATGATGATGATGTAATATTATAGTCATTTGTGGATTTTTCAAAGCTGCCGATTTGCAGCATTACATCTTGTTGATTCAGCGGTGACGAGGGAAAACGATGAATGAAAATGATGAGAAAAAAAGACTTTAACGTATTGGGAGTACACTTGAAGCAGAAATGGAGTATAGCTAACGATAATGTACATCGATAATAACTATAGTGTTCATTGGAAAGATTCGTCAAAGAATAACTTGCTAAAAAGTTTTTAATTAATGGCAATAACAATAATATCGAGGATAACATCATTTATAATTTAAAATAACGTATTCACACAACAATTAGTACTAATATAAATATGTGATTTTAACGTCAATATTTAAAGTAATCTTAATTTAATGATTTTCAAATGTTTGTTGATATTTGTGTTGATATTTTTGTTAAATTTTATACACAAATTTTATGCACAATAAAATTGTATGCACGAAAATTCATATCAACTACCGAAGACACTAGATGGTACTCTACATCGTCAATCGTAAATTGCGTCTTGTACATCTACCTTCAATGCCAGTTACACCACTTGCTATTTGCTTTCGTTACAAATAAAACCTGTCTCAGTATATTTTCTTACACGGAATCGATATAAATAAATTTAATGTTATGACTTTGGTTTTGCTTTTGTTATGGACTCGATGGAAATAGTTAGGAACTCTTAGAGGTCATAAAAGACTGTACGGCCTCATACTGAAGTTAAGTACTAGAGATGAGTGAGCGTTATATGGCGCGAGGGCAAAGAAAGGAAAAGGAAACAAAAAGTTTAACTGCAATAGTTCATATATGAAATAAAACTTATAATATTTTTTATAAAGCATTTTTTAATGACTGACAATACGGCAGCCTTATTTTATCTTAAAAAAGAGAATGTTTTTAAAAAATAGAAAATTTGGTCTTTGTCATATTTCCCTTTACTACAATTAAACGATTCATCGGATCATCATCGTTAATTGTATATATAAAAATCAAAGATTACATTTCACCTAAAAAAGTAAAATTTCGAGAATTAAAATTTTTTTTTTTCAAATCAGCCATTGACATTTAAACCTCAAACAAAATCTCTTTTGTTTGCATAAATTACGAACATTTACAAGGTTTAATTTATGTAAAGAGAGGGAGTTCGTTTATCTTCGCTTTCACGCTTCATGCCCAACAGTTTATATATTGCTTATTGGGGGTTGAACGGGGGGACTGAACAATTTCTTTATTTGGAGGAGATACTGGGAAACACCAACTACAAAAAAGAAATCAAAAAAATACTAACAGAGATGTCCTGGGCAACACTACAGAAGAAGATTCCTAAACTATTTAAAATAGGATGCCGTTTAAAAAAATTATCCCGTTGGTTTAAAAAAAGATGTTTTTCTTTCCTTGAAATTGGATACAAAACAAAAACTGTCCCACACAAACTTCATACGTTCTGGATTCGACCCATGAGAGTCACAAAATGGAGGCTGAAAAATTTTGGGAGAGGTCAAATATCGGATTGGGTTTCAGGCTATCCTGGATGATAACAATATGTATTCTTAATATCGGCTGCCTAATTTTCACTTAAACCATGTGGGCTTCAGATACGCGGTTATCAAATCCCGTGACACGGAATACATCAACAAACCGGTGATTATCTCCTTCACAAAGACTGTCGCAGAGCATTAAAGCCTATCACCTTCTTTTTAACCAAAACTCATTCGAATTAATCCAAAATTTGCCGGTTTTTGAAACTATCCCCGAAAAAAATCTTTTCTCGTTCAGACGTTCTCTTCAACTGCTACACTAACGAATTTTTTATGACAAAAATCGGGACTGATACAATGAAACTGACTGCTTTCGTTGCTGGTCAATTGAAGAGTGATATTATCCTCCCAAATCAGTATAAACATAAGCGGACAGATTCCTGTTTATTTCCTGCGTAATATCTAGGCGGAATCAAAAGCAAAAGCAATTTTTGTTAATATAAACAGACTGGTAAATGATTATATTATCATTTTCAGAGACGCAAAAAGATTAAGAATCTTTTTCGGTGTTTTATGAAATACGGAGTGAAACGAAAATACTACATCCTGTAAATCTGTATTCTCTCTAATTCCTGTATTAATTACTTGTTGATTTCGTTGTCGTATTCCTTTCCTACTTGCAGAATAGATATGTTTCCACTTCAAACATTTAATTCACCTCCAATAAGCTAACCTTGCTTATTCCGGTGAAATATTCTTAAGAATTTGTGTGCCTATTTCTACGTTCTACGTTCTATTGAAGGGTAGCTTTCAACTTCATTGTGGGGATACCTGGTTTTGAATACAGCTTTTCTTAAAAGTTTTTGATAGATTTCCAGTTGGTAACATGCATGAGTAGCAGACAACCATCTTCTTGCCGTTTGCACAAAATCATTTCCACTTGCATACAGTTTGAACAGTGTTACAATAATTTTATGATTTCCTCTACCAATTCCACACCTCCATATTTTAGCAGTTTACGCAATTAACTTAAATACTTCATCATTCGCTCTTAACCACTTTTTTATATCAGCTTTTCTCCAAGGGATTGTCGTAAATTTTCCTATTTATTTTTAAGTGGCATAGTTTTCAATTACTAGTGAATTTTCTGGAATTACCTTAACATTTTGTTATTATAAATGTAAGCAAAAATATTTTTCAAATTCATCTGTAGCAATTTCTTCATGGTACTCTTTGGTTGAAGTGAAGTAAAACTATAGTAAACCATCTCCAACGAACTCTTTGCATCAAATATGTATTTTCCAACGTAGTATTTCTTCATTGCGAATTAACACATTTTGATTTTGCTCCTATCAAGAAAAATTCAATTTGTAATTCTGCCCATATGAAGCAAGTTCTCGTCTTCTTTCACAACTCTTAGAAACCTATCAAGACTTAAGGAAATCTTTAAAATAAAGCCAAATATTTGTCCTCTTAAGTTTCATATTCAACGTTTTAGGAGTATTTAAAGTCCTCATCCCAAAAAATAGTATTTTTCGAACACATCGAAAGAATTCTGTTTACCAAATTAATCAGATTAAAAGTCAAGTTATCTCAATAGTGGAATTACCGCTTTGTCCGTCGCGGCAATCGCTCATTCTCTTCGGTTGGCATTCCTGCTACCTGCGACGATTTTGGTCGAAATGACGAAAAAGCCGGTTTTGCCACTCAGATACCATCGCTTTTCTAACTAATTAAGTATATAATAAGCTGCCCATTCGACCGGTTAAGGAGGCGATAATCGCGTTTCTGAATATTAAACGAAAAATGTGTGCCAAATGTAAAGAAGTACAGCATATTTTATGCTTATCCATTAATATTAACAAAACATATTTTTGTAAGAAATGGCAAATTAATTATATCGGTTTTCAAAATATTTAAAATATTAAAGAAGATGCTGTTGCATAAGATTAAAACATTTTTTAATGGATATATCCGATTTTCAAGATTTTAGACATGTAAAATTATAGAGGCGCGTTCAATATTATCTTATATGGAATTTAGCCACAGATTATCGCAACAGAGACCCGAATGCTCTCAAATGGTCTAAATTATGCTGTAACAAGTCCTAAGCTAGACATAATTAATGCAGTTGAAAAAGTCTGTCAAGTATTACCAATACACGAGAAGAAATAATGAGTACTGTGCAAAAAGTAACTGGAGAAAAGCATAAAATCATAAGCGAATGTTGACTCATCCTTATCTCCATAGTTAGTAGATATATTCATGGAATATTTTGAACAAAACATTGTAGACAAATTAGCCAAGTACTTATTCAGACAGTACAAGCAGTACTTTAGGATTACAAACTTTTTTTAATAATAAAAACTATTTATTCCCAAATTTTCGTCCTTGATTAATTTTTTTTTGGGTATTTCGCAAAATTTTGTTTTCATTGACTACGGAGATACTTGAAGAACCAAAAAAAGACTAATGTACATGAGTACATTTAAGTAGACATACTGAAATGACAATAATACTGAAACTGCAACACCGTCTTTAATCTTGCAGGAATTTATAAATTTAAATTTTACTTAAAATAACTTTTAACTAAAATGTTACTTTTGATAGTGTGTTTTAAATATGTAACTCAAACAATAAATATTCTCTCTAGAATAATGGCCCGAGTTTATGCTTTATTTTCTAGATTTACTAAAGGTGAAACATCAATTCGACAATTAGTCTAAAACAATGTGTTGTAAAGCCGCCATAGGTCGTGTTTTTACGTTTTTTCGTCTCGTAACGACTCACGTCTCATACTGACTGATATAATTGCCTCTATTGACTGATTCAGCATCGTCCATCGTCTTTCATGAATAGCAAATGCGAACACAATTCCAACCGCAAATTGTATCGGCAGTGGTGTCGTCAGCATCTTTTACGAAACGGTCGAAATCTGTTGATTTTACAGTGGATATAAAATTAACATGCTTGTTTTCTTGTTCCTTGCTTTCTTGCCTCAAACTATATATCGCTTCTTTAGCTTCGGTTGGGAGATTTTTTCGTCCTTTCGTGAGTATATTTTCTTCTAATTAGTAAATAAGTTAGTTATACTCGAGAAACACTAAAAGATCTAGTTATTTTTAAAAAAATAATACAATTACTTACAATAAACTAGTATCACATAAAAAAGACGTAGCAGATATTCTTTCCAAAGTTTTCAATTTAACTTAATTAATCAAAACCTAAATCTAATATTTCTTATAGACTCTAACGTATCAATAACTAAATTAGTGTTTAATAAACTAAAAAGCTGATTTGTAGCTGGCATTGTCTGTAACTACGACAGAACTCAGTGATAGGAAATGTATAAATGATCAAAATAGTCTTCGAAAACATCAGAAATCATTTCGTCGTGATAGTCTTTCGTAGAATTTGAAAAAAATTCTAACAAATCTGGATCAACAAATTTGTGCCATAGAGTTCACTTAATATTTTTTATCTTTATTCTTTCTACCAGAGAATAACCAATGATTAGAAGCAGTATCTATTAGCAGTATTTTTAAATGAATAAAAATGTACTGTAGAAATATAGTATCTTAACAACCATACAATATTGATATTCTTGTTCTTTTTTCTTGTATGTAGGCTTTAAAGCCTGTTTCCTCTTCAATATTAGCCTCCTAAATTATTTAAATTATCGCATCATCTTTTTCTTGGTCTGCCAATACTTCTTCGTCCATTTGGTGACTTTTCGTGCTATTCGTACTATTTTATCCTCTGCCATTCTACTAATGTGTTGATTCCACTCCTGTTTCCATTTTGTTACCCATCCATTTATGTCTTCTATATTGCACGCTCTTCTTATGTTTACGCTTCTCTCTCTATCCAACCGACTGTTCCCTAATATTTGTCGGATTATTTTCATCTCTGTTGTTTCTGGTAGTTGTTTCGTTTTAGATGTGTCAGGTCTTGTCTCCTCCGTGTATGTTAATATAGGTTTAATTGCTGCTTTATAGATTCTTTATTTTGTGTCTTATCTTAGGTGTTTGTTCTTCCAGATTGTGTCATTAATAGGTCCCGCCGCTTTACTTGCCTTTATCTTTGTTGTTGTACTTCTTTAACATCTCCGTAACTAGTTATATCTATTTCCAATAATGATCAATTTCCAAATTTTAAAACAATTTTAAAAATACTTACAGAGAAGTAAATATTTCTAGTGTATAATGGTATATTTTATTTTATTAAAAAATAATTACTGTTTTAATGACAATAGCCACAATTGAAGATTAAAATAAGTTTATTGATATTTCAATCTCCACTTCGGAAATCGCTCTCAAAATACAAACATTAATGTAGTTGTAATATATCTACTGGTTGGTCGTTTGGATATATGATATAGGAGTGTAGGTGTCATTAAGCTGCCTTGAGCGGGACCCTTCTTCCGTGTTCTCCGTCTACTATTCTAACCATTGAGAGATACGAAAAATCTTTTGTTCTGCAGGAAAAAGCGCTTAAGATAAGTGAATTTACTGTCTAATGTAATGTCATATGGTTTGGAGGTCATCTGTTATTTGCGGTGACGAAAGCGGCAGTGAGATCTACCAATACCCCTCTGAAGAATTGGTGTCTTTCGTAACTGTCTTTAATGTGATCAGTAAGATATAGTCTCCTCTATGCACATGATCCTTCTGGTCTAAAGCCACTTTGCTTTTTTATGAGTTTTTCGTCTATTCTGGATAAAATTCTATTAAGGATCATGCGCAGAAATATTTTGAGTAGGTGACAGAGCAAAGATAAGCTGATGGAATTTGAGATCGTTTGGATCTTTGTCAGGTTTAAGCAAAGCAACGACTTTGTGTTGTCTCCATTTGGTTTTGGGTATCTGCATAATTTGAACATAGATGTCCATCATCTGGAGGGGCCATTGAAGTGTTTTTGGTCCAAACTTCGTAATTTCCTCTGTGCGCAGATCGTCAATGCCCGGAGCCTTAATATTTTTTATTATGTAGATGGCGGATCTAAGCTTAGCATATAAAAATTCGCTTAGCTAACTTGTTTCGTCCTATCCCATTTCAAGTTTTTTTTTTCTCCATTTCCGGATACTCTGTCATTTTTAAGGAGTTGTGAGGCCACTTGGTTTGCTGTGAGTTTGGAACATTTTTTGCTTGAACACTAGAATCCTGGCTACTGAAATTCTTAAGTAGTTTTCAAGCCGGTCTATTGTTTTATGCCATGTTCGTATTTGCCATAAAATTGCACCATTTGGATCTTCGTTGATCTGAGATAGCAGCAAATAATAATTCTCTAGCTTCTCTAGCTCACTTCGGTGAGTATCCTCACTGAAAGGGTCTTAAATATATAATTTTTAATACCAGTGAAGCAATAGTCTGGAGTTACTCCTTGAACATGGTGAGTCTGGCATTCTTGCAGCATATTTCTTCTAGAAACAGTATTCACAATGTTGACAAATTTGTCATAGTTTTTCTGTTGTTCTGAGATCCGAGGCGAAATGTTCCCAATTTGTTTCTTAAAATTAAATCTCCTTTTTAATAAATGGCTTTTCACACTAAGCTGCTATTTGACTAGGTACCAATAAATATTTTCGGGATTGTATCTTCTCTTCCACTTAGCACTGTTAAAAGAGGAGGGACCTTTGGAGTCGTGTATCAGTTATAACTGTCCGTGATCTAACAATAGCTCCAACTTTTAACCATTCTCTCTTAAACCATTAACCTTAAATCAATAATCTTTCTGTGTCCCCATTCGGGTTGAGTGGGGGTGTCAAGCTCTCAAATATGAAATTGGTGTTATGGTGGTGACAATTGTCAGGTTCCGTGAAAATGAAATCTTCCCCAGTCAGTTTGTCTGCAGAAGTCACAGAAAAGTTTTGTATACAAATAGTAATAATTTCTATGTTCTTGAGTTTACTGATAGTAGATGATGTTCGACTCAGGTCAGGCCAAGATAGCACTTCCATAATTATCATGTGGTGTTTGAGCGAACAGCTTCATACCAAATATTCTAGTTTTGGGGGAATTCAGCCCTTTATGTGCTTTCTTCACTAGAATCACATTACATTTGTGTTTGGCACATATATCTCATAGTAAAATTTCGTTAAATCTAGATATGCTCTCAATACTTATTGATATTGTTAAAATAGTTGTTCCTGAAAAGAGCTGATTTGACAAAAGCCATGTTGAACTGGTGATTGAGGAATTAGCCGATTAATTAATTAATCGTTGGGCAAGGTATGTTCTATTGCAGTCGTTTCATTGATACTGCAATTTTTGTGAAGGTTTTTTCGTTGTATCCTTATTATTTATTAAGATAAACAAATATTCAAGCATATTACCCTTGCTTGTACTGTGGAAACAACTTTATATTAGAAGAAGCCAAGTAGATACATTTTAGGAAGCATAATTCATCGACAAAGTTATTGAAGAAAAATTTTCAGCGCTTTGCAGTATACCATTCTTTAAAACATTAAAAGCACGTATAAAGATTTCTTTTTTTGGAATTGGTAAATATTTTTTTACACAAAAACTATCCAAAAGGATTAGTTACCATCCATCAGATCGTTTTCGGTCTTATCAGACCATAATTATTGACGGAAACTTATTTTATTAAAGTACTCCCTTACAATATCTTTGAACAGAGGAAATCTTGTATACTTAACAATAACATCATTTAATAGTAGATATCTTCCCAAATATCTACTCAAGCAATTCTTTGAAACAAGTCCTTTTTCATGAAAGAATAAGATGAGGTGTGCTTTAGCCCCGAACATTTTCATTTCTGGATAGTTACACAACAAAAATTTCCATCATGGACAAATTATAACTCTATCTACAATTAACACATTACTTATTAAATATAAGAAAACAACCATTAACAAAGATATTATCTTTAATGCATACCTAAAAGAGTCATTTTTTTATTTAATCGTAGTTATTTTTCATCGTGTTGCTGTATACACTACAATCTGTAACCGCTTTAATTAGTTACGCCACAGTAAAGCACACTCTGTAAATATTGACTGTTCAATTATTACAAAGGAGTATTAAAGAGCCTTTTTCTGCGCCGCTGAACTGGAAACCAGTTAAACTGTTCTATTTCTGCTAACACCTTTCGTAGCAATGCCTAGCGATTTGTAATTGATATCAGTATCATCATTTATAATTTTGTTGTGTATTTGCGTCAGTTGTCTGAGAGAGTTCTTTGGTCTCAATGTTGGCATTTATAAATATTTATTAAAGCGTAAACATTTTTTTGATATTACAATTGAAATTATTTATAGTAGACCAGGAAAAGAAATTAATCTTAAATAGCTATCAAAATTCACTCAAAAGAAGAGAATGAGAAAGAGAATGAGGAATAGGTAGTTGATTTTTTAACAGATTGTAACAAAATCTTGTTGCACTCGTTCAGTGTGCTGTACTAAAGCAGAAAATATTATAGAAAACTCTTTGAACAATGTTTGTATACTCATCGACCAGATATTTAGGCCAGCATCGAAGAAAAATCTTATTTCCTCGAGCTAATAACATGAAGCCACAATCCAAGAAAACAGAAACAGGCAGAACTGCCTAAAAAAAAAAGATGGAGGAAGAAGAAGAAATCTTACATCTTCGTTTCCTACTTTGTCCCTTAATGTTTTATTTGTTATTCTACGAATTATTTTCATTTTTGTTCTTGCAAATAATCTTTGTGTTACGTTGATATCAGCTCGAGTTTCAGCAGTGAATGAAATAAAAAAAAAAGGAATAACACCAACTTTCAGAACAAATAACAACCTAGGCAAATATATTAAAAACAACAAGAGCCAACATAAAAAAAACTTACACAGTGATGTGTACAAACTTAAATGTGGCGACTGCCCAAAAACTTACATTGGTCAAACTGGTAGAAATTTTAATAAACGAATAGCAGAACATAAAAGGGCTTTCAATAATAGAAAAACAGATTCTACATACGCACTTCACCTTCTAGATCATAATCATTCTTTTAATGACGAATTTAAAATTCTCCACATTCAAAATAAATGCCTTAAGCTATCTTTGTTAGAATCTATGGAAATCAACAAATTAAAAAACACAGATATAATTCTGAATGACCAGCTTGAGACAAACAGTTCTCCCCTCCTCAACCTAGTTCATTAGAGACTATAAAGTGTAAACCCATGCCAAAAACAGATCACTTGAGAAAGGCAATCAGCCAAAACAGTTCTAGTGATAAGAATGTAAAATAAATTTTGTGGAAGTTTTGAAAACAAAGTTTTCAGTGTTTTATTGTTACGTAAAATGAATTTCCATTAAGTAACGGTCGAATCCATAAATTATTTCTTTATTTCTTTAAAGAAAAATTCAAACTGACTTCCGTTGAGGTAAATATTAGTAAATAGTACTTCTTTTTCTTCTTATATTAGACCTTACGCCCTATATTAAGGCGAGAATCGTATTTGTGATGTTGACTGTCAACTAACTCGCCATCTTTTAAATGGTATTCCTGGCGGTCTGTTTGGAATTGAATTATAACTGACTTCGCCTTCGCGTCATTTTTCTTCACTTGATGCATTTAATTTTCTTCAGCTTCATCCATTATTCCATTTTGTACAATGTCTTTTACTCCTGTTTCCCCAATAGAGGCAAATTATTCGATTGTAGTTTCAAACGAGTTTCTAAAAATATTTCCTTTTAACGATACTTCCAAATAACTTAAATCTCTTAAATAAGGGACTTAAAATTGTATCCAAATATTAGTCAAAAAAACTTGTTAATAATAATATTAGTGATAAATTCGTGACTAAATATTTAGTCATCATCATCATCACGTTGTCACAGCCCTTAAAGGACCTTCTCAAACAGTTTGTGCAATTCTGCTTTGTTCATTGCTTGGGTTTTCCAGTTCATAGCACCGATCTTTTCTGTGTTACGCCATATCTACAACTTAGCTTTGGTCTGCACGTCTTATTGGTACATTGATATAACTAGGTATTTCTATTTCTATATTCATATAACTAGGTATTTTTAGTTACTGCTACTTGTATCTTCACTTCTTCATCGCAGACCCACTTACTTTCTAAGTACGTTTTAAGATATTTAAATTCTGTCCAAGTTCATTTTCATTGTCCAGGTTTATTCTAAACTGGGCTTGCATATGGGATTGTCTGCCAGTAGCGCACCTAGAATTTGCCTCTGGGGGGGTTTTGGTTGGTTACCGAAATTTTTTTGTGTCGGAATAGGGTCCGGCGGGGGGGGGGGATTTGAGGGTTAAAACCCCCTGGGTGCGCCACTGTTGCCTGCTGATTATCAATAATTTCGTTTTTGTGATGTTAATGCTGAGATCATATTCCTTCGTGGTCCCTTTGTGTAACATGCTGTTTCTATTACCATATTCTCTGTGTTTCCTATCGTACAATAATCTGTATTTTACAAAAATATTTTATTTGGTTAATTGGTAATCTCTCCCTTCATATTTGCCCAGAAATCGATCTGAAAGCTCCAATTTCTGATATTCTATTTTTTTTTTGTTTATGATATATTTGCTCTCATTTCTACTGTATATTTAATTTTTGGTCTTATGATTTAAATATCTTTCTACCACTTTCCATCTATTCTCATATCCTTATTTTTCCGTGTAGTATATCCTGTCCATGTAACAATGTACAAAATATTAACTAATTTGATCAGACAAAGAATAGAAAAAGAAACTAGAACAAAAATAGGTGAATACCAACATGGATTCAGGGAAGGTAAGTCAACAATAGATGCAATACACATTGTAACGCAAATCGTCGAAAAAAGTTACGAGTACGGAATAGATCTACATATACTGTTTATTGACTACAAGCAAGCTTTTGACAGTGTAATAAGGGAGGAGCTAATTAAGGATATGAATCAATTAGGCATCCAAGAAAAACTAATAAGTCTCACGAAAATGACGATGAAGGAATCCAAGGCACGAATCTTAACAAGGGAAGGCCCGTCAGATGAAGTACACATGGAGGTAGGTGTCAGACAGGGAGACTCCCTGTCACCAACATTATTTAACATTGCCATAGAGGGGGCAGTAAGAGCAGCCAAAATTATGGGAACGGTTATCGAATCTTCAGCCAAACTGATAGCGTATGCAGACGATATTGCACTGGTTATTAGAGATTTAAAAACCATGCAGAACATAATATTAATACTAGATAAAGAAGCAAAGAAGAGAGGGCTAGTAATAAACCAAAGCAAAACGAAATACCTCGTGTTCAAGAGAGAATACGAACATAGAGAAAGAAATTAAGCTTGGTGCATATACATTTGAAAGAGTACACCGTTTCAAATACCTGGGAGTGATGGTGAATGACAGAAATGATAGAACGGATGAAATAAATGAACGCATCCTACTGGGTAATAAAACCTACTGGAATTACCAAAAATTCCTGAAAGAAAAGTACATTAGTAAGAAAACCAAATTAAAAATTTACAAGACTGCAATCAGGCCAGTGATCACCTATGGTGCAGAGACGATGTGCCTAACACAAAAAGATGAAATGAGGTTGGAAATCCTAGAGAGAAAGATAATTCGACGAATAATGGGACCGGTGGGAATAAGTGTAGGCGAATTTAGAAGATTAACCAATGAAGAATTTAAAGAAGTCATCGAGGGTGAAGACATAATCAAGTTCGTGAAGACGCAAAGGCTCAGGTGGCTGGGACACACAGAAAGAGCTAACCCAGACTCTACCCTAAAGCGAATAACTAGATAGAGACCAACAACAAAGAGACCAAAGGGGAGACCCAAAACAAGATGGAGAGATCAAGTCTTAGGAGACATAAAGAAGCTGAGAATCTACAATTGGAAGGAGCGCTGTAAGGACCGGAAAGAATGGAGGAAAATTGTAGACAGGGCCAAGTCACACATGCTGCTATAATAATAAAAAAAAACAACAGCGGACTGATTCTCCGCAATAAATAAATCAGAGAGCCCAAAAGGGCGGCAAACACTCCGCCAGGAGTGAATAAGCCATGATGATGATGATTTACAGGAATTACCTAAAGAAAATATTTCAACACGAGGTTGGTAAAATGTGGTAGGATAAACGTGTGAAAGTGTGGGATAGATAGAATAATTTCGTATTGAGACAGATATTTTTCATAGGATTTAAAAATAAAAGGATATGTTGTTTATACATAATTTGTAATTTCAAATGGAGTATTATCAAGTTGCATGTCTGAATTACTTGATATTATAACTTATTAAATTAAATTTATCCTAGGACTCCGCATCACTAACACTGACAGTAACACTGACAGATCTGACACTGACACTGACAGATCTGACACTGACAGTTTTAACATAAATTTTGTATCAATTTATTTGGTTGACTATAATTATAACAGATTTAGTCTGTCACTTGTTACAGAATAAAAATAAATGAGTAAAAATTATCGTCGGTATTCGCTCCGTGCGTAACTGACGCGACACCTACCGCCTTAATCTGACAGTTTTGGACCTACCAATTTTCAGGTTAAACATGTGACATTAATGACATACGTTTGACATTGTTAAATACAGGCAAAATTGACAATTGTTAATAATTAACTTTTTAATTATATTTTTCCAGTTTATGAACAAAATAAATGTAGTATTAAAAACTGGGTTTCTCAAAATTCATCATAATATATCTTTTTAAGCCCAAACGGAAAAGAAAAGTTAAAAATCTAGTACTGGCAAATCAAGTTTTTCACGTGAAAGAGCAGATAATTAAAAACAGTAATAGTAAAAGTTATGATATAAAAGCTAAAGTCATCAGGCACTCTGTAGTTAGCTTGAAGCCTTATAAAATATCATTTAAGGTAAATTATTTAAATATTTCAATTGCATAAAAATGAGGTTACGTGATATTTCCTTTTTCATATTAATAGCATGGATCCATCTTTTTCTTTTCTCTAATATGTAATCTTTGGGAACCTATAAAAACTACACTTACTATTTTTGCTATTATTAGCACAATTAAATACGCAAGATGTATTTGCACACATTTTTGATACAATTTATGCGTAAAAAGATTCCATGATTCCAATTTTGTCATATTTCGCCGCTACGCACGCTGGCATCGTTTCAAGGTACCCCTACCATGGTCACGCACGGAGCGAATACTAGTCACTAACGTTTAAGACAACTAAAAAAAACCCATCAACTAAACATCAATTTGTCGTCAACTTTGTAAAGTGAAGAAGAAAATGTTGTTGCGTGAAATTTTCTTATTTATTGTTTATATTTTACTGTTATCTACGGATAATTTGTCGTATAATTAAAATGATAAATTATTTAACACATTTACGATACGCTGCAGACGTGAGTGAATCAAATCCTTTAAACGTCCATTTCTTACCACGGCGAAAAATAACCTTCGAAGCACCTGTCATATTTAATAAATGATTTATTGTTTAGAATTTATTTCTTCTATTCACAGGTGGTCGCCTGAAAAAGATACACACAACAACTGGGAAATGTAAAAAAGTTTATTAAGTTGTTAGGTCGTTCGGAAAGAAGAAGGTTCGG
This sequence comes from Diabrotica undecimpunctata, assembly GCF_040954645.1. NCBI lineage: Eukaryota > Metazoa > Arthropoda > Insecta > Coleoptera > Chrysomelidae > Diabrotica > Diabrotica undecimpunctata. The sequence continues at coordinate 175,257,548 of NC_092805.1, forward strand.
TCGGTAATGTTTACCAGAGGAAAATGAGTGAATTGTGGATTTAATGGATTTAAAATTGGCATGGGAAGTGTCACTGGAAATACTGTAAAATAATCATCGGTTTTTGTTTGGTATTAGGTAGTAATGTTTAACTTCCTTGAGAAATAACTGTAGAATGTTCAGTTATGCCGATATTAAAAATTTTTATGCAGAGAATAGCAAATTGTGTAAACAAAGATTGAATGTCTGGTAATGCAATTTTCTTCTGCTAATGTCTTAGTTGATTCAAGATTTTTTTACAGTGGCAAGTTTAAGTTTACGGAAATACCCGACAGTGAATACATACTAACTATGTATAGAATATATTTATATATTTATATATAGTTATTATTATAATAGTTTAATTATATATAATATAAACATTCTAAAACTTTAGCTGTAGGTCTGTGTCAAAAGCCTTCTCCATAAAAACAAATCTCAGGTCAAGCTCGTCACCTATATTTTGTAGTCTGGTAATAATTTCCGGTATAGTAAATCTATGATCGATTGCACTTTTGTCCTTTCGAAAGCCGCTTTATGAAAGTGTTAATTCTGGTTTCACAAGAATTCTCAATCTGTTCTTTAATATTATTTCTTACAATTTGTAGAGTAAACTCAGTCTCTTGTTATCCTCCTTTTAATTTTACCATTTGCGGACTTTCCCATTTTTCAGTCTTATTCATAACATGTATTCATTCATGTATTCATCATTTAGATCAAAATTCATACTTTCTATATTAGTTTTTCTAGTATCGAGCAGATTTTGAAAATAATCTTTCTATCTTCGTATGATTTCTACTTCGTCAGTGACAATATCACTGCCATTGTATCTACCTTTTTCTTATTTTTAAATTTTTGAGCTCTTCAAAGGATACTTTTTGATTGCCTTTACTATCTGATTCTAATATGACTCCAAATTCCACTACTCTGTTATTGTTTTTTGTTTAAATACAATATAGTTCTAAATACCTATTATGAGATTTAAAAATAAGGAAAAAATTTGCAGGGTTTTATAAAATATGATAACAAAAACCATGGAGGAATCATCATCATCATCATAAGAGGCTCGAAAATCCGTTGTGGATCTTAGCCTGCTCACAAATAAGTCGCCACCCTGTCGATTCCTGGCAACTTCCCTCCATCTTCTGACCCTAAGAATCTGTAGGTCTTCATCCACATCATCAATCCATATCCTTAGTGGTCGTCCTCTGCTTCTTGTGCCCTCTGGATTTGAAAATGTTAATCTCTTCGTGTATTCGTGATTTGACATCCGAGCAAAGTATCCAAAGTCTGCACTTTAACGAATTTCACAATATCTGGATCGGTGTATAACTGATGTAGTTAAAAGTTGTATCTTCGATACCATAGCTCATTTTTATTTACGGTCCCAAAAATCTTTCTAAGAATTTTTCTTTCAAAAATACCAAGAACTCTTTCATCATTTTGACATGAGGTCCACGTTTCAGCCCCATATATCAAAACCGATCTTATTAAGGTCTTGTATATATTGAGCTTTACTGCACGTTTTATATTTTAATTTTTTAAATGTTTCTGGAGACCGTGAACAGTTCTGTTTACTATTGCTATGCGTCTTTTTATTTCGTCGCTTGTTGTGTTTGTTGCGTTTACTAGCGATCCAATATATGTGAATTCTTCGACTTGCTTAAAAGTATGGTTGTTAATTTGAATTCTCTGTTGGATATTTCAGGGGGTTTTTAAAAACCAATATATATTTGGTTTTTTCCTCGTTTACCACAAGTCTTAATTCACTTTTCGCGCCCGCAATCCTTGTAAAACACTGCTCTCATACTTCTGCCCGCAATAACTATATCATCAGCGAATGCGAGAATTTGCGTCGATCTATTAAAAATAGTTACATTCATTCTAAGGAAAAAAGTTTTAAAAATTTAACAATATGAACCAGAGAAACAATCACGATTTTAAAGAATAATTCTTGACCAATTTATTGTAAGATATAAATAAGTAGGCTTACAATTAATTAATACATTTGGTATGTATCAACTTAAAAAGAATATTATATAGTTTTACCACAAAAACTAGGAAGTCTCTAGAGAAAACGAATATATTTTTGCATGCCTTAAAAGGACGAAGAAGAATATCTTGGCTTGCTAACCTTGGTATAGAAAGAACTCAACACAGCTATTTCGTTTAGTAACCAACAAAGTCATCATAGCCAGAATGATCGTCAACGTTCGGAACGGACAGGCACCCTAAGAAGATGCTTTAAAAGTTTAAAATATAAAGCAAGTTCGTAAGGTTTCCGCAACATAAAGGATGGAAGCAATTTTTTAATTTCTTTCCAATCTTGCTTAATGAAATTTGTTTGGAAAAATACTAAACCACTCTAAGAAGAAATTATATATCGGAAATGGAAGATTAAAATATAACCAAAGTGATTACATAAAACACAAAAAGAATATTACAAGTTTTTGAAAGAAAAATTCTAAGAAAGATCTTTGGATCCCGGCCTAAAATGCTATATGGAGATCTAGCTATAATCATTAATTTTACCTGCTTTCACAACCATATAACAGAGTTGAAGTGACCATTCTTATTTGAAGTTTTACTAATCCATGGTTCCTTGTCTTGTTCTTCAATGTCCTGCTTATTCAATTATCCCGCCTATATACTGACGCCTCTTAATTTTGTAACCAACTTTTATCTTTTCGCAATCATTTGTCTTGGTTTATACAAGCATAATATATCGGCATAACATTTTTACAATTAAAAGTTTAAAAATTGGATATTATTTAGACAAAAAGCTACTAAACTAAAAATTATTTGTTTTTGAGTAATTTTTATTAAAATCTATATGTTGTGGACACCATAGTTACCTTCTTTGTTCTTTCATCTTCACGGAATTTGGAGATCATATTGTATCTTGGTATGTTCCACAATTTTTGCTTTTACAAATCGCTGGCAAGGAATAATACGTTCACAGCTTGGCTGATATATCCACAATATATGTGACCGAAATTGGCCATGAAAGTTTTTTATAATTGTCGCTGAATTGATTTGATCGCGTAATTTACTTAATAATTAAGATGTTTGTTCAATTCTGGTCACTTAGTAATATTTACGACTAAATAATTTTTTGACCTGTGTGGCATCTAGATACTGTCTTTTAAATTAAGTGTCTCTCTCATCGATTTTGTCGTTTGTTCATAAATTTTGAGACTAATGATCTGATTATGAATTCAGACCAAAATCTGCACCATACAGCGACAAATTGTCGATTAATTTCTTTCTCAACGCCTTATGTCTACTACAGTATTCCAGAATTCTGATATATAAATCATACGCCTATTGGCTGCAGTGCGTGATAATTTTGACAAATAATGATTTGCTGTCGTTTGATTATCCATTTAGTAAATTTTCTTTGATGTAGCTGTACTTTACGTGTTTTATGAGACTGTGCTGTAAAAACTTGTGAAAATATGTCAATATTCACCACTAAGAAGAGTTGCTTTTTCTATTTCCACATAAATAATGTTTAGCATTGAAAATCGCTGCATGAGAACATTTTTAGCATTAAAAATCGCTATTTTATTCCACATTATTTAATTTTTCTTGTCAATTATTAAAGTTATATCCAATATACTGGCATATTTTTTACGAAAATGGCAAGTTTTCGCGTCCAAACCTTGAGTCCTCGACAATAAAAACATATTCGTCTTTTCAACTGATTTATTTATTTTTTACATTTGTTTTATGTTCGTCTTGTCATAGTTATCTTTATTGTAGTTTTTTATTTAATATTTCACTTCGTTTTGGTCCATTTGCTTAATTTTTTTATCTTCCAAGTCTGTGGATATGAAGAACTGGTATAATTTAAATATAGTAGCTTATTGTCTAACACTTACCACGATTTTTGTAGTTTAAAAAAATCAAGATGTCGAACAACGCCCTCAAACGCGAAAATACAACTGCGTCAGCTAATGTCTTAATGTGCCGACAATGGTGGAAAGTGTGCTGGATGTACGGTGATCAAGAAAAGTATTATAGACAACTCTACGGTAAAAAAAGTGAACAAGGTGATAAGAGTTCGAAAAAGGGTTTACATTTTCAAAATTTTTACGAAAACGCGTTAGCGGACCAGAAAAACGACGATGATTGTACGTTGCCAGTGCCTGGTAGTTTTAGCATAGAAGAAACAAGAACGCCTTCGCCAAATAGGGATGGAGATAATTCTCCAGGATTTGCCAGTTTGAACATAGCTACAGATATAGATGAGTAAGTGTTACTTTTAAATTTTTTTAATATTATTAGCTGGGTGGAAGTATTGCATAATTGAACATTGTTAGTCAAGAAACCTAATAAAATTAAAAACAGATATTTAATTTTGTCAATATTTGTGATAAACTGTATGTAAGTATTTATCAAAAGGGTCTTTAAATTTAATTCAATATTATGAATGAAGTTAAAAAAACTAACAAATTATTTTCTTTTTGGTAATTATCGCAAAAAGCCGTTTCAAAAAAATAGTTTCAAATCTTGTGATATATTGTTACTATCGTGGTAGAGGTTTATGTAAAATTCCACCGCGGTGCCTATATGGGCTAGAGAAATACACTAGAGACTAAGCAGAAAACCCAGTGCGCAATCAATAGGTGTCTTAACACTTCAATCTGATCAAATAAATCAATCTCCATCCTAAATTGATACTAATAAATACTTAAAACTGTAGTTACATTTAATAATGTTCGACACGGTATTTATTACTTACAGGAATTATTTATACAAACACTCGTGTCCACTAAGCTGGCTTCTAAACCAGGGAAGTAACGAATTTCCCAAGACACTTTTTGATACAGGTAACTAATAACTGCTTTTGATAAATTTGGTAATAAAATAAAATAGACGTTCTTGTTGGTATTTTTTGCCAAGAAATAGAGTTTAAAATACGCTCCCATTATATCCATTGATGTAGAAAGAAGTTTTTCAATTTATAAATAGATGTACACAGGTAGAAGCAATAAGTTTTTATTGGGAAATTTTGAAAAACATTTGGGGAGGTAATTTTTATAAGCCCACATGTCCATATCGGCTATTTTTTCAAGAAAGTTAAAAAACCGATTCATCTATATTATTTTACCAGAACATATTTATGTAATATTGTTTTAAATCGGTATTGGTTTCTGAGCTAAGATAACTTAATACTTTGGTAGAAAATTAAAAATATAATATAAAAGTTGAGAGATTTGGATATGTGGTGTTTTGATCAAATAAATTTAGTACAGATTAGTATAAGATTATGTATTTTAGGGTAGGGTAGGGTAGGGTAGGATTGGACTTAGTGTTGAACAAACTAGTAGGCAAGTAAAAAATACTTTCTTCATAATATGAAGAATAAAATTTTATTTATTATAATAAAACAGTTTTCCCCTTTTTCACAATATTACAGTAAAACATTATATTATAGTGAAACATATATGTAAATTAAAAACTTTATTAGTCTATTATAAGTGATGGGCATAGTCTTCTTCTAAACAGTCACACACAACTTCCACCTCTTCTTCAGGTCCATCTACATATGAAGCAACAATAATATTTTTATACCAAAGAAGGCTTTCAAATTTTTGCCAAGTTTCATCAAAAAGAATAGTTAACAGTTTATTCACATTGTTCTTTTTTGTTGCGCTAACGGGATGAACTAAAGGAATTTCTTCAAGAAGATTTTCCAGTATTTTTCTTTAGTTGCTTTAGAAGGCTGTATTTGTGTAGCTCTGGTTCAAATCGATAGAACTCATTGCCTTTAACACATAACTGTAATTTGTTCTTTGTCACAACTTTCTCAATGAATATTCTTTTTGTGTCACTGATTTTAGAAAAGTGTTTCAAATAATTATTAGCAAGTGACTTTACATCATTTAGACACTAATCTGTTCCAAGTACTTCACAGTTCCAACTTTTTTATACTCTTCAAGGTACTTTTCTTTATTAATAAGAGTAGGTTTCTTCCTTAACAATTTCTCTGCTTTTCCAAAAACCCTATCTGCTGGTAAAAAAGAAAGGCCCCTGATAGGGAAAATAGTAATATGTGTCAAGATGCTTTCATGGGCTGCTAAAAAGTACATAAAAGTACATATGAGGCACATGATTGTTTTTGTTCTTACCTGTACATCCATCACAAAATAATCTTAGGTGGATTACATCTGTAAGCTCATCTGATTGAAGGTAATTAAGAAGAGCAGAAGCTACTTTGGTTATACCGCGTCCTGCTTGCTCTTCAGTCCAGACATAAAAGTATGGAGTGCTATCATTTTTAATATCTGTTACACAAACATTGTAAAGACCTAGTTGTCTAGCATAAAAAGCCTGTTGGATACGCGTTCGAGAAAGTTGCACCTGCTACATGTCAAAGCATTAAGTTTTTTCTTTTTCTTTGGTTTCTTTTATTAGATCATAGTAACACTTTGCCCGTTTTCGGTATATTCCTTTTTCAGTAAAAATTATCCGCTTTTGAGTTCCTGTTGTAATTTTAATTTTATAGTCTATTATGGCACAGTACCCACAGATGTCAGATGCCGGAGATTTGAAACCAACATTAAACTCTCCGCAAAATATTTTACGAAACGTTAATACCTTTACTTGGAGTTGGGGGTTTTCTAGCATTATAAATCATCTAAAGTTTCCGAATTAAAAGGTCACTACTTAAATATAGTCTTTTTGATTTGTTGCACTTGTAGTAACTTTCAGTACCTTTTAAACTTCCAATAAACTGGCGAACCGCCTCTTTCATGACCAGTGATCTTTGACTTATTCTATCACCCCCTCTGTTGTCTTCTAGTCCTTGGTTAGTTTTTAGTTTTGATACAAGTCGTCAAACTCTTTCTGATGTAAACTGAGTAAGTTGCAAAAAGAAAGTAACGCTACCCTCATAAGTAAGAGAAAATCGGTAGCTAACGGAAGTCAATTTTGCCTAGGCCTAAGCAAGATTGTCGAAACCTCCGACGTTGAATCGGTTTTGTTATTATAAACCTACCAACTAATTGGTCCCGAAAAAATTTTCGGGTTTCGAATAAGAGTCTTCCGAAATGCACCGGCATTACTAGACCGAACTTCACAACATTTAAAAGCTTTACCTTTGTGTAAGCAACCTGTGAACACAAAATCACAGAAAGGAGCAGCGTATCTCTTTTCCTTAAGAAGTTGTCGCTTTGGAACTGTCTTTTTTATTTTTCGTGATTCGTTTTTCGTTTTCCGGCACTTGCTCTTCCAACACACTAATATTAATTCACCATCTACATTACCTTCATTTAAACTCATAAATTTATTCAAGCACAAACAAACATTAAATTATAACCTTCCTCTGAAACTAATCTGCTAAGATTGTATACTGTCAACAATAACAATCAAATTAAAAGCATGCATTTAAGTCATATGATTGGAATACCTACTCCTCATTGGATGAATAGAAAATTATTAAATATATGTTTACATTGACAGCATGCATATGTATTTAATGCAAAAGAAATGCATATTTAATGCATTAAAGTAATTACTATTATAATGTAAATTATACGTAATTAAAGTATTATACTAGGAAATTAGGAACAATTATTGAAGTTTAAAATAAGTTTATTGTCGTTTCAATTTTCACTTCGGAAATCGTTATCAAAATACAAAGATAAGTGTATTCACATGCACTGATTTGTTCTCATTTAATTTTATCTTTCATTTGTTTGTCAAGTTTTGTAAAAAAATTCAACCACGTCTCAAAATATATCCCCATAAGCAAACGGATTATCGAATTATATTAATATTTGCAGTCAAAATATTTGTTTTCTTTCCTTACTCCTTCTGTTCTTTGTTTTGCGATAAATTATAATACCAAAAAGCCAAAAATACAATCAATTGAACAACTCAAGTCAAGAAAAGCATCAGAAGAGTCAATGTGGTTGTAGTAGGATTGAAAGTCCATCCCGAAGTAGCAACTGAGATTACAAGGTCCTCTTTGAAATAAATTGGGAGCATTGAATGTTTATACACGAAATGGAGCATCCCAATTTTGATAAAGCTATTTGCGCCACTACTTATCTTCATTATTTACTATCACGAGACCGAAGAGCTTTCGTTGACGCTACATTCGGCACTTAAAGTCTCGCGAGAGATTCGGCAGCGTAATCTTTTCCATTTTCACAGCATTTTTCTGGCAAATCAATTCTTAATATCGATATAAAGTATACATAAAAATTATTTCTAACGATTTTCTTCACGATTTTTCCTGGAAAAACAGTTTTCGTTTTTATAGTGTCCTTACTTATAAATAAGATTTCAAATGCAGTAAACAAAAATAATACGTTTTTGGAATATGTCCCCTTCAATCTGCTAAAACGTTATGATTTCTAATACATTATTCTTCCTACTATGAAAATCTATCCACGAGAAACTTCTTGCCTTATTTCAATGGCTGTCATACTTGATTGATATATGACTTCATTTTCCCATTTGTCCGCCTTTTCCGTGTTTTGTAACTTGCAGTGTGTCGTCCTACTGAATGTCTTATTTCGAAATGATATCGTTTAGGTGGCATCGTTTATCTTCCGAATATGATGAGCTGATCCAAGCAATGTCTGAATAAAAGATTTTAGTAAGACTCCTGAAACTAAATGTTAGAGATATGTTTAGAAATTTCGTTGGATTTATGTGTCACCTTTTTGACTATATTATTGGCTTCACCAAGAGAATGGATTTAAACGAAAATTTTCACTGGCACAAAAAACTGTTCCTTGGTTAATTAAGTATAATTTCTTCATATAGTCATTAAGTAGAATGTAATTTTTGATCTATATTCTTTAGTTTCGGTATTTTCAAAGTTTTAACAGTAAATTTAGAATTTTTTTTGCGTGTTTGGAATAAAATCTTATAGATATATGTTTAAAATAATTGACTTACATAGGACTTGCTTTTCTGTCGAAAAGCTTGCTTTTAATCAAGAAATGATTGGTTTTTTGTCCATTTTAACAACGCTTAAATAGACGATATTATGTTAGAATTATTAACATACCGATTCGTTTCTCTTGGACCTGACGCATTCAATAACAAAACAGATTTTTCCACATCATTGTCTACACCGCGAACGATCTGTTGTCCGTAGCTAGGAAGAAGCTTTGATTTATTTCCGACATTTATTATAAGAGATAAGATGTTGCCTAGAATTCAATCACGTAGATCTATGACGCATCAGGACGCCAATCTAGTCAGTCAAGCACGACGCCGGATCGTTCTCAGGAAACGAAGAAATATTACGAATGTTACAGGTGATTTAAAAAGGAGTAATGGCTGTGGTTTAATCAAGAATTTGAACGATTATGCTGTGGACTTATGAGAAATGTCAGTTATTTTGAAATGTACATTTCAATACGGGGTCTAGAGAAGAGTGCTAAGAGATTTTAAAATAAAATATACAAACAGTTTGTAATTTGTAAAAGGAAGATTCTTACTTTTCATGGGATTACATTTTGCTAAGCGTATTATTCAAGTACTTCTTTTACTTTTAAAATATACTAAAAGCCCTAATCCACATACTCAGAAGCATAAAGGTCGATTCAGTTCACCGGAAACAAGGAACGCCTTTGTCGACATCCTCTGGAAATTAATCACTCCCATCTCTAGACACGGTAATTTTTATGTGGGAAATCTTCATAGATAGATAAAACGCACGCATTTAAAACTAGTCTTATAATGATGAGAAAGTTGATGTAAATAAAACTGGTGTCATCGGTTTGAGTTTACATACATAGTAGATATTTTTATCTTAAGATAATCCTTTCGATCTTTCAACAATTCCATGATTTACGGTATTAACATATACAAAAGGGCCTACTGAAGTGACCACAATGTCTCAAATTCATGCTCTGTTATAAATAGCTTAAGGCAAGGACTTTTTTTATCACTCTTTAAAATATGTTTTAAAAAAGTTTTTTGGTAATAAAAAATTACGAAGAATTCAAATACCTATGGAAATAGTAGCCAAAGAAGAAATGTCAAAAATGACAACAAACAAATTTTCACCTTTATATTTAATATAAAGGTGAAAAGTAATACAAATACGAAATACATTAGTTTGGTAACCAATCATTAGTTTAAAAATAACAGTTTCGATCGGGGTAATAAAATTACAATAATTTAACGCACATGAATGGCATGATGACCAAATACAGGCATAACAATACTTAGGTAATTACAGAAAAATGGAATTCCACAGGGCTCGAATCTAAGCGTAGCGCTATTTTTAATTGCTATTAACAATGTTGTGTCGTACTGCAATGGCACAATTAAAACTTTTTTGTACGCTGATGATCTGGTAATTCTAGAAAGAAATAAAAAAAATACTATCTGTTCATAATCGTATTGCTGCAGCTCGTAAGTCGATAGAATCGTGGTCTAACAATATTGGGCTTCAGTTTTCCACCACAAAAACAAAAGCTATACATTTTTCACGAAAATCAAATCCACAAAAGTTCCCAAATCTATTTTTATACAATTAATCTGGACAATTTATACAATTTTATACAAGATTAAGCTGGACAAGTCATATACACTCGCTGAGACTATCGTGCCAAGCTGGACTAAATATTACGAAATCTGGGAAAAACATAAAAACTGGGAAGCAGATTTTCCAACTCTAATAAATTTGTACAAAGCTTTAATCAGATCAAAACTAGGACTACGGATGTGTTGTGAATAACTCCGCAAACCAAGTATTGCTCAAAACTTTGGATGCTCTTAGGAGTTCAGCTGTTAGACTTGCTTTTGGAGCATATTGCATCAGTACTGTGGACAATCTACTTTGTGAAGCTGGAGAGCCACCCTTAAACCTAAGAAGAAAATATCTAAAATCTAACCCAAAAAATCTAGCTCTCCATCGTGCTGTTGCTAATAGGTTCCAGGAAGTCTATCAAAAAAGAAATATGGATCCTGTACCTTTTTACGAACGAGCTAATAGATACTTATTAGATTTTAATATTGAACTACCTTCCATTTATCCTACCTGTGAAATAAATTTATGTTTTCCTTAGGTTGTTCTCTCTCTTTGTAACCTTAAACTTACAGCATGTTACAAAAACCACGTGATACCCAATTTTTTTAAAACTTACTTTTTCCATGTTCTCACACGGTACAAAAATTACCATCTTATATACACGGACTCATCTAAGACCATAAATGGAGTAGGAGCATACTTTGTCATATCACATGAACATTCCATCTATAAATTGTCTCCTGAGACAAGGCCCCAACCTTTATTTAAAAAAAAAACTTCCCAAATCTCTTGTAATATCTTATTCACTTAGTTGTCTGACATCAATTTCTCAGATTTATCCCTTTCATCCAACATTACAGCAGATTAAGTTAATTTTATACCGTATATACCAAAACAATTTGACAGTAGAGTTCCTCTGGGTACCGGCACATGTTGGAATAGATGGTAACGAAAAGGCAGATAGTCTAGCTAGGTCCGCAGTAACCAGTACAGCCGCATTAGTGGAAAATCTAACGGTGAATTTAGATTTAAAACCTTACTTAAAAGCAAAATTTAACGATGTTTGGCGAAACCAATGGAATAGAAGCACCACTAAATTGATAGAAATAAAATTTTCCGTCCTTTTATGAACTTCTGGCCTTCAAAGCGACAACATCAAATCCTAATAACACGTCTCAGATTAGGACACACTTTTACAACACATGAATACTTGTTGAAGAGAGAAGAGGAACCAGTGTGTTTGTTTGTGAATGTAAAGTGACAGTGAAGCACATTTTGATTGACTGTCCAATATACTCAGTTGAAAAACTATATCACCACATTCCAAAAACATTAAAAGAACTCCTAGGAGAATCTAAATACTTAGCTGACTTAATAGAATTCTTAAAATCTATAAACCTTTGTAATAAAATTTAACACAATACATCAATAATTAAAATATACATATATTGTATACCTTATTATGTAATTGATATTTTGTATATGCCTATGTATGTCTTTATCACTTTTTGTATTTTTTTATGCTAATAACCCTAAGTAGTTAAAGCAAAATAAATAAAAAATAATACTTAGGTGTTTACTAGGGAATAGAAACGAATAGAAACAAAAAGATTGGTAAAATCTGTAGGAATTTCCAGTCAAACTTTTAAGTTATATCCTTATACAAAGATAAGATTACATTATTGTTAAAACAACCTTAGAAAAACAAATTCAACTCGCAAGTCATTGCAACTAATTGTCCAATAAAATCGTATTATACTGATACGATCTTAAAACAGTCCCAACTCGTAAGTCAATGCACAAAGTTAGTTCACCTTTCAGTAGACCGTCGGTTAATCAATGTGTGAACTGCTGCTTTATTGTTGGGGACTCTTTTACTGTAAGTGCATTTAATAATTGAAGTGAACTTCAATACAAATCGCTGCTCTAGAAAAAATACTTCATTCTGCATTTTTGATGAATTGTGAACTAAACAAGATTTTTGTTACTGTTAGTTTAATAATTACAAACGGTTCTATAATTTGAAGAGAAAATAGGAGAGTGTAAGACAATAAAGATATTTTATGTCTTGATTGATTAGTTGGTAAAATAACTGTAAAGTACAGTATTTTAATCTGTATTTTCTGATCATTGTGTAATAATGGGAGGTACAAAAAATAAATCTGGCTTATTTCTTTGTAATTTTAATCATTATATCCCAAAATTTGTAAAGATTGTTATTTACATTTGTATACATTAGTCTAATTCTGGTATTACTATCCTCTGTGGTCCCTTGAAATATTTTTTCTGAATATCACAATATATCCAATATTAAACAACACCAGCAATAACACACATCTCTTAAAACAACTCCATGTTATTTTGATTTTGATATCCTATGAGTCTCATTATGCTGGGTTTAACGATATCGAATGTCTTATGCAGCCTCTGATAATACCAGCCATAATAATCCATATAGTATTAGGTATTAGGAACGTTGAATGCTTCAACTTCTATTAACGTCCTTACTCCGTTCTATAACTTCATTATATCGTATTTATCATGTATTTTGTACCTAATCTTTTGCCATCTCTGTTTTATTATTACTTTACCGATTGGTGGATAAAACAATAACCTTTGAATTACGTGACCAAAATCGTCATTTTTGTTGGTTGTTCTGTCAAGAAAATAATAACAAAATTTAAAACCTGTGATATAAATATCTTACCTAACTAACAATTGGGTATTTTTATTCAATAAATATTTCTATTATATTGTCAAGTTCAAACTAGGCTAACGGTAAATACCACAAACTCACCTAAAGTATCCTTATATTTGAATCGGTGAGAGGGCAAACCAGATATGTCCATAAATAGGCACTTTTGACATTTTGACAGAAATCCATTATAAGTACGAAGACGCACCGTTTTGTAGAGAAACCGGATATATCTTCGTACTAATAATTTTTTAAGTGTATTAGCAATCATGGTATTGTAGAAAAAGTGGATAAGTTCTGGACATTCCATTTTTTCTACAAAAGCTACTACGCATGTCTTTTCGTCCCAATATACTTTTGTCATTCATCACTATGGAAGGTGTACAAGATGAGAATCTCGAATTAAAAAGTAGAGAAAAGCGAAATCAAGAGTGTTGAAAGGCTGTTATTAATAAAACAAGTAAAACAATCGGGACAAGAGTATATTGATTATAAAAGTCGTATTATTAAAAAAAATTTTTTCGGAAAATCATGTATGTATGGGTTTATAACCTTAAATTTGGTTAAATAATTAATTCTTATTTATTACATTGTAGATGTAAGAAGAAATGATTTCTTGCGATTCCTTGTTAATGTAAAGAAGAGATTTTTTTAAAATCTTATAAATTTGATAACAAAAATTCTCAATATGCTTATGTTTAGTCTTATATTTAAATATTGCCAGTTGCCCGAAGGCGTTTTAGACCAAACACTGAATACACAAGGAGAAACCACACGAACACCCATTTTCAAACATAGTGACAACAACTACAGGAGTTTACCTTGTTTGTAAATCTGCATTTTTAAGACTGCATGTTACAAAGAAACACAGGGTAGGTCGAGAGGAAACTTTCACTGTTGACATGAGAGAAAAACAAAAACCAGCTCTTGTCAAACCTGAAGAAATAGTCAATTGTATAAAAGTCCATGTTAAGTCATTTTCTGTCAAACTAGCACGAAGAAAATTATTTGAACGAAAAGCTGAATATAAAAATAATGCATTCGTTATTTTCGGAAAAATTTCCAGATGTCTCAGTTAAATATAAATTTTATAGAGCTGTCTTCACCGACTTCTATCAGTTACGCTTCGGTAGACCTCAGCTTGACCCCTGCAGGAAATGCGAAGAACTAGAAAAAAAAAAACAAAAAGAGAAATCAAACGATTTCTACTTAGCGAAACCGAATTCAAATCTTAACCACTGTGTTTCCTAAAATTTGCGAAACAAACAGCTGGATGAGTTACTCGGCAAGGGAATTTAAAATTGCATTCCACAAGCCGTTCATCCTAGTCAAAATTCGTAGTGAATTCAGTTTCTCGTACTTCCAACGAAGTAAATAACAAAACAGAATGACGGTATTAGATTTTTGTTTTGATACAGTGCAGCAACAACCGTTGATACGTATTTCGACCTCCTTAAGTCTCTTCAGAACGGTATAGTCTATACCGTATCAACGGTTGTTGCTGCACTGTATTAAAACAAAAATCTAATACCGTCATTCTGCGAAGAACTAGATCTAAAAATGAAGTCCCAATATTGGAATGATAATGCTAAGAGGGTAGCAATAGCTTAAAAGATGGTGCCTGTACGTCGATAAAAAAAGTTTTTTGCTAAAATGAATCAGTTAGAGGCCCTTAACAAAGTGAAACCATCAGTAGGAAGAATATATATTGACTTTATACAATATCTATTTCTACTAGTAACGCCTATCTAAGATACATTTTACCTGATTCAACTAACAGTCAGTGTGTTTAACATTCAGGATCATAAAACCAGTAAAAGCTACTTCTACGTGTATCACGAAGGGTTAGGCAAAAAGGGCCCTAACGGGGTGTGTTCCTTTATAATGGATTATATTCAAACAGATGTATCTGAGGAAGTGAAAAACATTTACATTTTCTCTGACGGAGCTGGAGGTCAAAACAAAAACCACACAGTTTTTGGAGCCTTAACTGACCTCCGATGATTTGAAACGGTGAACCAGTACTACTTTATTCGTGCTCACTCGTTCATGCCTTGTGACCGTAACTCTATTGTCGCAAAGAGAACAACAAGAAAGGCTGATAGGATTTACACGTTAAAAGAGTATGTGGAACTCATTACGACTGCTCGTACTAAAAGAAATTTCACTGTCCATCTGAACGAGAAGGATAATAGTATTATTAAAGATTATAAGTCCTGGCGGACTAGATATTAAAAAAGAAATGTTTTATCACAAAGATCACTAGGTAGGCATATTCCCAAAGAACAAAAAGTTTCTTTTTTTATCTGCAAGTTCGTGCACTCTTCTTGTAATTCGCAGGCAAAAGATCAAATTGTTGTTCGTGAATTTATTGATGGAATTGTTGAATACATTTACGGACTAAAATAGAGTCACTGCCTGTCAACTTGGCCTATCCTCAAGTAAGTGTTGCGATTAAGAAAAATAAATTAGAACATCTAATGAAATTTGCACCCTACTTGGATAGGAGCATTCCTGGATCCAAGAGATATTTTATGATTCCTTATTTACATGGCAACAGCAAAAGGTAAAGATGAATCCGAAGAACTTCGATTTAATAAATAATCCTAAAATAATAACGTTGTGTAAAAACCAGATGTGTCCAATAAAAAATATTTATTTTGTGTTCTGTTATAGTTGCCTTCATTAAATTTTGTATTAATATATCAGTGGTGGATTGCTCTCTACAGTGGTAATTAAAATTGTGATAAATAACTGACAGTTTTCAATAGAAGAAGTGTTTTGTTATTTACCGCTAACTTGATTTTTGTGACATGTCCGCTTTCTCTTCTCATTGAATAATTTAAGCATTTCAACTTAATATGTCTCAGAATAGGGAGGAATATTATGTAATAAAAATAATTATGAATCAAAATGTTTATAAACAAATTTAGTAAAAATCTGTACCCTATTATCTGTATTATATCACTGAAAAAATTTCTACAAAATGTAAGCCCGTATCGGAAACATTATATAATGTCTATCGTCGAGTGGAACAACATTCTAAACATTTTTGTAATTTTCGTGACTATGATCAACATTATTGTTTTCTTACCGGCATTTCTAGCATCTCCATATTTAGTATGACTCTATTATCCTACACATTTATTATTTCTTATAAAAAACAAACAAACAAACAACGTTGTAGTAACTAGTACTGGCTGCGTAATTATTACCTTTTCTGTCTTTGTATCAGCCACTTGTAAAATCGCCGGACATATAATAAATATCTGTTGATCCGCGGTTCACTCACTCGGTAATCTCTTAGATGGTGCTCATTAACTTCGGTATTATAATTAAGAATAACGAATGGCTAAGAACGGGTAATTCAAGACTAATAAATTTTTGATACATGGGTATGCAGTATTGGATTAGCCAAAGGGCATTGTTCAAGATTATTAAGACATATTCTGATATTATTTATAGAGTTATCCAAAAAAATCTTAATTGAAATAGTCAGAATCACATAAGTTTACGGCTCGGTAGTAGCCTAGTCTTTATGTTACATAATGTGACAATTATAGTTTGACGATGTATTGAACACAGTACATTATTAACGAATAGTACTTCTATACAGATGTATCAATAAACTGGCACCAAATCACTCAAAGGACCTTGTCAACATTATTGTGTAGCGAAGATCCCCACCGGATGGTGAAGTCCGGGGTCTCCCGATGTAGTGCAACTCGACAAGCCCCCATTTGGGTAGGCGAGGCGCATATGAGTTTTGCTTAACATACGGGAGCTGTCTATCCTGTTCTAACAAAATCAATGCCCAGACTAGTCCGTCTTCATCCTCCCTACCTGTGTTACTATACGATCACATGTTTAAGCAAGGTAACCGCCGAGGAGCTTACTCCTCTACCACTCATGTCTAAAAAAAGGCACGTCCTGCGAGCCCACGTCCAACTTGGGACTAGACGTATTGAGCTTACAGTCCTCCGTACAGAGGTTATGTGGAATGAGAGCAGAATGGTCGCACGTGAGCTTGTCTCAGTTACTCATAGCGCAGACACGTGGCCAGTACGACTAATGGGCTGATCCCGCTTCTAGTAGCCCCTATACCGACTACCGACACCTCAAACGACGGCCACCTTTCATTCTTTGAAGTAAAGCAGATCGTGTCCTGCGTGTGTTTCTGCAGTCTCGTCACCTCGACTGGCTAGCTTACCATCTCTCATTCCATCCCATTAATCGCCTCTTACGACAGGTAGGGATCAGAGTAGTAGTATTCTGTTCGTCGATTGGTCCAGTAAGGCGGACTACTGGGACTCGGTCATTGCCAGACAGCTATAAAACAGAGTGAACGAGTTTTTGGCTAAATAGTGTGCCAAATTATTTTCAGAGGATTTTCAGACAGGATTAATTAAAAAATTTTCTACATGAGAATAGTGTAGAACTGAGGATACTCATTATCATAAATATTGGTTTTATACCATTTTTTTGAAGGCACACTGCTTTCCATATATTACAATGAGATATTTAAGGTATTGATAAACCAATCTAATAATGAGAAATTGCAAAATGAGTATTACTAATTATAATTTCACAATACACTAATAGAGAAACGATTCAATATCTTAGAGTTTTTTGATGACCGAATAATACGCAGAAATGCTTACATCCCGTCTCCAACTGCATAGTTAATTAAGATGTAAACATAAGTAATGTTTATGGAGTACCATTTATAAAAAGTTATTTATTACCAGTTCTTCTTCTTAGGGTGCCTGTCCGTTCCGAACTTTGGAGATAATTCTGGCTATGATGTTGGTTGATATACGGAATAGCTGTGTTGAGGTCTTTCTATACCATGCTCGTAGGTTAGCAAGCCAAGATATTCTTCTTCGTCCTGGGACCCGTTTTCCTTCAATTTTACCTTGCAGAATGCATTGGAGTAGCTCGTATCTGCCTTGATTTCTCATTACATGTCCCATGTACTGCAGCTTACGATCCTTCACGATGTTGACCAAATCCGCGGTTGTGTTCATCCTCCGCAGTACTTCTTCATTAGTGACTTTGTCTGTCCATGGTTTCTTCAGGATGCTTCTGTATAACCATATCTCAAAAGCCTGAAGTTTTGATAGAGTTTCCGCCTTCAATGTCCACGTTTCTACTCCGTACAGAAGCACTGAGTACACGTAACATTTAAGGAGCCTTATTTTTGTTTCTAGGGTGGGATCATAGCTCTTGAACACAGAGAATGCACTTTTTGCCTTTCCGATGCCACATTTAATCTCTTGAGTCTTGTCCCACGACTCATCAGTTCACGATATGGGAAAGCGTAGAAAAATGTTACAGAATGTGTTTTGTTTGTTGCAGAGAAGAGCGAGAAGAATTTCTTTTTATTTTCAGCGTATCATCTTTGGTCTATATCCTTATAACCCAAATACTCTAAATACCCATACTCTACACAAAACTTTAATAAATAAAATAACCTTTATGGTGCATTCCCAAAATATAAAACATTTTTCTTTTGTTGAATGTTTCTATTATTCTAAAATTATCAATTTATGTACAAATTATGAAGAGATTCGTTCACTACTAACTACTACTAAGCAGACATATTCCACATTCTCAACAACAACTGGTGTAACCTAAGACATAAAAATGGGTTATTGAAGTGAAATTATGAGATCTATGATTAGAAGAGGGTATTAGTGCAAGTAAACTGATATGAGTAAAAAAGATGAAATGAATTGAGGAACTGAAAGATGGCACGTTCGAAAATAAGTAACATGACATCATAGGTGTGAATATTCGTTGATTGGTTGTAATTTTCTATTTAGTTTATGTATTTTAGTTACAATTCTCGATATACTCTTTCTCTCTACTAGTTACACTTTCTGACAAATCATAAAAACCGGATCTGCATACATAAGGTATAATTGACGACGAATAAAATTTTGATATACGCTCAAATCAGAATTGATGGTTGACTATTAATGCTCGGCATGTTTCCTTTATTAATACCTTGTGTAACTATACCTCCTCTTCTCTTTTACGAATGACCAAAGAGTCTGATTGTTTTATTGCCATTATAAATTTATTGCGGCCATCACGGTGACTTGGATTTTAAAATGTCAAGTTTTATTGACAAAGTTGTGTGTAAAAATATGTATTTTATGATTCAGCTCTAAATAAGAACCATTCTTAATATGGTTCATTGAGTTCATTTATAAGAAAATCGAAGAGAAAGATAGTGGTAGGAAGATTATTTAATTGCTTTCAGTTTTACAAGTCACCACAGCTACTTCAATTATCACAGTGAAATAATCAAATAACGTGTTCCATTTGATTTATATTCTTTTTTATTATACGAAGTGTGGGGATTTTTTAGTTTTGCATCAATTTGCGAAGTATGTTTTTTCCTAATTTTTCTGTGTAACTAGTCAAGAAAGAATATATATATTATTCCCCATTTATTTCGACCTTCGGCAAGAAGTCAATTAAAATAATCTCTGTACAATTCCAAAGATAACCATAATCAGATGCAATTGTATTTGCTTTCTTCGGTTAGAGCCACTGGCTACCACTAATAGGATGGTTATTTTAATTCAGGTGTAACATGTTTTATCCATCGTGACGAATTGCTACAAGAAATTGGTTGAATTCGTCTTAAATGACACAAATATTACTTGCGAAGGTTATTTCTGTGGGACTTTAAAGAATGCGGTATTACTCTAACTGTACTTTACTTTACTTACTTTTTCGTGTCTGGACTCAAACATTTCTTCGCTCAGTCAAAGATGTGTGTGATATGCCACAATTCTTCGAGAGTTTTATTTGTCCTGACAGGGGCAACACCTGACTTTACACCTGTTCGTGTGGTGGTATTACATATGGTTGATGCCTATCGTCGAACTTTTGTTTTAAACTTTCGATGTATTCTGCAGCCTTTCGTAAGTTCTGTGTAGGGGCGAAGATAGATAGAATATAGATATATCTGTCTTGCGTGTACAGATCTATTTTACATCGGGTGTGCATAGTCCCCTGCCGTGTAGCACAGAGCTCGTGCTGTTGTTTTGAGAACTGTAAGGTTTGCACCCTATCGACTATCTCCAAGTTTTTTAAGGAGGTTGGTTCTGGAAGCTACTTTTTCTTTGTTTTTTTTTGCAATGAAGTTGATATTTCTCTTATAGTGATTTTACATCCACTTTATTTTGTATCTTCTTGATATTTCCTACAATAAATGGTGTTTTTGAATGTTCTGAATACTATTTTTATTTTATATTTACTTTATTTATTTCCTAAATTGAGTATCCTAGATGAAACATTCAGATAATTTATTTTTCATACATTTTATGAGCAATATCACAATTTCTTGGAAAAATTTCTTATTAAAAGTGGTCTTAAGCAATGACATAATCTTGCCCTTTTGTTGTTTGACTTCGCCTTAAAATCAACATCATCATCATTCAGATTTGATTTGTTGAATCTCATTTGTTCATTGTTGAACATAGGCCTCCTCCAGATATTTCCATCAATTTCTCTTCTGTGTCTCTGCTATCCAATTAAAATATGCAAGAAAAGCACAGCCAGAGCTGACCAACGGTTTTTCTCCCCAGAGATCAAAAATACTACTGGTTTTTGCTAATGATGTAGACACAATTGCACAATCCACCAGAGTTTCAGAAAAAGTCTTCACCTTATTAGAAAATCCAAGACCAAGAGACAAAATTCATCCATAAATTAGTACCATTTTGGGGTTGTTAAAAAACGTAAGTACTCAAATAATATATTTAAAACAGCTCTGGAAGACATTAATGAGGGCGTACTGATAAAGGGAATATGTCTGAATAATTTAAAATACGCAGATTATCTAATAATCTATGTAGATATCATTCAAGATCTACAGACAATAGTTATTAAGGTAACACTAAACATAAAATTTAACACTAAAAAAGCAATGGTTATGATTGTTAGTAAAAACCATACACCACTCCAATAATTAATAATCAATTCACATCCAATAACACACATTCACAGCTACCAATATAATGGACATAAGTGAAATTTAACCAGTAAAAGGATCAGTGAAATTAAACAGCAGCGCCTAAAGAAGTTAGGGCAAGTGTTTGTTAAAATGAGTAAAATTTAAAAAGACCAATGATTTGCCAATAAAAACTAAGTGGCAAGTTCTTCGGTGGCATGTATTTACGGTTCTTCTTTATGGAATATAATCTTAGGACATCAACCGAAGCATGACATAAGCTACTGTAAGCTTCTGTGATCTGATGGACAGAGAAATATTTCAACTGTGAAAAAGCGCAAGTTAAAATAGCATTAACGAACAACAATGGATGCAACACTACATTAATCTATGGAATAACCCCACTAGCTGTGTAGTTGTCGACTTAGAAGAACAAATTTTATATGTCATTGATAAAATAAAATTTACACGGAAGAATTAATACAGGAATAGGTGGTAAAAAGAATATACCAGAAAATAAGAAAGTCAACAAGACGAAGTAAAAAATAAGCTTCATCAAGTGAAAAGTACTGTGGGTTGGGGCAAATATAGGGAATGGAAAATTGCTATAAATTAGTGGATTATAGTTAAGAATTAGTAGAGAAGGTTTAAAGAACATAAAATAATGAGCTAATCAAAAAGAAATATAATGATGAAATACTTATTATAAAATTATTGCAATGAAAATTACATTTTTATCTCCAAACTTGTAAAGATGGCTAATGCTTACAAGATCGAGGCAAGTAAGTCAACTATCAAATTTGTCTCATCTACCGCCAAATTCTAGATATTTATGTCACAGATTTTTCATAATTTTTGTTTTAGATTTCTTTCAAACACAATTTTCGGAGGGAACAAAATAGAACATGTAATTTTATAATAGTTTATGCTATCATAAGAAATTGTAACTTCTACGCCTAGTCCTCTAAGATATATTAACACAAATAGGTAAATGAATTTAACTATTTTCTTTGTAAAAAAAAGGACTACATTTGCTTTTTAACATATAGCTTATATATCATTACAAGAAAAAATGACGGGCTTCGGCGGCATGCTAAGTAAAAAATGACTAGCCCCAGTAAATCTTCGACAATTACTTCCAGCCGAAATCATTAATCATTCCATGTAAAGTCCCGGAGCAAAAAATCTGACAGTCCATCGATATGGTCGATTTGTTGAAACATCCTTCACCAAACATCATTTATTCCAATCAACTTATGTACCTTGAAAATCTTCGGCATTGCGATATTGTTCGTGTTGTTTTTTTTTTATTCGTTTGTATCACGTAGGTCAAGATATTGAAGAAAGGGAATCTAGCGAGCGGCAGGTGCATATTTAATATTAAAGCATTATAATTTTATATATATATATATATATATATATATATATATATATATATATATATATATATATATATATATATAGGGAGAGACAATAATAAAAACAAAAAAGGAATAATAGTTGGTCGTCATTACTAAGGTGTAGCTAAGTTATCATATGAACAAGTTGGGAAAAAATCACTTCTGGAGCTACTAGAATATAAAAAAATTACAAAGCAAATTATTATATAATTATAAAAACTAAGTGACCTAAAGGACCAATGCAGTCAACAATCCCTTCGTCCTTTTCATAACACTACCAAAACGGGGCAAAATTTCTGGACAAGAATATGTGGATATTTTTCGAGTTCCTGAGCGTATCTGTGATTGTAGTTAATAATATCCTCCTTTACGCTCTTCGTATTGGGGTAATGCGCTGTAATAGTTTTTAGCACATACCAGGGACTCCTATTAATTAACCTGCAGACTAGAATCTCTGTAGTACATCTGTACTAGAATTTCAAGAAGTTTTCCATATTTCCCTGTTATAGTTCTGGGAATCTAGTAAGGTCCGCTGTGAATATCAAATATAAAACTGGTCCGAGAATAATTTCCTCTTTAAATATTATTTCAATTGGATAAAGAGGTGAATATTCATGTTGAAATTGTATCTTAATTAATCCGTATTATCTTCACAGGTAATGGGAGTAGGACTTTAGGATAAGGAAGTAGGGTAGGAAAAATATTTTCCCTATTTTCCGCATAAGATCAATATGCCAAGCTCCCGCATATACTTATATGATTTCTTCTTCTAGTGCCGACTGCACTAATGAAGGTTAGTCATAACCATTGCAAATTCGTCTCAATCTTCTGCTATTCTTAAAAGTGTCTGTGTGTTTAACCCAGTCTAGTCGCGGATGATTTTCACTCAGGATGTTTGTCGTTTACCAGAACCGTATCAAAAATGTATAAATGGAGAGAATATACCGGAAGAACGCAAAACTTCGGTTATATCAACCATACATAAAAATGGAGCTGAAAGCATATGTGATAACTACCAAGAAAAAGGCACTATCTCAAGAGTTTACTGAAATTTAATAAAAAAGAGAATCGAGGGAAAATACAGTGATATGGAGGCCGAAGAACAGGCTCGCATCAAAAGAGGTAGATCGTCTATTGATCATATCTTTACAATTATCTAACTTATAGAAAAAAAAACAGCACAAAACGAAATAATACATCTCCTATACGTATATCTTCGAAAAGCATACGACAGTTTGTGACAACCAAATGGGAAGTTTTAGAAAGAACAAACTTCAACGTAACTTTAATCAAGACTTAATAAGTGCAAGAATTGTATAAAAACAACACGAGTAAAATAAAGATAGGCCAAGAGATATCCAAAATGTTTGTGGTAGACGAAGGAATCAAACAAGGATGCTGTGTGCCCCCGACTGTTTAAGATATACTTGGAACAAGCGCTATAGACTTGGAAAAGGAAAGGTAGTGCTATGGGAATATCTCCAAGTGACACCACATTGTACACAGTATGCTATTCAGACGACCAACTAGTCTTGGCTCAGGACTACGAAGACCTATATATGACACGCAGGAACTTATTCAGTAATATCAGAAATGGGGTTTTGGATAAAAGCATTGTTACATATATGGCCACTAAAGAAGAAACTCGTAAATACTTTAAAAGCAATAGCAATGGATTATTTAAAAAGAGCGTCGGAAAATCAAAAAGACATGAGACAATACTGTATGAGTTATAAGGTCGTGTATATGAGACCGCAATACCACAATACGGATTAAGGATAGTAGGATATAAATAGGAGAATACTCGACGTTTCGGCACCCATTTTGGCACTCGACACTAAGGAGTAGGCAGATTAAGACAGTGCCGTTTGACGGTGCTTGTATTTATACAGAACACGATACAAGTTAGGGAAATAGGCAGATTGAGACCTCGAACTCGAACGGAACCGTATCGCTCCTGAAAATGGCTCCAAAATGGGTGCCGAAACGTCGAGTATTAAATTCTCAACGCGGTTCTTCCCGAGAACTTAGTAATTTTTATTTATCTGACCGCGGAAATTTATCCGAATCCCGTTTTCCTTCGATTTACCTTTCATAATCAACTGCAATGAGTAAACTGCAAATAACTTAGTTATTTTTAAGTATGTGCCCTGGCTTGTGTATATGGCGTGTCTTTCTCGTTTTAATGGTGATCAGAAGTTTTCTGTCTCTTCCTATTCTATACAACACTATTTCGTTCGTAATATGATCTGTCCATGGTATATTTAGTAGTCTCCCAAAAAGCGACATCAACTCAACAATGATGTTAGTTTCTGCAAAACAAGAGGAGCAAAATTTAAACGTGTTAGGAATTCGTGGTTGTATATATTAAGTACAATCAACTCCTAAATTTTAATTTGAACCATCTGTAAAAATCCTGTATGTTTCATCAACACTGGTAATTATTTCCTGCAGTGAAGTAAAGAAATCACTATCAAAATTAGGGAAGTAAACTTGGCTTTTCCAGCTATCGGGCTATGCCAATGTTGAATCAAAAGTAAGAGAACTGACAACGAGAGTGTCAAAAATAGCTGGATATCTTAATAATATAACATGACGTAATAAAAACGTTGGCATTCAGGCTAAATCAAGATTATACAAAGCTGTTATAAGGCCTATAATGACATATACCGCAAAGACTAGACTAGAAACAACAAAACAAAATATTGCTTGAAACAACAGAAATAAAGATACTTCGTGGCATAGCTGGAAACATTCTTCTAGACAAAGAAATAAATGAAAACATAATGGAACACAAGGAGTACATATGAGCTAGACGATATTAATGGTTGGGTGCTAAACATGAAAAAAGAGTGGATTAGCAGAAGAGATTAGCAGAATAAAGAAGAACAATGGTGAGTACCGCTTAAGATAAGTAACCAACGGAACAAATAATTATAAATCGACCCAAAAAATGTGGAGAGAAAGGGTTTCGAAACTTCTTATTCCATTATTCCAGTGTCTACAATTTATAGGAAGGATGACGGATTAATGAGGATATATGACTCATTACTAGTAAAAGGCATAAGATTAGAATTTGATGTTGATCTAAGATATAATAATATTTTACCATGACCATAACAATTGATTATAATAGAAAAGTTTCAAAAAGAAGAAATTTTAAATTGTAAGAAAAATTATAATATAAAACTGCCAATATCGCATAATAATAAAGGTTTCATCATATTTTTTATCTTTATTTCCCAAGAAATAATTGATGTTGGACATACTGTCAGAAAATGTTGCTTGTATTTATAATTTTGCGAATTTTTTCTTTGTCTTATTCTTCCGCATGAGTTCCGTAAACATAGAACTCATGCCAACATACAACTTTATTAAGGAGTACATTAATTAACCTTTGAGTTGGACAACCGCGAATTGTAGGTGGGGCACAAAATGTCACGACGTCGGTATCAATAAATTTACAATTTTTTTTTTTAACTGACAATCGTTCGATAAAACAGTGCAAATATCACGGTAAAACCTGCAAGAATATGAATGAATATGTATTACAGCACAATGAGAGAAATCAACTAGACTTTCGCGCTTGGAGTAGGATTTCGAAACTTTTTATTCCAGTATCTACGATTTATAGAAAGGATGGCGAGTTAATGCGGATATATATATTACAAAAGGATTAGCATATTTGACCTTAATGACAGAAAATTACTGTTTTGTGTGGGTTTTTAGCAGCAATTCGAAACAAATAGACTGTTACGAGTGAAAGAGATAATCATTCAACAATAGAAACTACGTATTTTGTGTGTAAAGATATTAAATATACAGTAAAACCTACATCTAAAGTAGTTGGTAGTATAACAATAGAACTGACATTAAAAATAAATTTTTTTAGATTATTTATTTTTATTTAGCGTATGGCATTTCGACAGATCTACAATATTACAACAAACATTACAATAAACGTTAAAATTGACTCGTTATAAAAATACTTAAATCGTGCCCAGTTTATAGGCAAACATCGAGATTGTTTATATAGTTAATCGACTCGTCGTCGCAAACTGGAAGTCTTGTGAACTGCCCTCGTAGGCTCGCTGGTGGCATTCCTCCGTTATGTGCTTGATAGATTGGACCTCGCCGCAGCTGCATGACGGTGATGGTAGCTTGCCCCATTTATGCAACATATCTGCAGATCGACCATGTTAAGTTCCGATCCGGTTAAGTGTGCACCAGGTCTTACGTGGTAGGTCAAACCCATTAGGTGTCTCTGTGATGCAAGGTATGGCTGTATTTGATTGAGCTGTCGACCATTCATGGATCCATTTGGTGATCATGTTGAACCCTGTAGCTGCGGCTGAGTCTGCAATTTGTATTGGAGATTTTCTGGAGCGCACTCGACTTTTGGTTGCATCTTCTATGTAGTTATGAATCGGTAGCGCCGTATTGCTAAGGGTCTTGTTATATTCTTCGGTAAGCAGATACACTTTTTTTTTTAATTCAATAATATATTTTGAACAGAAAAGGAAGTTTATATACTATAAAATATTTCAAAAGACTATCTTTTAATTACAAGCATTTCTATTAAATTAATAGAGCCTCTTAATTGAAGGGTCTTTCAATATCTTAAACCATTTGTGGATCTCTCAAGGCGGCCAGATTCTGGTACAAAATTTCTGGTAAAGTAATTCAAAGTTTTTTTACCGTAACAATGGCGCCATTGTTATACTAAAAACTACTTTAACCGTAATTATTAGGATAGTACTCAAAGCTTTACTCCAACTCGACACTCGGGCTAATAAAAATTAAATTATTGAGAACCTTTAATCTTCTAGTTGAGTATACTCTTAAGGAAATTGCTTCTTTCTTTTAGAGGTTTAAACAGGAATCTATTAACCAATAAATATTCTCTATGGGCGACATGTATTCATTTTTTAACCTGTATATACCTCCAGGTATTTAACTAATTACTCGATCTTAAGACACAAAAAAAAGAAAATATTTATGGTTAATGGATCACCCTTGAACAAAATACATCCTGGGGTAAACTAATTATTATGTCATAAAATAAATCAATATACCTTCAAAAAAAACTAAAATGTTTATTGCGTACAATCTAATTTTATATTAATTTCAGAATACCTGAAAAGAAAATCTAATATATCTATATAATAAAGGTTTATTATATTGAACCGTTTACTAATGAAAATCCTGATCACTCGAGAAATCAACTCAACAAAAATAATATTAGTAAATAAAAATTACATCAAACTGACTCTACAATGTATACATTGATGCTGTACTTAAATTAATGTTGAACCTTGCCAGGTTTCTAGCTATATAGGTCAAAGACAGCCATACCATTTAAATACTAAGAAAAATCTTCGATACAGGAATAACTGGAATAAAAAAATATCCTTACAGACTAATCTCAACCTCGAATTTCCCAAAATCCAAAATTTACTGGTAGGAGGTAAAATGTTTTGGCAACTTAAAAGAACTGTATAAAAACATAGGCATTCGCCCTGGACCTAACTGCGTTTTTCAACGTCTTGTTGGTTCAAACACAACTGAAATGAGAAATATACATAAGAAATAAATCGCACCCAAAACCGAGTCTTGAGGTACACTATACATCAGAGATTGTTTTTGACAATAACACTGGTTGAAGTGAACATACTGATCACGATTTGACAGATACGAATTAATTAGTTGTATATTGTAACTATGAAAATTATAAAAAGGAAGTTTTTTAAGAAGACACAATCAAAAGTTTTATTGAGATCTAAAATGCAAGAGTGTCAAAATATTTTTCAAATCCTTTCAAAATACTTCTAGTAAATTATTAATTATCTACGGTTGTTGTTTTATTCTTTCAGAATTCATACCAGTTTATGGCAAAGAGTTTATTAGATTCAAAATGTAGATTAATTGATTTTTAAAATTCGTTTATAAATTTTTAATGAGCAAAAAAGATATGAGTCAATAATTGTTGTAATCATAAATAGAGCCTTTATTCTTAAACATAGGTGTTACCTTTGCAGTTTTGAAAACTTTAGGATAAGTATTACAAGATATTTATTGATTTATTAAAGTTGTTAGAGGTTAAACAATTATATTTTTAATATCTTTGGTAATTTTTGTGTTAATCCATCAGGATCTTTGCTGTTACTATTTTTATTTCTCAAAAAGCTTAGTGAACTGTTCACTGGCTGAAAACTAAAGCACAGGATATTTTCTGTGGTATACACTTCAAATAGTCGTCAAGAGTTAGCTAAGAAACCTCAAGTTCATGTATTGATCTCTCAGCAGTCGAGAAGTGGTTATTAAAACTTATCTGCCTTAATTTTAGAACTAACTGTCAGTGGCATTATTTTTATGTTTTTACCTACCATTAATAAGTTTCCACATAACTTGTTAGGAGTTACCAGAATTTTTTATAAACATTTTCAAAATTTTCTAAATTCAATAATGGTACTTTTAGGTACATTGTTTTCATGAAATGCTATAATAAAGTTGAAGTTTCTCACGCATTTGCCTACGTATTATTGAACCAGTTACTTTTTTATCTGAGTTATTTTTATTCAACAATTTCGATTTTTTTTTTAACAAAAAAATGTTTATGGAATTTAATAGCACATCAATCACTATTCTGAATTTTAAATTGATATCAAATTATCATTGTATACAAAATTAAAGTTGCACTTCAGCAAAACCTGGTTCAAATTGAAGAGACCATCCTCTGTTATTGCTCTATAAACTTTGCTTGCACAATTTGTTGATGAATAAGTTATCTGAAAGGAAATAACTCTGTGGTCAGATGTGTGAGTGAGATCCACAGGTTTTGTGGTACAATCGATATTTATGAAGATATTATCGCTATACATAAAGCATTAAGATTATTATTATGGATTTACTTTTAGTTTTAAAAATTCAAAAAGACAAAATTTAAAAAAAATGGACAATAATTCTAATGTTTAGAATAAAGCAACTTGTAACGTAATTATTTAATAATGTGTAAGCTGTAAGAGTATAGTACTCAAAACCCGTGAATATGCAGATCAGCTAGCTCTATTTAGCTATCAGCTAGGAGTAATTAACATAAACCGTTCTATGAGCATTAGCGTCATCTTTTCGATGAAAACATTTCTAACTGATAATTTTGGATTAAAATCGATATTTTATATCTATATATAATTTGTTATTTAGTTAAATCTATTTATTTAGTATTTCTGTATAGTATTTCTGTATCCTACCTGTACTTACATACGGAGCTCAAACCTGGACATTTACTAAAATTAACATGGAGAAGATCAGAAAAACTCAGAGAGCTATGGAACGACAGATGCTTTGTATCTCACTCACAGACCATAAAACCAATGAAGATGTTCGTAATAGAACAAAAGTAAAAGATGCTATCGAACAGGAAATGGACTGGACATAACGAACGTCTTAAGGATGGTCGAAGGAATAAAGAAATCGGAAATTGGCGGCCATATGAAGCCAAAAGACCACGAGGAAGACCGCAAATGCGCTGGAGCGACGATATTAAAAGAACTGCAGGACCAATGTGGAAACGTCTCACAAACACAACCGAGATGAATGTCGAGAATTAGGAGAAGCAATCCGAAGAGAGATTCGGCAATCCGAAAAGAGAGAAGGCCTTAAAAGAATTATTTAGTTATCTTTGATGTTAATAATAATGACAATATTTTGTTGTATTTTAAAGCGATTAGGTCGCCAAGACAAGATCGTTAACATAGAGATTTTTTATATCTTCTCTTCTTCGCGTGTCAAATCAGAATTATTTGAAGTTGGTGATCACAATTGCGAAGGCTTCTTGATCTTCTGTCACGTAGAATAATGGTCCTGCATTTGATATCTGACTTCATTTACGAATGTTTTTTAACCAAGAAACGTATTTTTTTCCTACACTTCTACAGCCTTCTATTTTGCCTTTAAGGTTTAGTTATAGTGTTCTACATCGATTTCTCCTACTATATGTGGCAGATAAGACATTTTTCGGTGTTTAATAGTCTTTTGCAACTCTCTATCATAGTTGACCCTCCTTAGTACTTTCTCGTTAGTTTTTCTTGCTGTCCAAGGTGTCTTCAGCATCTATCTATAAATCCACATTTCCAGTGCTTCAATTCTGTTCATGTCTGATACATTTAACGTCCACACTTTGCTCCATACAAGAGTACAGACGAAATATAGCACCATTATTTGTTTTGGTTCTAAACTGATATTGCAAAGATTATTGCAAAGAAATATCTTCATTGTCATAAGAGTAGTTTTAGTCATTGCTATTCTGCCTTTTATTTCTGTCTGGATCTAGTTGGTCCGTTATGACAGGTTCCAAAATATGTAATTTTTAGAACTTTTACAACTTGTGACTCCATTTAATTGAAGCTCTGCATCTGGATGTGAGTTACGACTAAATACTAAAAATTTGGTTTTGTTTGAGTTTATTTTAATGCCCATTTCACCTCCTACTTGATTGACATTCCATTTTGATTGAATTTGACTTTTATATCTAATCTTAAATGAAATGTACCTTTAGTATTTAATAAAAATCTGACTTAAAGTTTTATCAAATTGTTACTTTATGTAGTGTACTATAGTATACTTCCACTTTGGGGTATAAAAAAATATGGCAAGGAATCTATAGAATTTTCTATTAGAAAGTCGAAATTTTCGACGGGGTTTACTTTATTTTATAATTAGTATTTAAAAATAAGATGAAATAGTGAGTAACAGTTATTAGTCCATACATTTATAGTGATGGACACTTGTTTTACGATCCTTGACCATGTTCCCATTCTCAAGTTATTACAATTCGACCCTGACTAATGCATAAAGATCCACGTTGTAAATCTAACGATTGAGACTTTTATATGACTCCACTCGTATATAATTTATATCCCATCCTGCAAAATGCATTTTGCTAATGGCGATCCGTTCCACTTTCCGGCCTAATGAACGCCATAACTTGGTGCAGCTCTTATTTTTTTCCTGCCGTAAGTGGATAAATGTCTGCATAGTGGCATAATTTTGAGACAATTATAGGCAATTGCGTGTAAATGTGGCGCGTAAAAAGGTTGCAGGGGTATTTATAATGTTGATCTCGAGCAGGAAATTCAAATGAATAAAAAGGATACGAGTAGAAATGAGTCGAAGGGTAAAACAAAGTTATGTTCGTATACTACGTAGGCGAATAATGACATAATTTTTTTTTAAGAAAACCGTTCAAGGATATGCTTATTGCTACAACCTGATTAGATAGATTAATGTGAAGTTCTTTTCTAAACTAATAGTTTTAAGGTAGTCTTTTAAGCTATGGATGCATTTTTTAATGTTTTGTAGAGTCTAATCTCCTTACATTTATACTATGTATTAAGGTTTAAGGAGATAATGAAGTACCTACCACAGATAAGTTTGCGCTAGCATTAGAAGTTTGGAAAAAAATTATTAAAAACTGCCAAATGTGCTATATTCAAGGTGCAAAGTTAACCGGCGACGAACAACTATTTCCTTATAAAACTCGCTGTCCATTTCTTCAGTAGGTACATTGGAAATAAACCTGATAAATTTGGCATACAATTTTGGCTCTTGGTGGACGTTGACAGTAAATACCTTTGTAATGGATTTCCGTATTTAGAAAATGTTTATTTTGAAGACGGGCAACAACACAACCCTTACTGTCTACCAAGGAAAGCCGACGACAAAAAATGTAATGATCTTGAGTACAATACATCCATAAATTGAAATTGACAACGATGCTAAAAAACTCCCTGAAACGATTGCTTTTTATAATGCAACAACATTTGGTGTTGATATAGTCGATTAATCTCTCTTCAGACTTAGCAACCCCTGGAAGTCTTGCGATTCCATGAAGTAGATCTGTTTAAAACTAGATCATTTAAATTTATCGACACGTATGTAATAATTAATAAAGTTAACATAATTTAAAGAGTTTTTACTAACATATTTAGTGGCTTCACTCATGTACACCTGATAAGTGCACCGATAATGAACTTATTAGACCGAAAACGTTTTGTGATGTAACCCGAAAGGGTATGTTTAGAGTATATATACCTTTTATAAAGAATTTGATGATATTCTGTTTTATTTCACTTGCTTTAAATAGTGCTTACTTATAGTTTTCTTGCTTATTTTCCTTTGTATATTGTAATATTCATACTCAATTTAAAGGAGAGAAACCAGCGGGTTCTAGATTAAACTTATATATCTAGAACTCCTTTGTGATGGCCTCATATGTTATATAGAGGTCTTGGTAAGTGCAGAAAGGAACAGTCAGGGTAACACAGGATGCTGAAAATCTCGGTATTACCAACTGGAAAATCCAAGCAAAGGACAGAGAAAGCTTGAAAAGGTCGAGGCCTTTTATGGGCTATATCACCATGATGATCATCATCATCATCATTCTGGCTTTACAACCCATCGTGGGCCCTAGCCTTCTCAAGAATTTCTCTCCAGTCTTCCCTATCCATCGCCTTTCTCGGCAAAGCATGTATTCCCATATTTCTTATGTCTGTATCGATCTTATCAAGGAACCTTTTTCTGGGTCTTCCACTTCTTCTCTGATTAATAGGTCTATCTAGCGTTTTTCTAGCTGGGTCATTTTATCCATCCGCATTACATGCCCTATCCAACTCAGACGTCCTATCTTTATATATTTTACGATATCTGGTTCCTGCTATATTCTATAAAGTTCGAAGTTGTATCGTCTTTTCCACACTCCATTTTCATTCACTGCTCCATAGAATGGCCTTATTGTTTTTTAGGGTTTTATTTTTGTATTTCTCAATATAATTATGGATTTAAAGACGAGATTGAACCAAAAATAGCATCTGTTAGCCGTGCAAATTCTGTGGTTTATCTGTGGTAGTATTATTTTCACCGTGATAATGATGATTTAAAAATATCTGCAATTTGTCTCTTTGTTGCCACCTTCTTCTTTTTTTTCGGCTTTTCTTTAAATACTTAAAAATCTGAATAGTCTCTTCTTCTAAACTTAACTTTAAATCTGCAACCTCAATCCAATACATAAGTATTCGGTCTTACACATATTTATCTTGAGTCCCCATAGCTTCCTTTAATTTCATTATTATATATTCCATCGTCTTGTGCAGAAATGACTACTTGGTCATCTGCGAAAAGTAGTGAATGTAATATATTCTATAGTACTGGTGGTGTTGCCACCTAAAGTCCGTATATTAGAAAGCCCAGTTGGGAGTTTTTACATTGCCATGAAGCGAATCTGCTTAAACTTTAAAATCCTATAAAATTGTCAGGAACAATGTAATATAAAAACAATTTAATAACATTTAGAAGGTTTTCATTTATATAGGAGTAGCAGAACTCAAAGTGGAATATTCATTTCAAAAACGTTCTGTGATGTAGCTAGAAAGGGTTCTTTTGAATGAATATACTATAGAAAAAGTCTATAAAGTGTAAACGTATACCAAAAATAGATCACGGGGGAAATGCATTCTGCCGAAACAGCTGTAGTGATAATAATTTAAAATATATTTTGTGAAAGTGTTGAAAACAAAAGTTTTCATTTATTGTTAAATAAACATACCTTTTATTAAGGATTTTTTAATTAAAATTGATGTAAAGATAACTTAAACTTACGAATAACCTTAGGGGAGTAAGGAAAAGAGTAATAGTCGTAAATAAAGTAATAAAAGTTAAAAATTAACATGGAACAGACAAATAACACAAAAAAAATAAATCAAAAGGCATAAAATGTTTAAGCAATCCGAAAAAGTTCTACCAATGTATTAGGAAAGTGACATGATTTAATAGAATACAAGAATTATAATGATTTAATACATGAATGACATGATTTAATAGAATACAAGAATTATATTTAGTTACAACTAGGACAGGTTCAGTTAAAATTTAACTAGAAATAAGGAAGGAGTATACCTAGTAGGGGATTTAAAAAAGTTGGATTGTAATACTATTAATATTTGAGATTAGCTGTTAAATTGTATAAATATTAACAAGATGAACTTAATATAATTTGAAAATTTTATTTGTATTTAAACATTTTTTTTTCTGTTTCAGGTACGTAGTTTTAATAGACAAGCTAGGAATTTAGTAAGTAGTAAAAGTGCTTTATATATCAAATAGATCATAAACTTATTATTTAACGAAACTTGTTTGGAGTGTCTCTTTCTTAATACTTAAAAGTTGTTATGGTTGCTTCTATTATACTTGATAAACTAAATGATACCAATTGTTTTGAAAATATATGCGTGGAAAATTGGACATTCCTAGATGTAGCTCTCCTCCAATTACTTTCATCTTTCTATGTCCAGCACCAATCTCATCCTCTGTTTGCCAACCACTGATCTTATGCTGTCTACCTATCTCTTTTGTTGTCTACATGTCTCTTATATAGTAAAGGTTCCGTAACATCAAATCAAGAACAAATATTTTAAAAATGTACTTAGTAAATGATTTTTATAGCACGCTTTCTATAGCACGCAGCGTGCTTGCTATACAGAAAATATAAAATATGACATAATATAATGAATATATAATATTCCATAAAGGTTGCAATTAGAAATTAAAAATAAAAACTGATAAGAAGGATAATTATCAAACAGACAGTGAAGGATATAAAATAACGAAGAACAGTGTCTACCATACCACAAATTCCAAAAAGGATCTTAAAATGGATTGATCGTCGGATGAAAAAATATCTACAGAGCATTTCATACACGCTTATAATTAATCTTAATGCAAGACATTTTTCGGTATAAATCAATTATAAAACCGAAACCCGTATTGCCAATTTCATACATGTTTAACATTTCTTAACGCCCAACTGTCTTCATCTCTCTCTGTCTTTCTGGTTCTCTCGGATAAAAGATCTCTTACCTAACGCCAGACTCGAATTACAAGAAACGTTACTTAACCATAAACGACGAACCTATATTTCAATAACAATTACCAGTGCATAAAGTAAAGTCTAGTTACTTGACAGTTACATACAGGGTGTAGCCAATAATTGCACTGGTGTGAAAAACGTCAACCTTATTGAAATTATTTGCAGAGGTCAATCATTTAGAAGTAATTTATTGTATATTGAGAGGATTTGTAATCAATAATCGACTGAGAACTTTACTCTAATTAAAGTAATATTCTATAAAATGTCTAAGAGGTAATAAAAACAAAGAAGGAACGAGGACCTATTAACAGAAGAGACAACAATGAAGAGATGGAGACATTATTTTCAAATACTTTTATAGCGGAAACAAAAAGCACTACAAATTCGCAAAAATACAAAAACGAACATGAAGAATATGACATTGCATATGAGGAATTAATAGATGCAGTAATAAAATAAAAAAATGGAAAGGCACTTGGACATAATAAGAGGCAGAAGGCAGAAATAATCAAAAGTGTGGGTGACAAGGAAAAACTAAAATTACTGGAATATAGCATGGAAAATGGAAAGAAAAAGAGTATCTACAATACTTACCTACTAAACGAAAAAACCTTAAACTTAAATTTTTCTACTTTAAGTCTTATTCCTTGTTCGATAACACATTCTTTACTTCAATATATTCTTCATTTTTTCATCCTTAGTACCGTATTTAAGTACCTTGAATATAGTATTTATCAATTGCATGTTATTTTTTCTTCGTTCTAAATTCGACAGAACCATAAACCAATCAAAATAAAAATATGTTAAAGGTTTAAAAGACGTTTAGTAAATCTCTGTTTTTCATCGACAGTCTATCAGTGATGACCCTTTGATTCCTTTATACAGAGTGGCCCAAAAGTCTGGAAACGACCAATTATCTCGTAAATTGCTAGTCATAATTTTACAAAATTTGAGATCCACCTATTTTGGGATACGATATTTGCAATGTCGACAGATTCTCTTATATTATTAGTAACTTTGGTTTTTCAAATTTATCACCCTGTATATTTAGTCACTATTGGAATGTCCCATTCAATACGAGTTCAACCATATGTAACACTTATAATTTTTTGGATTCTGGAAGGTCTTAAATACATAAAACAGAAGTCTGTCAACGCCTAATTGTCTCAATAAATTTTTTAATACTAACTATTTTCAACTACATTAAAACGTAACAATTGATAGATTACAACATTTTTATCATTTGTGAGTTGACAGTACCCTAATTGATTTATTTCACTCCATATTAGCTCTATCGGATTTAGTTCACAGTGATATGGAGGTATAGAATTTTTCATATAAAAATGATTGCACATCATTCAAGATTTACGATGCCAGAACCCCACAGCGTTGCCAAAACATCAGAATAGTTAGTAAGTGAGGAATTTTTAAAATGTCAACTATTAGTCAAACTGTTATAATAACACTAAATACACTTGTTTTAAGACTAGTGCAACACACAATACATAAGAAAACATTTTAATACAAAATTAAATATTCTAAATTTTAAACTTACCTATTTTAGATCATTAATAGTAAAAACGTCCCGCCATTATTTCTTGTTTAAAATAATCTATCTTATATGAAAGCTTATCAGCTTTCTACAGACTATTTAGTTGTTTTGGCATAGCACAATCACAATACACAACAATAATTAGTTTTAGCTATTAAGCTATATATGTATATATGTATTTATAAATACAATTCATTAATATATAATATATTATGATCAAATTGCGTAAGAAATCAAAACATAAACAAAATTCTTACTCTAAAAAAGCGGCAACACTTTATACAATTTTGCCACATGCTGAATTGCCATACTAATTAAAATTATCATTTTGTGGAATATTAGACTTTTAAAGTTATTTCATAAAATTTATATTATTAATAATAACAAATGTTTTTGGTTATTTAATCAATATAATTCTAAAATTCCCAATATAATGATGATCACATTTTTCTCATTATTATACCATGTTGACGCCTATGAAAGATCGAGCAGTTCCGTATGGGTTTCGTATTATTAGCTGTATTAGGGAAATTTGAACTCTAAGGTTGACGTTCTGGAAATTTTAAATATAAGTGACGTCACTTTAATAAATTTATGACGTGAATCTTAGCAACTTAACATTCTTACTTTTTGCAATTTCATCTACGATACGCTCATCATACTGCGATTTAAAATGAACTACAACGTCAAACAGTTCGTATTTTAGGTAATCTTCGAAATA
Organism: Diabrotica undecimpunctata; assembly: GCF_040954645.1. Classification (NCBI taxonomy): domain Eukaryota; kingdom Metazoa; phylum Arthropoda; class Insecta; order Coleoptera; family Chrysomelidae; genus Diabrotica; species Diabrotica undecimpunctata. The sequence continues at coordinate 175,295,332 of NC_092805.1, forward strand.
TTTGTGAATATCCTTTGAACGCAACCACTCCTTTATTTCTTCCTTATTGTCAGAATTATTCGGGATTCTTTCCAACTTACTGGAGTGATACGACGCATTGTCCATTACTATTACAGTTTTATCGGGAATATTTGGAAGAAGTTTAGTTTTAAGCCAATTTTCGAAAAGAGGTCCATCCATTTCGTTATGAGAGTTGGCTGTATTTTTCTTTGCTAAAAAAGTTAGTTCGGTTCTATTAATAAAACCTCCTTTGCTGTAGTCCGACATACTGAGAAAAAGGTGATTCTTTATATATATTATATTTCTCATAATTTTGTCTGATTCACCACCTGTTGTTCTCATTTCTAGGGCCTAGTATTCGTCGAAGTACCTTTCTTTCAAAGATGTCTATTAATATTGATATACAGCGGTGAAATCTCTTTCACAAAATATTCTTTTCTTTCTTCTATCGAAAATCAATGACTATTTTTATGTCTTCTAGAATAAATAAACTGAAAGGACAATAATTAAGACTGTACCTTACACATTTTCATTGTATAGGAAGATACTTCTAGCTCTTCTGTAATCAGGAAAAGGTAGAATTAAAATTTTCGTCTAGTTTTGATTCTAATTGTAACAAATCTCGTGCCAGATCATTCATCTCGCGCTGATCAAATCAGCTTAGTAATGTGTTTTTTGTGTGTTCCCACTAGTCCTACACTGTTAATTATCTTTATTGTTGTATTGGTAGAGAAATATATCGAATCTGAAGGTCTTCAATAGAGAAATATTCCAAATTTTGTTATTTTATAGGTACTCTAAATGACTAGTACCATGACCCTGTATAGTAACCTAATAAAAAAATGGCATGCAAGAATCAAATTATATAGGACACCGCATAGACATGGCACGGAAGAATTTATGGGCGTTTCTCCTTGTAACTCCCAGAAAATTATGAAGCAATCTTAATAAATGATATAGAGACGGCACTACAAAAACTAGTCCATGAAAATAGTTTATCGTCGATTTACTAGAATTGTCGATTTACCTAGAACGGAATTTTTTCGAAATACGAAAGGTACCTGCTGATTTCGCGCTTAAGTATTGCATTACCTGCGTCAGGTCGTGAATGCACCACGGCCATTGAGCACCGTTAGAGACTGTAGAAATTATTATACTCAATAGAGACCCGGAAAGGCTCCGTCAGGTGCTACACACGCGCAAGACTATAATAGGGAAGAATGTTTTCTGTTTATTATTTTATTTTGAACAATTTCCATCACTTAGTTTATGGTGTAATAGTATTCGGAGCTTTTGACAGATTTGTAGATATAATTATGTGGTAGTATTGCATCGCAAAACATGATAAACTAGACAGATTCCAGCGGAATGGTTAACAACGTGATTACTCCCATACAGTAAAAGGGCGGTTTAAATAAATGTGGTAATTATAGAGTCGTATGTTTATCTGCTAATTATAAACTAATTTGATCAGACAAAGAATAGAAAAAGAAACTAGAACAAAAATAGGTGAATACCAACATTGATTCAGGGAAGGTAAGTCAACAATAGATGCAATACACATTGTAACGCAAATCGTCGAAAAAAGTTACGAGCACGGAATAGATCTACATATACTGTTTATTGACTACAAGCAAGCTTTTGACAGTGTAATAAGGGAGGAGCTAATCAAGGATATGAATCAATTAGGCATCCAAGAAAAACTAATAAGTCTCACGAAAATGACGATGAAGGAATCCAAGGCACGAATCTTAACAGCGGAAGGCCCGTCAGATGAAGTACACATGGAGGTAGGTGTCAGACAGGGAGACTCCCTGTCAACAACATTATTTAACATTGCCATAGAGGGGGCAGTAAGAGCAGCCAAAATGATGGGAACGATTATCGAATCTTCAGCCCAACTGATAGCGTATGCAGACGATATTGCACTGGTTACTAGAGATTTAAAAACCATGCAGAACATAATATTAATACTAGATAAAGAAGCAAAGAAGAGAGGGCTAGTAATAAACGAAAGCAAAACGAAATACCTCAAGTGTTCAAGAGAAAATACGAACATAGAGAAAGAAATTAAGCTTGGTGCATATACATTTGAAAGAGTACACCGTTTCAAATACCTGGGAGTGATGGTGAATGACAGAAATGATAGAACGGATGAAATAAATGAACGCATCCTACTGGGTAATAAAACCTACTGGAATTACCAAAAATTCCTGAAATAAAAGTACATTAGTAAGAAAACCAAATTAAAAATTTACAAGACTGCAATCAGGCCAGTGATTACCTATGGTGCAGAGACGATGTGCCTAACACAAAAAGATGAAATGAGGATAGAAATCCTAGAGAGAAAGATAATTCGACGAATAATGGGACCGGTGGGAATAAGTGTAGGCGAATTTAGAAGATTAACCAATGAAGAAATTAAAGAAGTCATCGAGGGTGAAGACATAATCAAGTTCGTGAAGACGCAAAGGCTCAGGTGGCTGGGACACACAGAAAGAGCTAACCCAGACTCTACCCTAAAGCGAATAACTGGATGGAGACCAACAACAAAGAGACCAAAGGGGAGACCCAAAACAAGATGGAGAGATCAAGTCTTAGGAGACATAAAGAAGCTGAGAATCTACAATTGGAAGGAGCGCTGTAAGGACCGGAAAGAATGGAGGAAAATTGTAGACAGGGCCAAGTCACACACGCTGCTATAATAATAAAAAAAACAACAGCGGACTGATTCTCCGCAATAAATAAATCAGAGAGCCCAAAAGGGCGGCAAACACTCCGCCAGGAGTGAATAAGCCATGATGATGATGATGATGTTTATCTGATGTTTATTAAGGACAAAAACAAGGAAATTACCGAGATTTAAAAATAACCACCATGATAGAAAATTGCTACCAAACATTATACAAGTCAAAAGAAACACCAACACTAGGTAAAGACGAAAAACACCGAAAAATAGTTAAAAATGTTGGATCTGAAGATATATAAGATATAATAGGGGACGAAATAAGAAACGCAATGAGCACTATGCGAAATAAAAAAGCGTCAGGTGAAGACACAATAATAGTATTAGAAATGATAAACAATGAGGAACAACACATAATAAAACTGCTAAAAATGGTTTTTAATAAACGTATAGAAATAACTCAAGTACCTATAGCTTGGTTAAATGCTCTAAAAATACAAGTATTTAAAAAGGAAAATAAATATAAATTACAAAACTATAAACCCATTAGCTTGTTGATCAGTATTGTATAAACTGTTTGTAAAGATAATTAATCGCGACTAACAAACAAACTGATAGTTATCAGGATTAGTTATTAGTTATCCGGCAGGCAGGATTTAGAAAACGTTATAGCACCATAGATCATTTACAAATAATAAGAACACTAATTGAAAAATTAAACGAATACAATATAACACTCTGGATAGCTATGGTATTTTTCGAGAAAGTGTTTGACTCCTTAGAAATTTGGACCATCCTTAACGCCTTACGAAAACGATTTCCAAAGTGGAAATTAAAACGTCAATTAACTTACTTTAAACTTCAATTATGGCTTATTCCCATTTAAATAGTAATTACTTTAAAATGCCACAAGAAAATAGCTTCAGAATAAATTATTCTTAATTAAGTTATCACAAAACTTTTTCTACAAAAATCAGAATGCCACCTCTCACGTCCATCATCATCATCATCATAAGTGGCTCGACAATCCGTTGTGGATCTTGGCCTGCTCACAAAGAAGTCGCCACTCCTGTCGATTCCTGGCAACTTTCCTCCACCTTCTGACCCTTAGAATCTGTAGGTCTTCTTCTACATCGTCAATCCATCTCCTTTGTGGTCGTCCTCTACTTCTTGTGTCCTCTGGTTTTGAAAATAGTAATCTCTTCGTATATTCGTGATCTGACATCCTAGCAATATGTTTAGCCCATCTAAGTCTCTGCACTTTAACGAATTTCACAATATCTGGATCGGTGTGTAACTGATATAGTTCAAAGTTGTATCTTCAACGCCATAGCCCCAAAAATCTTTCTAAGAATTTTTCTCTCAAAAATACCAAGAAGTCTTTCATCATTTTGAGATAAGGTCCACGTTTTAGCCCCATATATCAAAACCGGTCTTGTATATATTGAGATTTACTGCACGTTTTATATTTTTATTTTTTAAATGTTTCTGGAGACTGTACAGTTCTGTTTGCTATTGCTATGCGTCTTTTTATTTCGTCGGTTTTCGTGTTTGTTGCGTTTACTAGCGATCCAAGAGATGTGAATTCTTTGACTTGCTCAAAGGTATGGTTGTTAATTTGAATTCTCTGTTGGATATTTCGGGGTTTTTAGAAACCAACATATATTTGGTTTTTTTTTCGTTTACAAGTCCTAATTCACTTGCCGCATCCGCAAGCCTTGTAAAACACTGCACCATGTCTCTCATACTTCTGCATAACTATATCGTCAGAAAATGTGAGAATTTGCATCGATCTATTAAAAATAGTTCCATTCATTCTAATATTTAATTTATCAATCAGCACGTCTCCCTGTCTTAGATCATGATTAATGTCAAAGAACGTAGAGTTTTCTCCTTCAATTCTAACGCATGAGCTTACGCTTTGCATTGTTAGTAGGCTAAACTTAACTAACTTGGATGGGATCCCAAAGTGTATCAATGCATTATATAATGCAGTTCTTTTCACACTGTTATAGGCTGCTTTGAAGTCGACGAAGGAATGGTGTGTATCTATGTTATATTCAAGTGACTTTTCTAGAATCTGGCTATGTGCTTGAATTTAATGTGTAGTTGACTTTCCAGCAGTAAATCCGCATTGATATGGACTAACTATATGCATTGTAAAATGTTTAAGTCTTTCAACCAATACATTGCCGAAAATTTTATACGCAGATGCTAACAAGAGTAATGGCTCTATAGTTCTTACACTTTAGTTGATCACCCTCTTTATGCAACGGACATATTATTCCCTTTAGCTACTTATCTGGTGCCAATTCATTTTGCCATATAAGTATTATTAGTTTATAGATTGCTGCAAAAAGTTGATCACTTCCTTTTTTATAGATTTCCGAACAGAGTTCATAGAATCCTGGGGCGTTATTGTCTTTGAGTTTAAGGATGGGATTTGACACTTCTTCTCTTGTTCGGTCTTCACTGTGTAGTTGACGTTGTAGATTTTTTTGATTGTCTATGTCGTAACCTATTTCAATATCGTTTATATTTGGATGTTCGCTGAAATGTTATGCCCATCTGTTAAAAACTGTTACTATCTTTACAAATTTTTAATCGTGGTTTACATTCTCGACGGCTATTATTTAAGGATTTGTAGTATTTCCCCGTTTCATTTTTATCGAATAAAATTTGTATTTCATTGAGAGGATTCTGTTCGTATTTCCTCTTCTTATGTCGATGGATACGTTTTTTTTTTTTTTTCTAAGACGTCTATACTCTTCTTTTTTTCTCCGTGTACAACCTGCATTGATAGTTTTTTGATATGCTGCGTTTTTTCTATTTGTGGCCATTTCACACTCATAAACAAACCAATGATTTCTTTTTTCTGACTTGGTTTTGACCAATATTTCAACCGATTTCTCTAACACAATATCTCATATATTTGCCCATAGTTGGTTAATGTCTTCTTCTTCTTCTAAGTTTTCTGCCCTTATTTGATCTTCTATTTGCTGTATGTATACATTTGCAATGTCGGGATCTTTCAGTTTATTAATGTCGATTTTTTCTCTCTTTTTCCCGATCTTTTTTAAATTTGATATTCTCTCTTTAAATCGTGCTTTATCTAAATAGTGATCACTATCTATGTTTGCTCTTCTAAAAGACCTAACACCTAATAAGTTAGAGCAGTCTTGCATCGATGATTATATGATCTATTTGGGTAATCGTTTCATTATCAGGAGATTTCCAAGTTCCCTTATATATATCTTTATGGGGATATCGTGTCCCAGGTATTACCTTGTTCTGAGACATCGCAAAGTTTATGATTCTGAGACCGTTATCATTAGAGTCTATGTATAGGCTCTCTTTTCCGATGGTGGACGAAAATATATTCTCTCTTCCGACTTTGGCATTAAAGTCTCCTGTTATTATTTTGATGTCATTTTGTGGACACTCATCGTACTTTCGGTCTAGTGCCTTATGGAACATGTCTTTTTCATCGTCCTCTTTTTCTTCCGTTGGAGCATGGATGCTAATAATGCTAATATTAGCGAACTTTCCTTTAAGTCTTACCTCTCACATCCAAATATCATTTTTTCACAGATCCGCTCTGGTTTATAAAATCATTCATCTCATTATGTTTTGACACAAAATCAAAGTGAGACAGTTAAAATATCAGCCAACTTGATAACAGCCAATGAATAAATTAAAATTTACAATTTTTGATTTTTAGGAAACCTATACTTTTAACGAGATATGTCTTGGATGAGTTAAGTATATAGACTTTATTATTATTAGTACTTAATAAAGATCTCTTTGTGCCATCCAATTTGTATTTTAATCGGATTTAAAGGATTAACACGAAAAGCCACTTATATTTTGGAATACGTCAGTTATCTCCAAGACAAACTAAGACTAATGTTTTCCTAATATTTATTAAACGATCATCTAACACACTTTTTCTGTTAGCATAAATCCCATTGTACAGTAATGGACGTACCCAGAGGACACATCAGCATGACTATTTCCATCTGGCCATTAGTTTTATCGAATGGAATCCAAAACGTCTCACGATTCTTTTATCGAACACGCATCAATAGATAGCCAGCCAAAGTGCAATGTATATTCAAATAAAATATCTGTCGGTCATTTGATATTGCCTTTATGCGCCTCTGTGAAAGCCGATGCTACAGTGACGGATTGTCAACAATGGATGCCTAAATGGGAAGAGATATTTTTGGGTACAAAGCACAAATTCTTTTTGTCTATATCATAATATATCGATTATAATCACGTTAAAAAAGGTTTTTATGATTACCTGCTTCCAGAAAGATTTGTCTCAACCAAAATTAACAGATTTTAGTATACGAGTATAAGCGGAACAATTCACAGATTATTAACGAACAGAACAAGAAACGAAACAATTATAAAATTCTATAAAACTTGTTTGATAATGTGAAAAAAAAACAGTTATATCTTGATCTGAATTTTCATATTACCCCACAACAATTAACTACATTTAACAAGTCATTAAATGCAGTCATTTCAGACCATCGTGCATTTTAATATTAATAGCGGGCTGATGATGATGTGAGGCAGGTCCCAAATTATTATGTAAATTTGATGAGACGGCATTGACGTTGGAAACTGAAGAGAAGCATCCAATGGGGCTGGCAGATGGAACATCAGTTATGATGGCTTTCATAAACACTACACAAGACTTATGAAAGTGCTGGAATATTTATTCGTGTAAAAGAGTGTTTCTTTCGACGAATAACAGAGTGCATACGGGGGTGAGTGAATGTGTTGCTTCATAAACAATTGAGCGAAGAAGAGCTCGAATCTGATACACAAATATATGACACAAACATTAGTTTGATTTAATGCTCTAATTGTGAAAACAAATACTCTACTACCTGGTAAAATCTGTATAAGTGGAGTCAAATATGGATAAAATCTCCAATGCATCTTACGGTGCCGAAACATAAACCTTAAAGCAAAAAATAAAAATCCGAATATTTTTACTTATTTGAAACCAAAATTTAGATTCTCACGTAAATCTGTGTGTAATAAACTTAAATGGAAAATCTAAAATTGCATTCCACATCAGATCGAAACGAAATTTTTAAATAATACGACGTGTTTGTGGGACTAGAAACCTCAAATATTTTAGTGATGACAACTTTAGCATAGTTATGATTAATATTTGTTATTTAATATATAAAACAGATTTCCTAATTCATCTAGAAACATAATTAGGATTTTCCCCGATAATTGTGGTTACTGAGCACTGGCTTAAAGTCAACGAGCCTTTTTTTGTAGAAAAATATACCACAATTGTTAGGTATAATCGTCCAAGTTCAGCTAATTATCCTTGGTCAATGTATTCAAATTGTATAGTTTCACAATCCACGTTCATTCTCCTACAAGAATTACTAAAACAACATCTACCATAATTATTAATGTAGGACTATCTGATCATGAAGCAGTATATACCAAGTTTAACAATCTTACAAACAATACTCAAAAACCCAACGTTAAGGTAGGAGTTTTTCCGCTCAGAACTTTCGTAAATTCCAAAATTTGTGCTTCTCTTCTGGGTGGCACTTTCCCTCTGTGGACGTGGACTATAATTTCACTGATTTTTTTTAGCAAGGCTTGTCTGTATTTTCAATAAGGCATTTCCTTTAATTACAATTAAGTCAAAACATCACAAACCCTGGACTACCAAAGGTATCCGCATATCAGCGAGGAGTATGCGTTAACTACTGTACATTAAGAAATTTACTACCAACATCTTTGTCACACTGAATACATCTCCAAATACAGAGGAACCTATCTAAAACTTATCTAAACAGCTAAAAAAATGTACTATCAAAATCGTCTGGGAAGTTTTAAAAATGTTGAAAGAGAAACTTGGTCTATACTAAATGATTGGTCTACACATTGGTCTAAACGACTGGACTTGGTCTATACTTTGAAATAAAACTAACACAGCTCAAGCATTTTCTCTTCGAAAACCTGAAAATCTAAATATATACTTAGTTAATGTGAGTAAAAATATAACATTAACTATTTTGCCACAATAAGATCCTATTTCCTAACTCCCCAATTCCAAAAAGTTCTCGAATTCTGTTTTTTGTGACTATGCCAAAGCTTTTTATTGTGTAAATTACTACATTTTGATAAAGAAACTAAATTTCTACGGAATTGGAGGTACTTCTTTGAGTTGGTTCCAATCTTACTTGAGGAATAGGAAACAACTAGTTAAAGCAAATGATACTGACTCTAGTCACAAAAGCATTGTATGTGGAGTACCACAAGGTTCAGTACTGGGTCCTCTATTTTTCCTTATCTTTATAAATGACATCCCTAACTTAAAAATCAATGGAATTTTTTTTCTTTTTGCTGATAATACCAGTATTACCTGGAGGTAACTCTTAATATTGCAACTCTTCATGCAATTATAACTCCTGATTTACTTAAAAAAAACCTGGTCCGACTCTAATTTACTTTCTTTTAACGTGGATAAGTAGCATTGTCCAATAAAGAAGATCTTCAACCCTTGCCTCTTAATAACAGCCAGATCAGTATCGTCGATTCTGTAAAATTTCTTGGTATTTTTATAGACAACAACCTTAAAGTGGTCCCTTCATATCGATTTGTTAAGTAAGAAACTAGCCTCAGCCTGCTATGCAATAAGATCTGTTTCGAACGAAATTAATTTAGCTTCTTCCAAAATAACATATTTTTCTTTGTTCGAGTATCATATTCGATACGGCCTTCTTTTTTGGGGTTCTGGGGCTGCTCTATCTGATGTTATTTTTAAATTACAAAAAAGAGCAATACGGTATCTTTTTGGCCTTAGTAGAATAACATATTGCAGAAGCTACTTCAAAACTCACGAGATTTTAACTCTTTCTTCTTTATATATTCTAGAAACTCTTTGCTTAATTCGTAAACACCTACATGTTTTTCCAACAAAACCTAGTCATGACTACTCCACCAGAAGTTAAAGCTTTGATGTGTATTTAGCGATCCCATCCACTGAGTTAGTAAAGAAATCTATATTATATTCGGCAAAAAAATTATACAACCATCTCCCTAAAACTTCTTTCCTTAAGTTCCGTAAATTATTGACAAAAGCCTACCTATCTAAAAGACCTTATTATTCAGTGAAAGAGTTTCTTAACGACTACTTAAGAAATTACAGTACGTTTAGGTACAAGACAAGCAACTAAAATATTTTTATATATACTAGCGGACCAACTCGACATCGAGTTTTTTAAATGAAATTTTTATTTTGCGAGAAAAATTAAGAGATCAATACAAACAATATAAGCAAGAATATACGTAACATTCATCAATAATAATGCAAGTAAAAAGTGTATTAAATATCACGAAATATTTCGTCGAAAACAATGTTTTTTGTTACAATGTCTCCATTTTCTGAAAACTTTTGCTTGGCACCGGGGAGTTATGTAAACTTTTACGCCATCAAATGAGCGGGATCGAGACATTGCCACATATAGCTGTCCATGGGAAAAACAGGATTTGGAAGATACATCTTTCTTCAGACTTTGTCCTTGTGCTCTGTTGATGGTCATCGCAAATATTTTTTTTTTAATTTTATACCGTTTCGGGTCACTTCCGGTGTCGGATCGCAACCGGCAGTACATATGTAGATTCGTCTCGACGAGACCTTTCGATCCATATATACATTGTGGGGTCTAAAACTTAAAGTAAATTTTAATTTCCGGTCATCTCAAAACCGGAAGTGAATTTTTGTACCAAAAGTATATCTTGACAATATCATACGTAATACTAATAATATTCCGAAAAAATATGTTAATTATCTAATATGGTTTTTGAGTAAAGTGGTGGACAAGAAAAGGGCTTAGCGTTTTAGTATATAAGATTTGGGTATCACAGGCAGCAACTTCTTATTCGTAAACTAGTTTATAAGGTTTTATTATGCAATGAAATTTGGTTAAATTTTGCAATGGATTGTATATTTTATTTTGTGACCTTGACTATTTCAAAGTATGTACTTTTAGTAAATTTTAATTATTGTTATTGTTAATTTTTTGACTTTTTGTAAGCTTTGTCCATAAAATTGTACAATTTTTAGTGACAATAAAATATTTATATTCTATTTTATACTATTCTATCGATTTATATAAGTAAGAACCTTTAATTAACTGGCTTCTAAAACGCAAAATATGACTAAATAAAGATATAGTACTGAGGCGCTTAAAGAACGAATTACGTATAGCGAATATACTTGATTAACTGCCTTTTCTATAAACCCTTGAGTTTAAACCTGTACCTTAACGACGTATAATTCCAGGCTGCCTTGCACGAATAAACTTTTTAACACCTAGTGTAATTGACTCGAAAATCTAGTCTATAATAGAATGGTTTATATTATTAGAAACCATTGTAGAGGCATTGTCTCTATATTAATCTCGAATTCTAACCACAGCGACTTCGACGTTTTTTCGCCGTAGATAATAGTGGATATGGCGCGTGTTTAGGTATAATATTCTCCGTTCTCGTGGGCATAAATGGCAACTTAAGAAACGGTAAAGTCTCTATTCAATATGCCATAAATCATGTTTACTATCTGAATGTTTAAGGCACTACCCATTAACTCTTTTAGCATTTATTTTTACGAGTTGCAGTATTTGTTATGTGCGAGATAACTCGAGAACATATTTACAAATAACTAACAATAATTTTTTTTTTTTTATTTATTTTTATGGCTTCGGCAGTTTGCCATACAGCCAGTTACATGATCTTTTAATCTCATTAGGTACAGTAAAAAGTTTTTGAGTTATTTACAATCGAATAGACTAAAATAGATAAATTTACAACATTTAACAAAAAGAAGAGAAAAAATATAAATAGTACAGGAAATTATGCAATATCGTTTAGCAACTTTAAGCGAATAAAAACTTTTAACAAATTTGTTTTAGCAAGGACAGAAGGGTTAATACTAACATTTGAATCAATAATAAATCCTCTTCAACGTTGTAGTTCCTCTAAGCCCTCTTTTTTTTGGACATAATCAATAGCTTAATATTTTCTATAGTGGTTTTTTCAAACGTAGTCGAATTTTTATAAAATTTTGCACGATTTATCTCTTGTTTTGTTTGGCAAGGTTTTGTCACTATTAATGCCGCATAAAAATATTAAAAGTAGGTATCTTATTTTTAAAAGAAAATTATTTTTTTCTCGAATTGTTTGTTTTACAATATCGTTTATTTACTAAGGTTTTCTTCCTGTTAAAGTTTTCGTTCCTTCTGTAATAGTTTCTTGGGTTTTTCATGTACAAGATCGTCATGCACATCTAACATTATAGATTTCGAGTCCACTGTTAAATGACACTTTAATTTCATGTAAGTAAAATTAGACGCTTATGCTATTTTTGTTGTATTAATATTAAATTACTATTTTTCTTGGGAATAAGCCACAATTTAAGTATAAATTAAGTTGATTGATATTTCAATTTCCACTTCGGAAATCGTTTTAAAAATACAAAACATTAATAAATTAAACAAATTATTGTAACGTAATGGCATTAAGATGTCACAAGAAAATAACATCAGAACAATATTTGATATTTGTTCTTATCAAAATTAAAAATTTTTCATTTTATATTTAAAGGGCCGTTCAAGTAATACATAACCAAATTTGAGGTCGGTAGGGCTCTTGTAAAAGGTTAGTGTACTTTAAAGGGGCGGGGGAAGGGTTTGAGCAACGCAATACGTTAAATTTACTTAAATAAAAAAGTATGGAATTAAAATCTCCCAAGTTGACAATCCTTGTTAATGTGATACGTGAAATACTTTGACTGTAGTGTAGTCCTTTTTTATTTTGCTTCAGTTGTCAGCATTCCTTAGTATTTTAAACATATATACATACTAACACATTGCTGTGGTTTTTGTTGGGGGATAGTTGCATGATCAGCTGTTCTTGGCTTATAAATGCGGACTTTCTAGCATAACTGTGTCAAAAAAAAACTCGTCGAACTTTGGATAATGGCTAAAGAAATACTAAAAAATTAAGAAAAATCTATAGAACATATAATTTATGTTATACAAAGGTTTAAATTTCGAAGGTCACAAAGAAGAAAGCAGCAATGGGATACAGATATAGTTAAAGATGCTGTTCATAAAGAAATAAAAACATAACGTAAAAAAAATCTGAGTGGCTGACAAATCCATTGACAGAGGAGCAGTAACACCAATGGAATTATTATCTTTTGCATATCTTACTTTTGCTTTTATTTTTAACTTTAGTTGGATGGTGGTAGAAATAAACGGAAGATTTGTTCCATAAATTAGGATGGCGATCTTCCTACCATTTAGAGCTTACTAAGTAATGTCATTAATTCCAGTACGAAGGACCACCCACTAACGTGGGAAATAAGAACACAAGCATTAAGCAATATGTAGTTTAATGATTAACTTTGTTACTACAACTAAGTTAAGATCTAGCCAAAGTTTTAGCGCAAAGTTTTAAAATCTAAACCGCCGATCACTGTCCAATTTGCACGAGTCCACGAAACACCACACGAGAGCACTGTTACAGTTTAAATATGTTACCAATAAAATTGTCACATGGACCAAGGATGTTTTCTTCAGTATTAGGTAATATACTTGATTATTAATAAGCTCGTAAGAACGTCAATAAATTTACTTTTACCTTTATTTGTAGCTTATTCCCATTAAAATAGTAATTATTTTGAAATCATGTTGATTTTTGTGCTCTTTTGCCTTTACAGCTAATTTCACTTCGTTTTTGACGAATTATCTATTACCATTTCTTACATAGCTTTTTTCTGTTTTTATTTTTCTTTGGATTGCGTTTGACCTATACCAGGTTTCCTAATTCCCTGAAAAATTGTTCTTCCCTCGTATGCAAAAATTAATCATTTTAGAAATACAACGATATTTAAATTAACTTTGTCAGCGAAAAGTCTTCAAGTCGAGTAAACAGCATGTGTAGCTAAGAGTATAAAAATATTTACTCACCGCTCGTAGATGTAAATACAGCCATATTTGTTCTTCCACTGTTGCTTCAAGAACATTATTACGTCGTTTGGCTATTCAATGAGTACGGCAAAGAAACTTTTACGGTACTCATATTCTTCGTTATTAACATAACGTACCTACGTTTTTCGTTATGAGTCAATTAGAAATTGTTTATGGAATTACAGCAAAACTGGCAAATGATTTTTAGTGCATTTAAGTGTTTGAAGAGTTGAGATGAGTAATTCGAAAATCATTTAAAATGAACTAAAATCTTTGCTAAATAATCAATACAATACATGAAAAAAACAATAAATATGGTATTTTACGAAACGCGGTATTTTATAGCAATACTTCTGTGTTTGCCCGTATTCCTAGAAGTTTTTGCACTGGGTTATGAGTTTAGGACATCTTATGGTTTCAATAATTGTCACTCTCATTCGTACTAGATCACGAATTTTGTATATTCTAATAATGCCTTGTTTAGCATCAAATGTAAAAATACGCACTGGTAGTTTCGCAGGCTTATTTTTATTTTCTTTATCTTAATATATTACCCAGTATGGAATTATTTGTAAATTTATTTGGTCATTGCATAAAATTATTCACGAAATTTGAAACCAAATTACACTGACTATGACATACAATTTCAGATCTAGATTGAACCTAGTAATCTTTAAAATCCTCCATTCTAACTTTATATTATTAACTAAAGTGGTCTAAACTGTAAATTATTATCAAATCAATCCAACCTTATGTCATTACTCGTAATTTTCGTTTCGCTTTTGACAGCTCTTCATAAATCTATTGTTGAGAACCAGGAATTCCGAAAGGCATGTAACATTGTCAAAATTATTCGGTGCCAGCTGGTCCGACTTTTTTACAAATAGATCACCGACGAAGATATTGAAATACCGTCTAAACAAAGGATGTTAACAGACAGATACGGCTTAGGAAATTTTCAGTTTTTTTAAGTAATTTTTTTGTTAATATTTATGTTTTTTAATAATTACAAGAAAGAAAGTAAGTTTTTAATAATAAAAGCCACAGAGAAAGAAAACACTCAACTGGAATCTTTTAACTATTAATTACCAACGACTTAATTGATGTTTCCGTGCTGGGACGAGCTTTTTCCTCGTTTTATTCAATCTGTATTTATCTTAATTACCAATACAGCTATTAATTCCATGTTTTTACCAATAATAACCGTTTATCTGAAGGCACAATTAGTTGATACGTTATTTTTCTTCTAAGCTGCACGCTGTCACTTGCATTGCTCAGGTTAATTAACCTAATATGTCATATAGGTAATTACGAGATAGTTTTGTGTCATTTTTATTATAATTGAGTTAATTTTCTAGAAAGTCTAAGGATTTTTAACTTTTTTTTGATGTCGTTAACATAATTATAAGATAAATAGCAATAGCAAAATTTACTTATAATTACAGTAGTTAGATATGAGTAATTTAAGGTCAAATTAGATCTAACAATAATTAGCGAGCATTGCCAGAGCTAACAAACATAAAACTAGTCAAGAGTCATGTATTTAGAAACTACAACTCTTTTCTGTTTATAGGAATAATCTTTTATGCATTACTTCCCCGAATAATACCTAATAAAATAAAAGACAAAAAGAAAATTGAATTGTTTGAAAGTGTGCATGTTCAATAGGTAAAGTATAAAGATAAAAGTAACCTTTTATGTTAAGGAGGCTGAAATTATAAAGTCGAAAAATAGTTTTTTTAATCTACCACACTCAACATTTTTTTACTTTTGTGGCCTTTTTCCATCTTAAAAATTAAGTTTTTGGCGCCTTGTTTTACCCCTTTAAACGTTAAATTAGGATTTGGCTATAATTTTTGGTACCATTTTTCATTCTTTTGGACGTTTTTGATATTTTCTTTATTACCTTATTTAATTAACAGTCTATAATCAAAACAATACTTCTTTCTTTAACCCTTCTTTCTAGTGATTGATTAAATAGCTATTTTTCTCAGGAATTACCTACCTTACTGTTTATCACTATTTATAAGAAACTTCATGCAAGTAGTTATGATCAATACCAACTTGTCAGTCTGATAAAACCGAAAACAAAAGTATTCACAATTATTCACAACCGCTTACACAAAAAATGTGAGTCAAAGGCCGGCTGACACCCAGTGGATTTAAAGGAAGTTTTGGGATGCAAGACGCTATTTTCTTTCTTTAAGTACTCATAAAAATATGCAGACATATGAATTGAGATGTATTTGTGTATTTCGTAGGTTTCTCAAAGGCATTAAATAATACAAAACTAATAATGCAGGTATAGATTCAAAAGACATGAGAATCATAACATATTGGAACCAATCGACAAAAACAATTATCAGTAAAGTCTTGTCAAAAAACTTCCCAATTATAGAGGGAGTTCGCTAAGTTGATGTAACGTCACCTACCTACGCTTTTCAATTTATATTTTGAACCGATCTTTCACAAGGTAATTTATGGTAGAAGAAAGCATAATGATGAATGGGGAGCGGTTAAATAACATTAGACATACGGACGATACTCCCATTATAGCCCCCAGCTTTGAAGACCTACAGAAAAGCGAGGTGCATATCTGAAAACTACAATTATACAAGTTTGAACAGCTTAATCACAAACATGAATGGTTTTTAGGAAAATAGAACATTGACAGAAGATCTAACCTTGAATGGGACACCTAGAGAACATATAGAATACCCGCAAACAATTGTTCAAAATGAATTGGACATGACAACAAGATAAAGCTTTACTAAAATAGAGAATATATTTACCACCCTAGACAGTTTACTACTACGAAAAATCCAATTAATCAAATGTTACGTATTCCTAGTTCTATTATATGGAGTGAAACCATAGACCCTATTAGGACAATTAGTGAAAAAACTCGGCATTCTAAAAGTGGATATATAGAAGAATTCTTTGAATTCCCTGGACTGACCATATAACGAACACTGAAAGAATGTATTAGAAATAATGGTGAATCAACAGGAAATCGAGTTTGCAGTGAAAAAAAGAAAATTAAAACATTTCAATAATGTTATGACACACAATAAATACCGCCTTCAGCAACTCTTTCTCCAGGGAAAAGTGGAAAGCAAGAGGAATCCGGGTAAAATAAGAAACTCTTGGTTGCAAAACTTACACGAGTAGTTCTGCCTAACATATATCCAAGTATTTAGACAAGGTGCCAACAAGATTCAAATGGTCATGTTAATAGCCATCGTCTGCAATGGATAAAGCACGAGAAAGAAAAGACACACAAGACGTAATTTGTAGGTAAGGTTGTATTCCAAATCGTTGGTGACTTACTAAAATCTTGTTTTATTTCCTAGTTTCTGTTCATATTTTTTATTGTTTGTATCACATAGTTTGTGCAACTATTTTTGTCGTAGTTAAAATCCTACATTGTATCGTAACTGGCAAAGATAGAAGTGATCAAACAGTCCAGCTTATAATACATAAAACGTGTAGAATAATTTTTAAATACTTCAAATAGGTACGCAGTAAATTTTGCAATAAAACATTGAACAAACCCAACGATTCAAAATGCAAACTTAAAAATTTAGGAAATATCAATGGAAGTAAGAGTAATAAATATCAATTTTCCTTTTGAGCACATTGTACAATGAGAAATAAACATCTCTTTAATTTTAAAATCATTTTTTACTATTAGGCAGTGACTTTACTAATCTATATATCTATTATATATAATTGTTTTAAATTAAGTGATCTATTCTAAATATAGTAGATAATATAGAAATGCCACAAGCAAATAGTTTCTGAACTAATAGTTTAAGTATTATTTGCATATTCCGAATTAGTTCCATTATCAACGTAAAGTTTATACCAGCGGTAAATCATATTTGTCCGTATTCGATGTAAACTCCTACGGGAGCTACACATTGTAGTATCGCAGTTCAGCTCTACAGTATTCAACAAGATTTTCCAAGAAAGTATGAGCCGGTCGCCACTACCGTAAACGGCCATAAACCTCACTTATATGGAGAATTTCCCTACGTGCTCGTAAAAACTGGCTGGAATTGTTCCCTCGGGTGAAATAATTAGGAATGGCAATCATTTTTCTCTTATCTTGTATCAATACATCATTTTAGGGCCGGCTGTTTTATTAAAATGCTATTTCCATAAAAATGAGGTAGAAAAGTTGAGGTTTTATACACTTTTGTTTATTTTTTTATACCTAATTCTTGTAGTTCTGGCAATGTAAAAATAAATTTTGCGGTGTATTATTATTACGAGGGGACTTTAACATTTATAACAATAATAATAATTTCTTATTATCAATAAGCTGCTGAGAGTATGCTTGAAAATGATAACTACAAGCAACAAGCTATACTCCAACTTCACGGCGCTCACAGACCAATCAATGATAAATTAATATAAATATTCCTGTATCGAATAAAACATTTTACATACCTATTAAAAAATATTTTTTTAAAGCTAGTCTAAATGAATTTATCTTTATCTTTATTGACAATGGAAACTTGTTATAGATCCCTAATAGTCCAGTAAAGAGAAAAACGTTGAAAAAATCTTTACTGTTTTTAACGGTTTTAAAAGGTATGTGAGGATCTTCTTAGGATGTCTGTCCGTTCCGAACGTTGGCGATCATTCTGGCTATGATGACTCTGTTGGTTGCTATACGAAATAGCTGTGTTGAGGTATTTCTATACCATGCTCTCAGGTTAACAGACCAGGATATTCTTCTTCGTCCTGGGGCTCCTTTTCCTTAAATTTTAACTTGCAAAATGCATTGGAGTAGCTCGTATCTCACTTGATTTCTCGTTGTATGTCCCAAGTACTGCAGCTTACGGCTCTTCTCGATGTTGACCAAATCCGCGGTTGTGTTTATCATCCGCAGTGCTTCTTCATTTGTGACTTTGTCTGTCCATGGTATCTTCAGGATCCTTCTGTATAACCATAGCCCAAAAGCCTGAAGTTTTATTAGAGTTTCCGCCTTCAATGTCCACGTTTCTACTCCTTATAGAAGCACTGAGTACACGTATCATTTAAAAAGCCTTATGCTCCTTCTATGGTAATAGAAAACACTATTGTATCATCTGCATACCTCAGGTTATTGACCTTGACTCCATTTATTGAGACGCCTTCATCAATATCTTTTAGAGCCTCTTCAAAAATGTGCTACGAGTACAGATTGAATATCAGTGGGGAAATAATGCATCCCTGTCTCACTCCGCTTAAGATTTTGACCTGATTCTCTATCTCTCCATCTATATTCTCCATCTATTCGGAGTACCGCTGATTAATTCCATTACAGGTTAGCTATTATTTTTAAGTCTCGTAAATTCCTGTCCCTCTTCAGCACTTCCATCATTTGTTCATGCCTGACTCTATCTAAAGCCTTCTTGTAGTCAATCAGGCATGCTAAATAAAGCTTTCCTCGTACCAACGGCGTTCACAAATCCAAACTGATTGTGCGCAATTTGTTCCTCGCCATTCCGGTAAATTCTTTTGTGCGTGAAATTTACAAACAGCTTCAGCAGATGGCTCATTAGGTTTATGGTCCTATAGTCTTCACAAACTTTTGCTCCTGGTTTTTTGGGCAATGGTACGAACTCCGATTTGAGCCACTCTACTGGTATTTTTCCTGCCTTGTATATGTGATTAAATATTTCAGTTATTAGTTTTATTTGTTCTGCATCTAATAGCTTCAGCAGTTCTGCAGGAATTTCATCAAGTCCTGGTGCCTTTCCATCCTTAATTTATCTGACGGCTGCTGTTATTTCTTCTGGTAGGATTTCGGGACCTGAATTTTCTTCAATGGTGGGCTTTTGTAATGTTCTAAGTTCATGGAAAAGTTTCTTCAAGTATTCTTCCCATACTTTATTTTTATCTTCTTTGGTTATGGCAAGATTGTCTTCATCATCTGTTATTTTTCCGCTGTTGCGTTTTCGGAACTTTTCAGCTATTTCCTTTACCTTTTGATGGACATTGAAGTTATTATATCGACTATGATTCTCCTCTGTTGATTGTTCTGTTTTTTGTTTCTCTTTGGCTTCTCTTATCTTTCTTTTGAAGATGGGATGTATTCTCTTATATTATTGGAGAGTTTCTTTGTTTTTTTCTCTGATCCATAAGTTCAAGTATTTCATCAGTCATCCACGATTTCCGTTTCTCTGTATCTTTCTTCAGTAGTTGTTCTTTTATTTCTCTAACTGTTTCTTGTATGATGGTCAGACTTTCCTCTATAGTTCTTGCATTTCTGCATTTTAGCACCATTGTATTGAGATTTTCACTCACCTTCAGTCGAACTGAAGGGATGTGAGGGATAGCTGATGACAATGCTTGAAAACGTACAATTGATTTTGCTTTGTTTTTTTAACAATCATAAAAAATAATTTTTTGTGTATAAAACGTTTCTTAAACATTTTAGAGAAAAATGGTTTAAATAAAAGTTATAGATCTTTAGGAGTTCTTTAATTTTGCTATAAAAATTATTGCAAAATAAAACCAAATAAATAAATTTTATTTTAAATTAAAATATATAAATAGTTGGTCGAGATAATTGCAAAAATCCCTTATTTAAATAACCTTGATTTTTGTATGGCGTATTTCTCCTGAAATTGTGTTTAATAACATAAAAATACCACAAGAAAATTGCTTCCGAATAATATTAACAATTCTCAGTGTATTTGGTTTTTCAATTCGTTCTCCATTTCCTTTTGTGGGTCGTATCTGTAGTTATTATAAGAAACCTATTTTCCTCGACAGAGTAGGATTGTTTTTTTTTTTAGTCTAGTCATCAACAGGAAGTATTTAGTATGTTTCAGAAAGTAATCCTGCAATCTGAAATTTAATACCGCCACTGGATAATTGGACGTCAACTTATTTCATAACGTCAATTATTTCATTCCCTGTCAATAAATTAATTATTGTAAATTGCTCTTGGAAATTCTGAAAATTGAATATCATCATTCTTCATCTCATTGATTTTGTTTCTTTGTACTATAAGCACATTTCAACAACTACATCATTGAAATTTTAGGTAAATACTTATTTATGTGCTCCGTGAAAACGCCTTCAGATATCAACGACTTCTTTACGAAAATGTTCATAAAATTACCAGTCTCTGTTTGGTAATAACCCAAAAAAACGTCGTTTTCTCGACTACTGGGCATACCAACCGTACCAGTTCCCAAATCCATCCCCTAATACATTTTAAATCACATGAGCGGTCAATTACTCCAATTTAAGTCGTCCTGATTATTAGTGAGGATGAAAAATGGCCGACCAAGTGCTTATTACGTATGCATATGTGTAGTGGTACACGGCGATATGAATTAACATAAGAACGCGCGACGCCCAAGGCATTTTTCATCCTTTATTTCACTTTTCTCGGTATATATACATCACCTCCACTAAGGTGGTTGACGTCTATCGTAATGGTTAACGACAGTGGCGTTTCTTTGAAAATTTCAGTGCAGCAAATACTTCTTGTATTATGTACACTTCTCTGGTAAGTATACAAAAATAGTGACTACTTGTGGCAATTAATAAATCCTATAAAATATTTTCCTTAAAGTTTCTCACATGTTATCAGATATCTAGTTCAAAATAAACCACAATTTTATTTTCACTTTCAGAACGAAATATTTGGTTTAATAAAAGTATATTCTTTAATTTTTATCTGTATGTATTTGTCGTCAACTTTTATTGTCTTTGTTTGTACCTGAGTCAAAGTCATCTAGTCACGAATCATGGTCGTGGTGAAAACAATATTCTTATATACAATGTCCAATTCATAGTGTCGGTTTCCAGTCTACGCCTTTTGGTTTCCAGGCTCCAAAAAATTATACAATGTAAACGTTTCATTGTTTCTTTCTCTCTTTTGTCGTATTGTTCTCCATTGGTCTCTGTCTTCAGCTGCACTGAGAGCTTCGCACAATGGAGTTTCCAGCTGAATTTTTAATTTGGTAGAACCATTTAATTGGCGATCGTCCTCTTGATCTTCTCCCTGGAACGTTTCTACTACTAAATATTAATAATACTAAAGGGTTTTAGATTTTAAAGTAAATAAGTCCGAGTATTCTCTTATTTTTTGGATGTTTTGATTTGTCTGTCGTAGTCAGGTCTGTTCTAACTACGGTACTTAAAAATTATTTTTAACAGAGGCTGATTGAACAAGTTTATTCTACATTCTGAAAGGCATACACCCTCCAACTGTTTCTCGGGAGAATGGAAACATTCTCAATATGTTTTCAATATTTAATATCAGATATTTCAATGTTCAATATCAAATAATGGCTGTTAATTTTGTGTGTCAAGTTTACGGGTTCAACATCTTTGTTGAATATTTTGGTCTAAAGTAAAATTCGATTTATTATTTTTTAAAATTTTTCATAATTCATCATTTTTTTTTCTTTATCTTCTTTTGTTCTGTTCTGCTTTTTAGGAAGATGGTGGTAAGTGTAATGAAATTAGAGCGTCAGATTTGAATCTATAGTGAATGTTTTTGAAGTAAAGCTTCTATACTGGTGTTGTATTACTTTTTTTTCTTGCTCGCCTCAACAGTAAAATGTTGAGGCGAGCGTCACGGAACTAGCGCCACAAGATGGCGTCGTCACGGGTAGCGTCATAGAATAGCGGTTCTTTACATCGATTCACTACTCTCCATCAATTCGTTTCTACTCATAATATATTTATTCTAAGCAGTTTTAAATTAAAAACTGAATGAGAAATAACTAACAAAATATAGACATTAAATGATAAGTAAAAAATTAAAAGAATATCTGTCACTAAAATGTATGTGGGATGTATGATATGTATACTTTTTAATGCATGTAGTTCAAATAATGCATGTAGTTTACAGAAATCAAGAATCATTAAGAAGAAAATTGAAGACTTTATCTTCTTGATTTTATTGCATACAAAATTTACCGACAGGGTTGTCCACGAAGCCGCTGACCGCATATCTCGTTCCAAAAATTTTTGGTTAGAGGCATCCCTGAACCCACAGGAGACGCACAAAATAAAAAAGATCATGATAAGAATAAAATAAGTTTAGCTCTAGAAGTCACCGAATGTCAAGAAACTCCTGTTACATTTGATAGAGTCGGTAAACCAAATCAAAATAAACGTTATCCCCGTATGTAAAAGTGATAATGAGTTCTGAACACCATACTCGAAAAATTCTTCGTAACAAAAATAAACTTTTGGAAAACAAATCTACTGAAACTTATGCTGTTATTGATGACATGATACCTATGCAGCAACTTCGTTTAAAGTAACTTCGTACTGAGCTTGAAAGTCGTAAAAATAATGTAGAAAATGCTCCAGGATCAAATATGTGAATGGCTGTCCAAAGATCATGAAATTTCGTTCATAATACTTTTGCACCAAAATTTACCTATTGTCTTCTTAGGTATACGAATCTAATCTCTTTGGTCCAAATTTAATGAATTTATAAGTACTGTTTCACTTTTAAAACCTCATATTATTCTTCTAACAGAAACGTGGCTTTTAATTAAACCTTGATAATTTTACTACATTTCGTAGAGATAAAGGTACCTACTCGTCGGGAGGGAGGAGTATGCATCTATTTACCAAATGAAGTTACCAATACTTTAATCATCAATAATAAAATAATAGACTTTAGTCTACTTTAGTACTTAACTGCACAAAAATAAAATAGCATCTTAATAAACACAATTAAACAACGAGAAATTCTTTAAGAAGTCTGAATTGTCGAATAATTTTATATTATTAAATCACAATGTATAAAGAAACCTTATCTTCAGATGGAAGTGCGAGAATTTCTAGTTCTCGAGTGACGTAGATGCGCGGCTGATACGATTAGTTTCGTATATCGTGATTGTGTCAGTTCTTCACTTACTATCATCGCCAAGGGCTCTCGTCGTAGTCGCTCGAATGGAAATATAAAGAAATAGTATTATTAGAAATTGTATTATAGTTGAATATTCTACATTCAAAGACGTGACAATTGTCCCATTAAAAATCGACTTTTTTAATGAATATGTAATGATTATCATATAATGAAACTCCTGAACTATATAATTAATATTGAAAGACAACTGCACTATATCTTTAACTAATTTGCACTTATGTTTCTTGCATTGCACTTCTACACTTTGAAATTTTTTACACAGATGTTTTTTCTTTAAACATACGTTTACATAAATGTCTACATAGCTTGTGCATTAACGGTTTTAATAAGTATTTTTTCTAATTTTTCTGAAATCGCTCGACAAGACAAGTAAAAGTAGATACATATAAAATTTTAACATATTCACTATGCACCTGTTCTTTGTAAATGATAAATTCATAGTTAAACCGTTAGCTAGCAAAGTTATTCAAGCTATGTCTATGTCCATTTTATAGCGAGTATATTTTACAACATAATTTAATGTTTTAACGTATGTATACTGTGCTTTTATGATTATTAACACAAGAACAATTGATACGGGATTTTTTTTTATAAAACTTGATAGGGGAAATTGTCAGAATGGTAAGCTATATAAAAGTAATTATTCTTCTAAATGGCAAGACAATCTCGTTGTAGTTTTTTGGCAAGAACTTTGATGAATTCCTGTCTGTACATTCAAACAACAAATAAAAAAAGGAAGACCATATCGTAGATGAGTCTCGAATAAAGAAAAATATGATATTTTGGAAGATGCTAAATTGATTTCCTTTTTAAGGTTGCTGTCTATAAAAATACCAAGAAATTTTACAGAATCGACGATACTGATCTGGCTGTTATTAAAAAGCAAGGGTTTTGAAGAGCTCCTTTATAGGATAACGCTACCTACTGTCTTATCTATGTCAAAAGAGAGTAAATTAGAGTCAGACCAAGTTTTTATTTTAAGTAGATCAGAAGTTAAAGTTGCATGAAGAGTTGCAATATTAGAGTTCCTCCGGGTGATACTGGTATCATCAGCAAAAAGAAAAAATACTGAGGACCTAATACTGAGACTAGCGGTACTCCACATACAATGTTTTTATTACTAGAGTCAGTATCATTTGCTCTAACTAGTTGTTTCCTATTCCTCGAGTAAGATTAGAACCAATTCAAAGAAATTCCGTAGAAATTGTCGAATTCCGTAGAAATTTAGTTTTTTTATTAAAATGTCAAGAATTACACAATCAAAAGCTTTGGCATAGTCACAAAAAACAGTGGTAGTGTAAAGATTCTTGTTTAGTGCTTGATAGACCTCATGAAGTACAGAAAATTATCATCACTGGTACATTTATTAGACAAAAATCGAACTGACTTTGTGATAAAATGTTGTTTTCAACGAGAAAGGACATAAGTCGGGCTTTTATAAGTCTCTCAATAATTTTGGATAGGACCGGTAGTAGGGCAATAGGTCTATAGTTGTAGACATTCGATTTTTCACCACAATTATGAAGAGAGATAATAATGGCTGTCATTAGGTACTCTGGAAATATATCTTTTTCAAAGTAATTATTAATTAGAGAGACCAGGACTTCCAACACATTTTTTGGGAGATGAGACAAGAAAATATTTATGAAAAGTCCATCAGTACCACAGGAAGATTTGCTTTTGATAATACTTATTGTTTGGATCAGTTTAGAATTTATCAACTGGTCTTATAAAAAATGAATTCGAGACCTTTTTTGAACTGCAGAGATAGGAAATAGGATCTTGTGGCAAAATAGTTGATGTTATATTTTTACTCACATTAACAAAATATTGATTTAGATTTTCAGGATTTGGAAGAGAAAATGTTTGAGCTTGGTTAGTTTTATTTCGAAGATCGTATTATGGATCTTTTGCAAGATTTTTACAGCTTCCCAGGCGATTTTGATACTACATTTTTTTAGTAGTTTTGATAAGTTTTAGATAGGTTTCTCTGTACTTGGAGATATAGTCCAGGGTTTGTGATGTTTTGACTTAATTGTAATTAAAGGAAATGCCCTATTGAAAATACAAACAAGCCTATCTAAAAAATAACTGATCACTGAAATTATAATCCACGCCCACAGAGGAAAGTGCCATCCAGAAGTCAAGTACAAATTTTGGAATTTACGAAAGTTCGGAGCGGAAAAAAACCTACCTAAACTTTGGGTTTTCTTGTTAAGAGTGTTAAACTTGGTATATACTGCTTCATGATAAGATAATCCTGCATTAATAATTGTAGAGCGTACATCAAGGGGTGAGAAATCTGAGACAATATTGTTGTGAATTTATTAATTGTTATGTCTTTAATTTATAATGTCTTTACTAATTTATTATATTGTTCCTACTTTAATTTATTAAAAGGCACGATCATTTATATAAGTTTATTTATCACTACATATACAATAATTTATTAGTAGGCGAGCGTAACAATAATACCACGAGCGCGAATCTTCTTTATTAACTAACTGTTTTCAAAATAAAAGTTCCCTTATATTTATACGAAAACAGCTGCTCTAGAATCCCATGGATTTTGACCTCAATTGACCTGGTTTCGCCTCGAATGGACAGGCCTAATTCCGGAAGATTCGAATGGAACCAGTTTTTTTATTACTTGGAGTTTATGCCAGCTATTCGAAAGGTCTCGTATATTCTAAAACAGAACAGCATTAGTCATAATATAATACGGTTATTTTAGGCCAGGATAATTATCGTAACATTGCCCCCCTCTTAAAAGATGGTTCCTCCTGGAACCTTGTCGGGACTGGAACCGGAACTGTATGCTGGTATCGGCAACTGGACCCTCTTTTACAACTTCCAGTTGTATAAAAATGACAAGGGACGGTTTTCTCTCCGCACCAGTAACTATGCGGATTGCAACAGACTAACACCTGGACTTCGGTGTCTTTAAAGATCTCCTCCACCATATTTCGGATGACCCTCCAATCTAATTGGCGGCACTCCAACTTTGGCATGGCTAACTTTTGCACGTCGGACTCTAGTACGTGCTCTCTCAATTGAAGTAAGGCTTCCCACACATCTCGGTAGGTAGGTTGGTCACGGGCAGTGTCTTTTGTTACCAGGTAGAAAAGGTAACGTGATGCATCTTGGAGTTTCAAGGTCTTACCGGGAGCTGGCACCTGGCATTGAAGTTCTGCAACTCGACCAAACTTCCTTCGAAAGACGGATGCCAACCCTGGTGCGTCTTTGATACTGGCCGGGATGGTAAGGGCCAGCGAGTAGTCATCGGGGAGCGCGAGTAGATCTTGCTTTTCTTCAGTGGTAACACCATGTCTTGCTTTACCGGTACCTCCATAGGCACCCATGAATTCCTCAAACGTGAGGTCAGACACGTCTTGGACTTGGTTTACTTCCACTTCTTCATCTACGTCGTGGTCACCTTCGAAAGACGCCAGCCGGTTATGGTGTACTATCATCGGCTTTCCCCTCGGAATCTTGCTTATTCGGTAGATGACATCGTTGATCTTCTCCATGATGAGGTATGGACCTTCCCAAAACTGCTGCAATTTGGGAGAACAACCTTTTCGCTTCTTGGGATTATACAGCCAGACTTTGTCGTTCTTCTTAAAGCAACCCTTTTCGGCTTGTGTATCGTACCGTTTCTTCATTCGGTCGCTAGCGATCTGAAGGTGGGAACGGACCAACTCATGTATATCGTCCATTTTTCTTCGTAATTCGATCACATAATCCTCACCTGCTACATCTTCTCCAGGTCGACACCCAAATTCTAGATCACAAGGTAGTCGCATTTCGCGTCCGAATAGGACTCTGGCTGGTGTCTGACCTGTTGATTCGTTAACAGCAGATCTGTAGGCCATTGTGAAGAACGGAAGGTATTGGTCCCAATCTCGCTGATGATCGGACACCATCTTCGTCAAATACTTGCCGACTGTCCTATTCATCCGCTCTACCATACCATCAGATTGCGGATGATATGCTGTAGTTCTTGTTTTCTTCATGCCTAGTCTATCACATATTCCTTGGAATAGATCGCTTTCGAAGTTCCTGCCTTGGTCACTATGTATCTCCAAAGGCACTCCAAATCGGCTGATATATTCTTGGATCAACTTATCTGCAACGGTGACGGCCTTCTGGTCGGGAAGTGCGTAAATCTCGACCCACTTCGTAAAGTAATCCATTACTACCAACATGTACTTGCCTCCATTTTCACTTTCTGGAAATGGCCCAGCGATGTCCAAAGCTATTCTTTCAAACGGGCTTCCAACATTATATTGTCTCATAGGAGCTCTCCTTTTCCGGTGAGGCCCGTTACTCGTAGCACAAATAGTACATTTCTTACACCAGTCTTTTACGTCGTCGGAACTGTTCATCCAATAAAACCGTTCCCGAATTCGCTGAAGGGTTTTCCTTACACCAAAATGCCCTCCCGATGGACTGTCGTGTAACTGACGAAGTACTTCGGCTATTCTGCTCTTTGGGATCACCAACTGTCTTCTCTTCTCTGAACCGTCATCATTTTCCAGGACTCGTTTAAGCAAGCCATCTTCCATGATAAATGAGTCCCACTGGGCCCAATACGTCTTAACTACTGAGCATAGGTTTGATATTTCTTGCCAAGGTGGTCGACGGTTTTCCTCTTTCCATTTTCGAATTTTCTGTATAACTGGATCTCTTTCTTGTTCTTCTCTGATCTTAATAGGCGTCCAGTCGTCGTTGACCATCGTTGTTCTTAGCACTGCTGCTTCCTTGGATTCCGTTTTGTTGCAGTGGGAACACTCTGCTGGGCATGGCCTTCTGGAAAGAGAATCAGCGTTTCTATGGCTAACTCCGGCCCGGTGCTCAATCTTAAAATCGTATTCTTGGAGTCGTTCGATCCACCTGGCTATCTGACCCTCTGGATTCTTAAACTGCATCAACCACTTAAGGGCGGCATGGTCGGTTCGGATTAGAAACTTTCTGCCATAGAGGTATTGATAGAAGTGCTCTACTGATTTAACTACTGCTAGAAGTTCTCTCCTCGTGACGCAATAATTCCGCTCAGGTTTTGAAAGAACTTTACTAAAATATCCGAGGACTCGTTCCTGTCCTCCTTGAATCTGAGACAGCACTCCTCCAATTCCCACATTACTTGCATCTGTATCTAAGATGAACTCTCCTTCTGGCAGTGGATACCCTAAAATTGGTGCTGTTATTAAATGCTTTTTCAAGGTCTCAAAGGCATTTTGGCAGTCTGTATCCCAGCGGTAATCTCTTGCTTCCTCCGTAAGTCGCGTTAATGGCTTAGCGATATCTGCAAACTTCTTAATAAACCTCCGGTAGTAAGTACATAGTCCAAGAAAACTTCTCACTTGATGTTTGTCAGTTGGTTTTGGCCATTCCTTAATGGAATCGATTTTTCCTTTATCCACGGCCACTCCTTCTTTACTGACTATATGACCCAGATAATTGACTTTACCTTGAAATAACTGGCACTTCTTGGGGTTTAGCATCAATTGGGCAGCTTTAAGTCGATTAAAAACGTTTTCTAAATTCCTCAAATGATCTTCGAATGTCTCCCCCAAGACGATTATGTCATCCAAATAAACCAGGCATGTTTTCCAAGATAACCCTCTCAACACATTTTCCATAAGCCTCTCAAATGTCGCAGGAGCATTACAAAGTCCAAATGGCATAACGTTGAATTGCCACAATCCAGATCCTGTGGTGAAGGCTGTCTTTTCTTTATCGACTGGGTCCATTTCTACCTGCCAGTATCCAGACTTCAAATCTAAAGTAGAAAACAATTTACTTCCAGCCAATGTGTCCAATGTGTCATCGATCCGAGGCAGAGGATAACTATCTTTCTTGGTAACGTTGTTCAGCAAACGGTAATCCACACAGAACCTCGTCGTTCCGTCTTTCTTCTTAACCAGGACCACCGGAGAGACCCATGGGCTCGTAGAAGGTTCTATCACCCCGTCTTTCTTCATTTCCTGAACAATCGTTTCAGCTTCCTCTCTCTTCGCCTGTGGTAATCGTCGAGCTGTTTGACGAATTGGCTTAGCATTACCAGTATCAATTTTATGCTTAACAACGGTAGTTCTTCCCGTCTTTCCTCCTTTCGGTACGAAAATATCACGATACTGCCGCAGAAATTCCCTTAATTTCCTTTTCTCCATCTGATTTAGAGACTGTCCTGCAACTGCAACCATTTGGTCGAATTTGTCGTTGGAATTATCAGATGTTGTCGCCTGACGGATTATGGATGTCACAGGTACACAAGTTCCTACTTTTGTCTCTTTCTTTATGGTCACTGGGTAGTCGTTGACATTGATAAGTCTCACAGGAATTTCTTTAGCCGAAGTCACCAATTCCTTTCCAATTATGATTCCACGGCCAACCTCATCGTCGTGGTTCCAAGGCTCCATCATAACAGGTCTCCCTTCGTCTACAATTCCCTGTAGTCGCGCTACTATGATCGTTTCGCTTCTCGCAGGCACGACTGTATCTTCTGTAATGGCTGCTTGCACAGTGTTGTCATTATGTGGATGGAGAAATACCTCCTCGTTGCCAACTTTGATTACCTTATTCTTAAAATCCAATTGGAATCCATGCATATTCATTACGTCCATTCCTAATATAACATCCTCTTCGATGTCAGCAACTATAACAGTATGGACAAACTTTTCTGCCCCAATTCCCAATTGTACCTGGATTTCTCCATGAATGTTGGCATTTTCACCTGTAGCGGTCCGAAGTCGTAACCTCGTTGGTAACAGTTTCTTTCGGCTGTTTATAACTGTCGGGCGTATAATGGTTCTGGTCGCTCCGGTATCCACCAACAACGTATGCTTTTTACCATTTATGTCTCCATCTACATATACACTATCTTCACGACATTTCAAAGAAGCTATTAGTATGAGAGGGTCTTTGGAAAAGTTTTGGGTCGAAGCTGCCCCCCTAAGGCTGACCCGTTCTAGTTTTCCTGATGGTGAATTTCTTGATTTGCGTCGTACCTAGGGTGCTTACAGGAGCTTCGTACGTGTCCTATTTCGCCACAATTCCAGCATCTGATGGTCTTCGTTTTCTTGTATGTCATGCTTTTTATCATATTAACGAGCTGGTCAAGTTTATCTTCATCTTCTTCCTCTTTTACAGTCCTAACTTTACTGTACCCGCCAGAGGCCTGCGTAGCTGACTCGTATTCGAGGGCGGCGGATAGGACATCAACCAGCGTCTTGTGACGAGCTAATCGCAGTGTTCTCTGCATTTCATGATCACGAAGACCATCAATAAATGTTTGCACGGCCAATTTTTCCATCATGTCTTCGGGAGCTGTTGGATAAGCATATCGTACTAATCTGGCAATATCTACCTCATATTCTTGAAGAGCCTCATCTTTCTTCTGTCTACGATTTTTAAGCTGTGACTGATATACATGCTCCAAATGTTCGTGGCCATATCGCATATTTAACCTCTTCTTCAGTTGTTCGAAATCATCGGTCTCCTCTACGGCTATGGTCTGAAGCACATCTAAGGCATCTCCTCGGAGAGCGATAGTCAGGTTTACAGCCTTTTCTTTTTCAGACCATCCATTTGCTCTTGCGGCTGATTCGAACTGTTTCATGTAGTTGTTCCATGATGATTTTCCGTCGAAAGTTGGGACTTTAACATGAATAGAACCTCCACTTCCTTCAAATTTCGGCCGTGTCTCCAACTTAAATTTCGTCTCGTCTTCTTTTATCTCCACTGTAATCGGATTGTTACCTCTCTCTGCTGTCCCTGTTTCTTCCATCTTCCTTTCCATCTCTTTAATCTTTTCTTCGAAGGCCAACTTATCGGCAGCAACTTGGTTTTTTAACGAAGATATTCTATCGTCCAGGGCAGACATCTCAGAAGTGACTTTAGAGATTTCTGAAGAGATGTTAGCAGAAACTTTGCTTTCCAGGGAAGAAATCTCGTTAGAAACTTTGTTTTCTAATGAGGCGATGTCGCCGGAAACTTTCGAAATATCGCCAGAAACTTTGTTCTCTAATTTCGAAATCGACGAGATAACAGCATCTTCAAATATATAAGTCTCTGGATCTAGTCCTTCTTCTAGCAAAGCGTTCTTTAGTCGTTGGACTAACTCAGCCTTTTTTCCGGTAGAAGCTAATTCTCTGTCTTCGAGATGTCTTCTTAAATTAGTCACTGTCAGCTCATAAATCGTCGTCATTTTCACAATTTATTTTATATTCACTTGTATTATTATTATAAGTCTAATTTATGTTCGATCTCACTCTGACACCATTTGTTGTGAATTTATTAATTGTTATGTCTTTAATTTATAATGTCTTTACTAATTTATTATATTGTTCCTACTTTAATTTATTAAAAGGCACGATCATTTATATAAGTTTATTTATCACTACATATACAATAATTTATTAGTAGGCGAGCGTAACAATAATACCACGAGCGCGAATCTTCTTTATTAACTAACTGTTTTCAAAATAAAAGTTCCCTTATATTTATACGAAAACAGCTGCTCTAGAATCCCATGGATTTTGACCTCAATTGACCTGGTTTCGCCTCGAATGGACAGGCCTAATTCCGGAAGATTCGAATGGAACCAGTTTTTTTATTACTTGGAGTTTATGCCAGCTATTCGAAAGGTCTCGTATATTCTAAAACAGAACAGCATTAGTCATAATATAATACGGTTATTTTAGGCCAGGATAATTATCGTAACAATATAATCAATTATGGTAGATATTGTTTTAGTAATTCTTGTAGGAGAATTAACGTGCATTGTAAAACCATACGACTCGAATATATTGACCAAGGATAATTGGGTAGCACAAGCAACAGCGTAATTAATATTCAAGTCACCGCCTAGAATTTTTCTGCTTTTATTGGGCAGGTCGACTAACAAATTTAGCAGGGTCTGAAAAAAAAATTCCGTGGAAGAATCAGGTGATCTATAAATTCAAAGAATGTATAGATTAAGATTCTTATTATTATTTAACAGAAAGTCATATTTTGTTATAGAAGAGAAATAATATAACAAATATTAATCAGAACCATGCTAAAGTTGTCATCATTTGACATATTTTTGACTTGACTA
Organism: Diabrotica undecimpunctata; assembly: GCF_040954645.1. Classification (NCBI taxonomy): domain Eukaryota; kingdom Metazoa; phylum Arthropoda; class Insecta; order Coleoptera; family Chrysomelidae; genus Diabrotica; species Diabrotica undecimpunctata. The sequence goes on from NC_092805.1 coordinate 175,328,052, forward strand.
AATTTGGGGTTTTGTAGTCCCACAGAATACGTCTTATTGATTGATTTTTGCAGGTGAATAATTCTTTCCGAACTGAGAAAGGACTTAATATATTATATCCTCACCAAATCAGAAATATATTATTTTTACTGATTCACTAAACTCACTACAATCTATAGGAAGAATATACCCAGAGAATCATATTCTTGAAAAAATAAAACTAAATCTGATAGAGATAGAAAATTGTAATAAGGAGGTAATCTTTATTTGGATCCCATCACATAATGGTATTAGAGGTAATGAAGAAGCAGATAAGTGTGCGCGTGAAGCTGTCAATTCAGCTGACTCTATTATTGTGAAATACGTGATAGCTAGTGATGTTTCAAGTGTTATCAAATCGCGGATCCTAAGTGAGTGGCAAAACCGGTGGGAATTTTCAGTGTCCAATCTTCGGAATATTAAACTGGACATTAAACCATGGAGATTTTTCCCCACTAAAAGAAGGGATCAAGTGACAATTAGACTCGTCTTAGATTAGGTCATACCAGTGCCACGCACAAGTTCTTAATTACTAAAGAATCCGAACCAAAATGTGAGCAGTGTAACGTTAAACTCTCGGTGAAACATGTTATAGACTGTCCAGTTTTCTCCACAGCAAGAATTAATTATGGTATCTCAATAAACTTAGAGAAAGCACTTGGTGCAAATTGTTCATTCACAAATATGTTAAACTACTTAAAAGCTATTAATTTTGTTAATATATAATATATTTAATATTGTAAATCTGATTCTCGCTAATAACCTTCGGGTTGATGCGAATTTGTAAATAAAAAAAAAGGACTTAAAAGTAGCAAGATTATGCTTCCACCGTCAGTCCAGTTGGACCAATTCCATAGACATCGGTAAACTCTAGAAGGATTTTTCGTAGATCTTCAGTCTTGGTGGGAAGTCCTTCGGAAGCCAAAAATAGTCGCTTGTGTTGGTGAATCCTTCGTAACATACTGAAGCAGGTTGTTGGTGTAGAAAAGCAAAACGTAGCTTAATGGCTTTCAAGATATCCGCTTCACCTAACATTGGTAGATGATAACGACTGTTCGAATTATTGGTTAATCTAACTCTTGGTGGGGTCAAAGGATCCAGATTTATCGATGGTTCCAAAGTATCCTTCTTAAAGGATATCCTTCTAATAAAGTTAATATGAGAATGGAAAGCATTTTTAGATTTGCAAATTTCGACGGCCTGCTTGTCTGTAACTATTTTTGTGTTGTGTACTTCATTTTTGTTGTTGCTTAAAATGATAATTGAACTTTCCAAGCTAACAGGGCTTCTAATAATATATTCTGATGGAAAGATTATTTTTAAAGTTTTCTCGATACCGGGAAAAATAATTAGGAAAGTATAAATCATAACAAAAATAAAAAACAAATATAAAAAAAATTAGATTAACCTCCTTTTTGGTTAAAGTAACATAGTAATTTGAAAATATTATCAAATTCTCAGTGTTTTCCGATTCTATTGGGAAATATAAAAATTCTGGCATAGCCGTTATGTTAATAGGGATATTTTAGATCGTAAAACTATTTTTAAGAATGTTTCTTACATATTCCAACACAAACTTGTGGTAAAAACAAACTGAACATGTATAATTTCTGATTTCGTAGAAAATTTAAGTTGACAGTGGAGTGCTCTTAATTAACCGATCTTGGTAACGATTTGCTCATTTTATTTTACACTTATTAAATACTTTTCCAAGATCATTGGATAGAATATAGATATTTTTTTATGACCAGAATAGATACGAGGAGGTTACTGCCCAAAGTGAGTCATAGAGGAGACAACAAAAAAATTTATTCAGTACATATTAATTGTAACCATATAATTTATAATTTTTAAATGAATATTAATATTTTTAATTTATTAAATTTTATCTATTCCAACAAGAACATCTTTATCGTTTCGTTTTTAAGTGTGTAATACTAAAAAACTTGAATTACCTCCTACAAATTACTTATATGAAGATTATTGGTGGTGACTTTTCGGTGTTGCTGAGGTTTATAGGCAGAACCTCCTCCTGTACACTTAGCTAATTAGCAAGGTATTAGAATGCTGTGGGTGGATCAATTAAATGAATTTTTGGTACCGCCCAAATAAACAATTTCTTTAATTGTTAAATAGTAAAATAGTTAATGTTCTTAATCATCTTATGGTATATTGGGCTCTATATAAATATAAAAAATACACAAATAAATAAATCAAGTTAAAAATTTTGTTGAAAGAATACTATGGGGTGTGTGACTCCAGTCTTCGATTTTATTATGGCTTTATGAGATTCTTTCTCGACTGCTAGAGTAATTTGCCAGTCATCTGTCATATTTTTAGTAATTTACAATCTTGTATAACAGTTTTCAGTCGAAGATCACGAGTATCGAACGAATTAGGCATATATTCAGGTTCATTCGTAATTCTTATTTGAATTTGGTTTTTAATTATAATACGTAGTTGATTTCACATTTAGACAAAAATTGTTCTTTTTATAATTCCAATTATAAAAAATTCATCTGAGTCTGTGATATATAAACTTAAGCTTCTTCGAACTGCCTTTGAACGCAATGCAGTAAAGTGTGATTCAACGATTCAACATTAATGGTTTTTGTGTGTGGGCGTTGCTATACTAAAAATGACAAAAGATCAAGGTTTATGATTGTATAATAAATCTCCTCGATATACAATACATTGAAAAGTAAAAGCAAATAACGCAAATGAGAAGTAGACCAAATTTTATGGTCTGGTACAGATGCATTATGATTTTCAAGAAATATAATGTTATCGACTAATAATAATCAGTTAGTGTATATACCAAGTAGTAATAAATTTAATTTATATTATTAATGTGTTGGTTTTACAAATAATGAAAAAAAATTTCAGGTGTTATACGGTTCAATAATTTGTGTTTTGCCTTTAGTGAGCAAGATTTGTCGACATTTGGAAAAAAATTTAATTTATCTACCGTTATCGATGTGTTAAGTTAGTAATACATCGACAAGGATTATTGAAATAGTTTTGTTGAACAACCACTGATTGCTGATAGTTTATTCCTTTTTGCCTAATGCTATTTATATAGTTCTTCGCGATATTATTTTGTATAATCAGGCTGGACATGAAAGCTTTAACAAACAAAAAAAAAACACGACAATTTCAACCTCTACAAGAAACTTAAATATACCTATCTCCGAAATTGGGAAACTGAAAAATGCTCACGTACTTAAAAACGCAAACGGAAAATTTTTTGATCACGAACAACAGCGTAAAGAATTGGAGAGATACATCATAGCATTGACGATGCTTGAAAATGCTACCCATGCACATGCTACCTGTGACAATAAGACAGAGGTCCCAGTATACTGAAATTAGAAGTCAGAAAAGAAATACATCAAGCCAAAAATAATAAACCACCTGGATCCCTTCTGAGCTACTTAAAATTTTGGACGAGAAAAACATTATCTACTTTCTTTAATAAAATTTATAACGAAGGAAAAATACCAAATGATTGGTTGGAGTCACTGTTTATAACATTACCAAAGAATAGCAGGCCCACCAAATGCTGAGATTTTAGACTAATCAGCTTGATGAGCCACACACTTAAAAGATCATCACCCAGCCCTTTGGGTCCATTGCTGGACATAGGTCTCCCTCATTATTGACCATTGTGCTCTATCTTGAGAACTTTTCATTAAATTTCCAAGCAATCTCTTCGTACAAATTTAACCACTAATTCGGGCGACGTGTCCGGCTCAGTTCCATTTCAGTGTGGCAATTCGGGAAATTACATCGGTAATTCCTGTTCTTCGTCTTAAGTCTTCAATTATAACTCGATCACAAAGCGATATACTCAGCATTGACCTTTCCATTTTCCTCTGAGCTATTTGCAGCGTTTTAGACGTTGTAGCTGTCAATGTCAAAGTTTCAGCACCATAGGACATCAGAGGCAACACACATTAGTCAAATGTTTTATGTTTTAAAAAAATTGGTATGTCGCTTTTAAAGATGTGTTTGAGTTTTCCATAGGCTGCCCACGCTAGGTTTATTCTTCTTCGTAATTTGCATGTTTGGTTCTTGTATGTATTGTAAATTAACCTTGTATATCGGTAGTCAATGTGACATGCTTGTAGTGCTTCCAGGATTTTGTCAAATTCTACCATGTCAAAGGTTTTGTGGAAATCTACAAAAACCAGAACGAGTGGTCAATTGTATTCGATAGTCTTTTCTATTACCGTTTTAATGCTCTTTAGGTGATCATTTGTTACAAATCCGGTACGAATTCCCGCTTTCTCTATTGGTTGGTAGAAATCAAGTTTTTTCTTAAGACGATTCGTTACTATTCTTGTAAGGAGTTTGTATAGGTGACTGAGAAGATTATAGATCTGTAGTTTTCTAATTCATGGGGATCTCCATTTTTGTACAATAGAATAACCTCAGCATTGTGCTATGTGTCGGGCATATTACTGTATAAAAGGCACAAAGGTTTTTTTATTTTCTTAAGTAGGCAAGTGCCTCCGATTTTGATTGCGTCAGTAACTACACAATCTTCGCCTGGAGATTTGTTATTCTTAGCTTTTTTAAGGCTAGTTTTATTTCGTCTATTGTGATTTCTGATAGTAGTTCTGATCCTTGGTTGACAATGCCCTTTTACCTTGTTAATATTTCTGGTACTTGATTTTTTCTGTAAGAGATTTGTAAAAGTATCTTTAAAGATACTTTTACGAATTATAAAAAACCGAGTACCTATTCCTTCTATGCAAAAGTAGACTGGCTAATAAGTAGCTTGTATTTAGAAATGGTCTTAGTATCGTTAATGTTATGGTAATCATTAGTAACACTCTTAACGCAACAAATAAAGTAGGGAATTCAGAAGATAATATATTTCTATTAACTTAATTTAAGACTTCTAAAGGCTTGCCAAAATGTTGCTAATATAATTGTATTTTCACGACATTTAGTCTCTCAAATACGAAATCAGTTTGATAATAATCCTGAGGATCAAGTATCGGTTTATCTGGACGTTCATATTGAAACAAAATGTTTAGTTTTTTGTCTAGGATAGCGTTTCCCAAATGGTGAGTCGTGACCCGGTACCGGGCCACAAAAGCAAAATGCCGGGTCGCCTCGTCTCGCTGTTTCACATCTTGCTTTTTAAGACCGCGCACTGACACGCCAGATGCCACCGCTTCTATTTTATCCTCCCACTACCACATCCACAAAATTACAAATTTTCGTCCGCTGCACCGCTGCTTCTAAAGCGGCCACTATACTACTCGCGAAGTTGATCGAAATTCAGCGAGTACGAGAGTGTAGACAGGTACTTCATGCGACTTCGCTTCGCCTCGCTCTACTTCCGTTCTGTGTCGGTTTTTCGCGTCAAAAAAAGGGCCCGAAGTTCGAATACGAAATGTCACATAGATTACTCGACTTCACAAGTTTATAGAGAGTCACCTCGTCTCGATTAACTTCACTTCGTCCAAAGAATTTCGATCGAGAGTGTAGACGGCGTTTTATATTCCATTCAATTTAAGCTTAGTGTCAAGGCAAGGAGCGCGTAGTTTTCGCGCATATTGATTACGTTGAAATTAACGATGGATAAATTTGTTATAAAACAAAGTACTAACACTTGCACAAACAGATCGACGAGTGATCCTTAGCCGGATACAAGTTCGAAGAGCGACAATAGTAATAGACAGTCGAGTAATGTCCATCCACAGACAGGTACTAGTGGCAATTACAAACGGCCGTTCCATAGGCAGTCTACAACTGTCATAAAAAAGAAGGAGTTGTGGACCCGACAATATTCTGAAGATTACTTACAGTTTGGTTTTATAAAGGGTACTGATGACAAACCATTATGTGTTATTTGTTATGCTGCACTGTCAAATGAGTCCACGAAACCTTCAAAATTGAAGTGGCGCTTTGAATTGAAGCACCAAGAATACAAGAAGCAAAGTAAGTCAATAGATTTTTTTAGAAATAAAAAGAGAATTAATAGCTACCAAAAAGACAATGTCTTGAATTTTTCTCAAAACACTCAATCTGAAAACCTTGTATTGGCTTCTTATGAAATATCAAAATTAATTGCTGAAACCGGTTATCTTCACACAATTGAGGAGAAATTAATAGTTCCAGCAATGAAAATAGTAGTATCTCAGATATGTGATAAAAAGCAGGAAAAGAAAGTGAATTTGCTGGTTCTATCAGATATAACAGTGAAGCGGAGGTTTGTGGAGATGGCAGATAATATTGAAGAAACTATTATAGGTCACTTAAAGGAGTGTAACTATTTTTCCTTGAAAGTTGATGAAAGTTCAGACATACCAGATAATGCTAATCTAATCTGATTTGTAAGATACGATTTTAAAAATACTATTTACGAAGGATTTCTATTTTGTAAAATTCTGTCAATAAGAACAACGGCTGAAGAAATATTAAATCTGATTGATAGCCACAATAATGGCAATGGAATTGAATGGAATAAATGTGTGTGCCTAAGTAGCGATGGAGCACGGGCAATGGCAGGCGCTCGTACTGGACTTTTTTCGAGGATCATAACTACCAGAATGTGTTTCTGATCATTGAAGTATCCAGAGAGGCATTAGCTATCAAAAAAAATGCCACTGCTTTTAACCGAAGCTATGCAAGAATGTGTAAAATTTATAAACTTTATAAAATCCCGCCCAGTCAACTTAAAAGTATTCTCTGCTTTGTGCAAAGAAATGGGAAGTGAACATCTTTTTTTATAGCAAAGTACATTGGCTATCAAAAGGAAATGTTTAAAAAGACTTATTGAATTAAAGGAAGAAATTTTAATATTCTTAGAACAACATCCACTAATGGCTAGTGATGCAATATTTCAATATAAAGACAGTTTACATGATGTCGATAGGTTCATCAAGGTAGCCTATCTTTGTGATATTTCTAACTTCTTGAACAATTTAGATATGACATTAAAAGATAGTAATGTAACTGTATTTAAAGTACAAGAGAAGGTGGAATCTGCAACAAAAAAACTTAATTTGTGGATACGTCGCGCGGAAGCAGGAAATTAAAAAGCTTTTACAAAGTTACAAGAAGATTATAACGTGAATTCATTGCCAAATAAGATTTCTTCGTATCTCAAAAAACATTTGCTAGGACTGGTGGCAAATCTGAAGGAATATTTTTCCCCCATCCACAGCAACAAAGCATGGATAGGGAATCCATTTACAATGGACGTAGAATCCGAGACAAGACTTCGGGATTTAGATATTGAGTCAGTAGTTAAACTATCGTGTGATAGATCACTCAAGACATATTTAACCAACTACAACTGCTGCTAGGAGTAGCGAGTTTTAGCAAGAAAGGCGATAATTTTCTAATTCTTTTTGATACGACCTATAAGTGTGAGGCAAGGTTTTCAACACTGTTTTTTCTCAAAAATAAATATAGGAACCGTTTGGAAGTCGAACCGGACCTGAGGATAAAATTGACATATTTTGATCCAAACGAAAAGTTTTTACTTAACCAGAAACAATTGCAAACTTCTCATTAATAAAGTATTTGATTTTATTGGGTTTTATTATATTTTTTTTTGAGCTAATGATTTTTTAATAAAATATGTAAACCTATAATAAATATTTAAATATGTTTTCGTACACACACGCCAGAGTATTCAAAAAAATTAGTGCGTCACGAAGGGTGAGCACAAAAATAACCGGGTCATAGAAAAATAAGTTTGGGAAACGCTGGTCTAGGACGAATGAGAGATGTTGATGGAAAACTTAGGCTCAATTCTTTGTTCAAACGACATTATTTAAATTACATTTTTATTTCTTCTAAGGTGCCCCTAAGGGATTTAAAAAAATGTTGCTTTAACGTTATCGAATAGAGTCGTCTCAAGAATGCATCTTAAAAATTCTAACCACACACACAAAGAAAAAGAGCTTTTCGAGAATATTTTGTTAATAATGTGTTTGATATTTTAATTCATATCTCAACTTTTATATACACATTGCATGTGAGGTCATCTTACAATATACATAAAATAAAACTTTTTATGTATGATCAATTTCCTCTTATTTTTTGATAAACTCTGCGTCTATAAATTTCTTAAAAACCTGCATGTGGTCCATTTCAAAAGATTTATTAGTCAAAATCACGTACATACTTCTATAGACTAGACTAATTATTCTGAAATGATAAATGTATGAATTTAATTTAATATACCGTGAAGCCTAATATCCTATCAAGCATAAGCAATATTCTCACAGGCGTTTAATTGAGTAGAAAAAAAGTAATTCCGTACCTGATGCTATGATTACAGCATTATATTTCACCATTAGATAATCGAATATTGATATTTAATTACGAAACGTTTTATTGTAAATTACTTTTACTAAAAAATAGTAATTTTATCATAAATTGAAAATAGCAAAAAATATCAATTTGTTAAAATAATTATTGTTTACTAAAACTGTAATCATTTACGTAGGCCTTGAAAGATTTTTTTATATACAATCATAGCCTTGTAAAGATGTATAAATCGACTCTTCTTAATTCGTACCATTTATATTTACATATTTTTTACTTATTTTGCCATAAATTATCTACAATCTACAAAAAAAAAATAGGAGATAGACAAAGGAAATATTCTAAAAAAAAGACGTGTAAAAAACATCAAACTGTTGCATCCTCCATTTTTGAAAACCAACCAAATTTTGATGGAAGGAAATAAGCACAGAATGTTATTGGTAGTAAGACGTATAGTGCGGTAAAAAAACTCGAAATGAAAATTTTTAAAACACAAAATAGAATAATACAGAAGCAGAACAGTCATTCTCTTGAAATATAGTGACAAAGTAGCTATTTCTAAGGTAAAAAATGAACAGACTACAAGCAGTCTTTAAAAATTGATCTGTGTCTTTTCTCTCAAACACATCTCACAAGTCAGTTCTTTATTAAATTTAAAGGAGAAAAAGTATGATACACAATAAATAGAAATTAGTCAAACACCAAGCATTTTATTAAAAAGGAACAGTATATTGAGTTCTAGAAAAACTAATAGAGGCAGAATTAGTATTTGAGAAGATTTTAATGAGAAGAACACACGCTGAGGGTCTAGGATAACTACCACTAAGAATAAAGAACTCTTATTAGCTATTAAAGAACATAGGCCTCTGGGATAAAAAGAAAATCCTTAACCTAATAATTGATTTCTTTATCATTAGGAATATTTCAGCTAATTTCGTAGACATTAACGATAGCTAGAACATGAACTCTGATCATTCGTCCATAGAACTAACCATAAGTAACAAGATCATTAAAATAGAAAGTGCTTCAAGACCCTAACAAACTAGCGGATTGGGTGAGTTTCAAGCTGTAGTAATAATAGCTGTAAAAATAAATGTGACTGTACCGATACAAATCACAGAGCAATTATATAAAGAAGCAGATGTCTTGGTGCAAAATATCCAGTAGACATCAAGGAAAGAGAATGTTGCAACAACCAGGGGATCTCGAGATAAGACTGTCCTATTCACTATCTTTAAAAATAATTAAATACTAAACGTTTTGATTTCTATTTCGCAAATGTTTATAAATCTTACACACAATCGCTTGAAAATTTTTTGTTTATATTTTCGTTTGAACAAATATATTAATTTTAATATAATTACCTTATATTTATGAATTAAAGACTTATAATCGATTCAAATAACCACTCGCATTGTACGATGGATATTCCTTTTACATTTGTTAATAATTCACACCACGGGCACTCTCTTTTCATTGGATCTCTTTATTGTAACCTCCGTCAGGGGTCTTAACGTTCCTTTAACAGGAAATAAACCATAGGGTGTCGTAGAAAATTATTTAAAACATTAATTATAAACGAGAAATTTTAGAAGACTAGTTCAAAAGAAAACTTTTGATATCATTCAAGAAGTGATAATTAAGATAAGCTGGTACGCTAATGTTGTGATTTTGCCCAATGTACATATTTGGAGCGCTTATATGAATTCTATAAGATTTTTTTTATTGTAAAGGATCGATGAGACTTATCGGTGAGTTATGGTGCCCCTTTACGTAGAAACAAATCGATATTATCATGTCAATGACAAGGCCATCTTAAAGATAAAATAGCTCACAGGGATGAATTAAAGAGAAGATGATAAAAAACATACTGATTAGATTGATTCGACCGTTACTTGAGGGAAGTTCATTTTATCTAGGAATAAAACACTGAAAAATAATGTGGTTTCTAGACTTCCACAAAATGTAATAAAAGTTACTTTCACTGCAGCTGTTTCGGCCGAGTATACCGTTTTTGAATAGGAATTTTTTCCACAACCAGAAAAAAACTATACCTTTTGCTCGAGTACATATTAAAAAGACAACGTATAAAAAAAGCCAAACACATAGACAGCTTTCAAAACAAAGAATAAATTAGCAAATACAGTAGACTCCCTGTATAACGAGAACTGAAATAGCAGACTAATTACCTGGTTATAAGCGGATCTCGTTATATCCAACAACAATAATACTGTGCATATATATGAATATATAGTTTTCTAAAACATTAACTTTCTATAGTGAAGCCATTCGGAGCAATATAAGATGCTAATAAATATTGTTTGAATGGCGTTTTTGAAATAAAGTTGTTTTCCTTTTATTGTCAATGAAATATATTAAAACAAAAAAGAGTTGTTTACTTTTATTGTCAATGATATACGTTAAAACAAAAAATCTGTATTCTGTAAATCTGTATAAAGCGTATTTTCAAGAATAACATAAATTACTGCGTCTGCAATTGGAAGAAGTCTCTTTAAATTGTCCAGTATTCTATCTATCATATTTTCTAAAGATGTGAAACAGTTTTATGCTTTTTCATTTGCGTTTTTTCTTTGGGTAAAGTTTGTGGCAACCTTTAAAATACTTTCCACATCTTGTCTATTAGGACCTATTATTAGGTGTGAATGGTCAACCCCCTACAATGACACTTGTGAATCATAAATTGTAAATTTCGGACTAAGAATCATAAATTGTAAGAAGTTTACTGCGGACGGCATTTAAAAAGGGTATATATAGCTACGGTCGGGCCAAAACCTAGAAAACACGTTTTTCAATCTTCTTTTCTCTCGTTATAAGCAAATTTACCTCGCTGTAGAGGGTTATAGTTCAATATAAATTTCACGTTACATCTAATGTACCTCGTTATAAGCGAAAACTCGTACTAATCGTGTTCGTTATAGAGGGAGTATACTGTATATTAAGCTCAACAAGAGCCAAAAGAAAAAACACTTACACAGTGGTGTAAAAATCTTACATTTGGTGACAGTCCAAAAAACTTACATTGGTCAAACTGGTAGAATATTTAACAAACGTATAGCAGAAGACACAAGGCTTTCAATAATAGAAAAAAACAGATTTCCGTATACTCACTACACTTTATGTATCTCTATTAGGAACCTATTGAGATTAATAAGTTAAAAATTACAAATAAAATTCTCTTGAGATAAACAGATCTCCCCTTCTCAACTTATTTAGATAAAGACTATAAAGTGTAGACACATAAAAAATATATCACTACAGCCGAAATAGCTGTACTGAAAAAAATTATAATAAATTTTGTGTAGGTGTTAAAAGTTTTTAGTGTTTTATTCTTAGATACTCATCATAAATCTATAAAGTTAATCAAATAATGGGCAATAACAAATTATACCTGCATGCAAAAATCTATCTTTAAAACCCACAAACCTTCGTGTCAAATATTAAAGACTCATTTTTACAATGTACGCCGCATGTAAGCCTACAATGTGTGATTAATGTTCAGAGACCGTTTTGTATAACAAGCCGTACATACCTACCAACCTTTTGAATACATAATGATGCAAAGGTCGCGTTGGTATTCGACAAATGAAAAATAATTCTTTGTACAACCTTGACTTCCACGATATAAATGATGTATGTACTTGTCCAACGTTTTCTGTAGCTATATACAGTGTTTACAAGCGACTAAAAGTTTTAACTATACAGTTAACGCATATAAACGAATTGATATAAAAGTTTTTCGTCATGTGTTGATCATGCCAATAGCAGTCCAATGTTTACAAATGCATTATATGTAATATGTATGAAAAACCCTTTCCAATTCTTCAATACCACTATTTTTACATTTATAGTATCTATAATACACTCAGTTCCCTATTGTATAGGGAAGAAGACACATTGTTGGTGATGCCACTTTTAGAGTGGGCATAGATTTGAGGAGGAATATTAAATAATATAAAGAAGAAACATAATTTATGCAAAAAAATTATCTATTAATAAAAAAATATAGCATTATTCTGTGCAGCTATAACAAAATAATGTTTTGACCTATAATAGCCTGTATATGTCTTGGCATTATGGTAGTTAAATATTAAACATGAATTTGGTTCAATTCGACCTATTGTCTGAAGAGCCGCACTAAGCTCAGGCGGGGGTTATTTGTTGTTTGGGCGGGGTAGCCGAACTTGAATTTTTCGTCTTCACAGTGTGTTCCATAGATGTTGTATTGGATTGAGGTCGGGGCTGGAAGCTGACCAATTCATACGGGCAATCCCGACATTTTCCAAGTATTCATTGATAATTTCAGCTCGGTGGGGATGCGCGTTATCGTCCATAAAAATAAAATTAGATCCTTTCACTGTCGCAAAAGGCTTAACATGCTCATCTAAAATGGTTGTTATATAGCTTGCTCCTGTCCTAAAACCTCCATCCACAAGAACTAAGTCGGTACGGACATTGAAACGTAGCCTCCTTGATAGGTTATTCTGTCGGCAATATAGAATTGGGCAAATCGTTCTTCTTGTCTTCTCCAGATTCTTTCGCGACCGTCTGGAGACCTCAAGCAAAACATGGACTCATTCAAAAACAATACCCTAGTCTGCGTAATTCGAATTTTCGTGTTCTTTTGCGTTGCTCTGCGGTGTTTTGCGCATAACTCATGAGACTAGTCTTCTGGATAATAAATTGGCTTCCTAAAGTCCATCAGATATAAATAAAAAAGACCAAAAATCGTCCATCGTGTGCGGATGTTGCTCTCCTACAGCCTGATCTGGACCTTTTAGTTTAGTTTCCGTTTTGATTGATGCGGTAAATGGCTGTTTGAACAGGACAACGATTAACACCTAGCACCTGGGCATCATAATATTGGTAACGACCATTTTGCACTAAAGCCACGGCTTTTGCAGTATCTGTTGTTGATAATGTCATTTTAATACAATTAAAAAATTTGAACTCAAAACGGTCTAATACCAAATTGGTCTGGTTATTAGTACGATAACAAATTAATTTCTTGCCATGTATCGAACTTAAATTTTTGACAAAAATATCAATTGCTTTTGTTTATAAGAAATGCCAAAAAAAATTATATGCCTAAAAATTATAAAAATAAGGTATATCATGATCATCGTTCTGTCTTTACAACTCTGTGTGGGTCCTAGCCGCCTCAAAAATTTCTTTCCAGTCATCCCTATCCAAGCAAATCCACCAAAATTTGTTTCAGGGTTGCAATCTGATGAATTGTCGATTTACTGCCTCTGGTATCTTCCTACTATCCGTTCTGCATATGGTGCCCTACGGTGACATAGTACTGTGGAAAATATTTTTAATTCCTCTGTGGTTAGAGCATGCAAAGATTCTCCTTTTTTGTGTATGGTACAAAGTATTTTATTTTTCCAATCATTGGGGAGGAATTTCTGTGTCCATATTTCTATCATGACCACCTTCTTTATATAGTTCTGCTGGGAGATTATCTATTCCGGGTGATTTGTTTCTGGCTAGTTTTTTGACTGCATCTTTAACTTCAAAAATCGTTGGTGGTTACCCCTTACCTCATCTTTTTCATCTTCCAGGTTTTCTTCTTCTTCCTCTGTATTAAGTGCCTGGTTGAAATATTCCACCCATCTATTCAATACATCTTTCCTTGTTGTTAATAGGTTGCCATTCTGACTTCTGCTTTGTCTTGTGGTTGCCTTGAATTATTTTCTGTTGATGTTAACTTTCTTATAGAATGCTCTGAATTATTTTTCTCTGTTAAGGTTTTGTATATATTTAAGTTCCTTATGTAGGTGGTTTCATTTTTTTCTTTCGTGTATCCTCTTTTCTTCTCTTCTCTTTCTCTGATATATACATAAATTAATAATTGTCCTTATACGAGGGTTTCTCTAAATTTATATATGCCATATAACAAGTCTTAAGTTTTAAAACTCGCAAAAATGGAAAATATGTCATGGATCGAATTTTTTGCACCTGAACGTATATGGTCATTGTTGGAGGTAGCCAACGATGAGCCAATGCATAGCGATACTATAAAAATTTAGCAATTATTACATAATATTTGATATTTACAAAGATTTTACAGTTATACGTGGCGTGTGGTCTTAGTAAGTATCGTCTTTATAGGTAACAAAACAAGTAATATTATTTTGCATAAAAGACCGCATTTATATCTACTTTTCAAAATATTTGTCACCGATATAAAAGTACAAAGGTACTTTTAGTGGCCGTTTTGACGATACAATCATCATTGTGGCGCTGACCGACAAGTTGCTTTTTGAGTTGCAGAAAACTGCGATAGTTACTGACACATCGATGCTGTATGGAGCATTATCAATTTATTCTCAGTTAAATGGACTAAACCGTCAGTGGCCAGTATGTTCCCTGTCATAAACATTCTTTCGGCCACTTTTGGAAACTCTTGTCCATTTTTAGATCATTCTATCACTCTTAATGTTTTCCCAGTACACGTCACAAGTTTGACGGTAAATTTCAACTGCTTTCATTCCTTTAGCACCAAAGAAACGAGTAGCGATGCTTATATTACTCTCGCCGCGATTCTCAATCGGCAAAAGCTCTAAAAATGCAAAAGTAAATATATAAACGATCTATAGTAGCTGCAATGATGTTTATTTGACGTTTGCTCAGTTTGCTCATACTCATCATATAAATTTTGCAACTTTGTAACAGCGAAATTTTAAAAGAATAAAGTAAAAGGGAAAAATTCCAGTGGTTGGCTGTATAATATAGTTTAAGAAGATACTTAAATACACATCTTGTAATCTAGGTGCCTCTTTGTGTGTAATATAGTAAATTGAATAAACAAATCATTATACTTTATTAACTTTTAATCTATACTTCTCTGAATGTCGATTTTATCACATTTCTGCAATAGTAGTATTTAAATATAAGTCCCATTTACAAGTTTTTATTCTGTACAGTGTCAGATAACTGTGTGACGCATACCTTATCTATATACAATGCGTTGATTGCAACACAAAAAGAAGGAAAAGGATACGATCTTCAATCAGTTCACGCACTGATTTACTCGTGGACTCGACGTAACCTGTTTTATGGCCAGTTTGCAAAATAACTTGTTCTTAAGATTACATTTTGTCTTTTTATCGACGACCATTCAATTATCCTTTATTAGGAGCCAAATGGGCTTCGATGCAGAGTTAAGCCTACTCTAATGGTAAATATTTATTAAAATAAATAATTTTTAATTAAAATGCAGATGTTATTAGGTCATTTATTTGCTATAACGGCTTCGATAACGTGAAAAACATACGTTTCTAGGAGTTATAGCTGTTGTGATAATGTTTATATTGTCACAGCAAATAAATAACCAATAAGAACAATAAAAAGTCTTTTTCGCCTTTTTTACTTTTTCGTAATAGCCGTAACAAGGCTACAGATATGTTAATTATTCATCTTATAATAATGTTATCAATAAATAAGGAATACCTTTGTTTATACACAAAAGATTTCCCATGTAAATGTGAAATTCCCGAATTCTATTTCATTACTGTTTTTTAAGCAATGTGCTTTCCTGCTAAGTCAACCTTTATATCTACTCTATCAGTTACTTTAACGATGTTTTCTTGTTTTGCTTACTGCTGAGGTGTGCTGATTATTTAACAAATTTTGTCGTCCAGGAGAGGGAATTAGCATGACAAAGAATACAGGAGGATTTAGAAAGGTTTCAACAATGATGTATCAGACAGAAACTGTCTCTTAATGTTAAAAAATTTAAACATATACGGTTTTTAAGAATTTTGAGCCCGCATAATAATAAATACTGTATCAATCAAAAAAAGTGGACCTTCTTCTTGATTTGGGAGTGTATTTCAACTCAAAGAATAAAGTTTGTAGGTTTGGATAGTTTGTAAAAAAGATGTTCAAAACTAGCTTTAAATATGCTTGGCTTTTTTAAAAGACATATCTGTGGTTTTTACATTACTACTACTACTAATTATTTCTACAGTTTTCACTGTCTTCCTTCACTCAACCGTTCTCTCCAATTTTCCCTGTCATTCCAGTCTCCATCTCGCAGGGTTCTTTTCTCCATAGCCTCGTCGATTTCATCTCTGAATGACCTTCGGGGTCTTCCTCTCTTTCTTCTTCCAATCGGGCTCCATTCTGTGATTTTGTTTATCCAGCGTCCTCTGTCCGCTCTTCTGACGTGGCCGTATCAGGATAGTCTCTTCTCCTCTATATAGTTGATTATGTCTGATTGCACTCCCATTCTCCGCTTAATCTCTGCGTTTTCAATTCTGTCTCTTTTTGTAAGTCTACAGCTTCTCCTCAGGAACTCCATTTCTACTGCTCTTATTCTACCTCTATTTCTCTTGTTTATTGTCCAGTTTTCGGACCCATATGTCAGGATACTTCTTGTCAGGGTATTATATATTCTCTTTTTTGTCTTTATCGTAATGTTCTTATCCCACAACACTGAGTTTAGTTGTCTTATACAGTTTCTTGTTTGTCTCAGTCTGTTGTTTATATCTTCTTCTGTTGTTCCCTGGTTCGATATTATGGTTCCTAAATACTTGAATTTATCTGTTCCATTTATTTGTCTTCCCTCGTCTATCTCTAGGTTTCTCATATCCTTGTTTTCTGTTGTTAGGTATTCGGTTTTCTCTAAGTTTATTTCCATTCCGTTGTTATTATATTCTTCTTCTAGTTTTCTGAGCATAAAGCTGAGATCTTCTTCATCTTGTGCGATGACTACTTGATCGTCGGCAAAACTTAAGGTGTATAGGTATTCGTCTCTTACTGGTATGCCCATTCCTTCGCACTTTCTCGTCCATGGTTTGAGTGTCTTTTCCAAGAATATTTTAAACAGAGTAGGGGACGTAGCACAGCCTTGTAGAAGTCCTTTTGTCGTCTTAAATGGATTGTAGGCTTTATTTCCACATTTAATAGCTACTTTGTTTTCTTTGTATAGTGCTTTAACTGCTTTTATTAGTGTTTGTCGGATTCCGAGATCATTCATTGCTTCCCATAATTTGACTCTAGGTATTGAGTCATATGCTTTCTTTAGATCAACAAAGGCCAGATGGACCGGTCTACCTTTTGCCATTTTCTTCTCTATCAGTTGTTTTAATGTGTACGTATGATCTAGGCATGATTTTCCTACTGTAAACCCTGCTTGGTCTTCTCCAATTTTTCCTATTATTTCAGTTTCTAGTTTTTCCTTAATAATTTTCCCGTAAAGTCTACCTACCGACGATATTATACTAATTCCTCTATAGTTTTCACATTTTTTCCTGTTTCCTTTCTTATGTATGGATGTGACGTATGCTTGTGCCCATTCCGCAGGTATTTCTTCTCCATTTCTTTCGAACATTTTATGTAGCATGCGGAATAACTTTTCCGTTCCGTTTTTAATTAGTTCGTTTGGTATTCCTCCGGGTCCTTTGGCTTTTTTGTTCTTCAATGTCTTGATTGCTCTCTTAACTTCTGCCAGGCTTATTTCTATCTGGTCGTATGCCCCATTTCCTGCATGTTCTATATTCTCTTCCTGAAATTGGGGACGGTTTTCTGTAAGTAGTTCTACGTAGTATCTTGCCACTCGTTTTCATTAATTTTGCCGATCTGGGTTTTCTCTGTCTTATTTCGTTGAAGTGTTTTTAACATATATACCCTAAAAACTGGTCACCTTTATATGCTTGTCATTTTGACATGGAAGGGGTATTTCATGGTTTGAAATAAATATAGCTTAAAATAAAATTAGAAAAGCTTAAATTCATACATGTTGGATTGCACTAATATTAGGCCCAGTAAAAGCTATGTATAAAGGATGTTAACGATTTTCACACTATGTTGTCTTTGACCATCCTATTCTAATCCTTTCCGGAACTTGATACTCGAACAAGTCTTCCATTCCATGCAATCCATATTGCCTCAGTTTTGTATTAATTTGTGCTCAACCTATACTTCTCACAAGATATTCCTTTTTAAATGAAAAAAAAAAGTAAAAAAAATGGAAAGACACTAGGATTAACTAAAATAATGCTACTATTTAGCATAAACTGCTAAACATGTGTGATATTTATAAAGAAAATTACATAATAATTAAAAAACATCCTTAAACATAATTGAATCCCAAAGAGTTGTAGACAACAGAGGTGTCTTCCTAAAAGAATCATTCCAATTATAGAACAAAAAGCTTCTTGGCACAATTTTAAAATTGATCAAAGTGAGATAAACAAAGAAGCTAATAAAGTATCTATAAAGTTAAAAAAACGCTGGTAAGACTCTAAAAGATATTGTTCTTAAGCTATTTTCTTGTGGCATCTTAATGCACTACTTTAAAAGATACTGGACATTGACTAGGCACCTTTCCTATCACGAGAAGTAAATAATAAGAAAAAAAAATCAGGTAATAAACTTCAAAACAGACATTTATTTTCGAATCGATACCTTTAGCTATTATTTACTAATAAGGTTCATATTTTTATAAATACTTAATTTAATAATTTCTACTTCTGATCATTTCTTAACCTTATTAAAATCCTAACGAAAAATTCATTAAACGCTGCACGGAAAATCTCTCAATTCTGAAAAGTGATTAATGTCCTTTTCGCCGATGTAGCGGACGTTTAATCGTGTAGAAACACCACACGGTGGATCCCGGAATGTCACTCGATTGACAAATGGCTGTAATTTGGAAGACGTTACTAATGGAATGCTTGGTGGAATTTTTTATATTGTCAACGAAGACGTTTCATACGTCTCTGCCTTATTGGCCAAATATGAAATATCTGTTTGGTGATTTGTTAGCTGCTGATAGGTCATTTTTCTTTATTTGTTATGAGTTCTACAAGCGCACAGGAATTTTGCTTCTTATATTTGATTTTTGCAATTACTAAATACATAAATCTCTTATTTGCGTAGTCTTCAGCAGCAATTGGACTATTTAAGTCATTGTTGATATATATTCTGTATATAGTTTTTATGACACAGCTGATAATCCGCAACATAATGTTATAAACCAGTGGCGAAAAATATCAAAATTATTCGATTTTTCTTTGTCTTAAATGTTGCAGTAATTTTAATAAACCGTACGTAATGTATTCAGGTACAAAATAATATTATTAAGAAGTACCTAAGTTTCAAGTACAAGACGTCTTACACCTACTGTATAAAAGAAACATACCACTCAATATTATACAAACCATCGAAAACATCTACTTTCATAATCAAATGCAGGCAAAGATAAATGGAAAACTAACACCTAGCTTTCGAGTGTCAAGAAAACTATGTCTCTAAAAATTCCTGCTAAAATGTTTAAAGGCGGTTTGATAATAGAGTTAAATGCTTTGATAGAATGAAAATATATAAAGTGGACCCAATAAGAGGTGTCTTTAAAAATGAAGTAACCAATTTTCAGCCTGCCTATACAACAGAGATGTACCTTACCAGTGATGAAAAATTCAAGGCAAGTTCCAAACCGACGGAACTTCTTTTGCGGTTCATTTCAACAGTGTCTTTTGCAGTAAACACAATATCACATTTGATAATTGGTTCACTAAATTATCCATTAATGCAGCAACTTCTTGCATAACACCAGTTCACATTATTGTGGTTATCGTCCAAAAAAATAAAAAGCATATTCCTCCCGCTATGACCAAATATCAAGAATCGAGAATAGTACTTAACAAATTTAGGCTTATTTTTTCAGCAAATTTGGTTTACTAGAGAAGTGCTTGACACTGGTGTTACAAGTGGGTTATAAAATGAATACAACGATTATAAATTATCCGTGCAACGTTATATATTATTATAAAGCCATAAAATCCGTGGCTATCGCGAACATTGCGCAATAGACCAAGCAATAAACCTACGGATTGTGATGAACCCTTTTCCTTAACTTCAAAGAACAGAAGGAAGGTGTTTGATTTGTCTCAGAATAAAAGATAGAAAGAGTTACTTCATATATTATTTTTGCAGAAATTTTGTTTGTTTAGAACACGTATGTTTGTAAAATCTTGGCATTTCACTGATTGACGAGTATGATGAAAAAAGGCACTAAAATCTGCGGCTAACCGCAGAAAATAAATTTAATAAATACTCAATTATTAAATTTTTTTCAGACGTATTATGCTATGGGCTATAACATACCCCATCTCTTTGAAAAGCTTAAAGATTAGGCAGGTATAGCGCTCATATTTTTTATCTGGATCAAACATGAACTGATGAAAAACATTTTGTAAGAAGAGTTTTCTTCAGATAAACATGTTACAAATGCTCGTCAGTCGTTTACTGAAGGTTTGTCTACTGTATTAAAATTTCGAACTAGTTAGTCATTTGTAGGTACAGTGTCTTCTGATAGGTACTTCGGATGTTTTATTAAAAGTTTGAGAAAAAAAATCAGCAACAATCACCGATGAATAAGAGTTGCAATTCACATTATTAATAACATGTCGTAAAAGAATTTTGATTTATTTCACCATAAAAAAACATTCCCAAACAAACTTTTGGTTAAGTTTATAAAGCTGCTGCATCTAGTAATCTTCAAACATAATCATTACTAAGTAACTATTTAAAATAAATCTCAAACGATGCAAATTCATGTGTGTGCATAACGAAAGGAAAAGTAAATTTAAAAAATTTTATTCATTGGTCCTTTTATATTTTTTTTCTTTCCTATTCGTGCAATTTATAATATACTAGTAATTTTGTCCGTCGTACTTCAAATTATTGATTTATTAATACAATACAATACATACATACAATTTGACGAAACATTTTTAAAAACTGTATTTTTAGTAAAAACTCTATCGCTTCCTTGAATTAATTTTCCTTGCGACCGTGCATCAACAACTTTGACAGTTTGTTTGAAAATTTTAGGATCAATAAACTAAATTTTTTAAAATAATAAACTTCTTGCATGTAAACCGAGTATATAAAGTAACATAAAGCTTTATATTATTTGCTTAATAAATCTTATCTTAAAATTACCGTAATCAATCATTTTGGCAATTTTGTGAAAAAATTAATTACTGATAAAGTAGTTAAATTTCCGAGTAAGGATATTTGAATCATTAATCTGTAAAATGAATTAGCAATAAATCAACCGCATCGATTTAAGAACAAAGTTGACTGATTAAGTCTCAATAAGTTGAAATGTCAGTTGGAAGTTCACATTATTTTGCTAGGCTATCCTAGACGTGGCGATCGTCCCGGAAAAACTGCATTTCCATAAGACGTGTCATACTTTTATTAGATTAATTAATGAATTTACTAATGTTTATTAGATTATATTAAATATTGCATATTTGTCCATATAATTATTAATGTATATTGTCCATATTATAGAGATGTCTACGTTATGCACACTCATGCACTTGAATCGTCTAATCTGAATACTAAAACGTTTTTCTATTAAAACACTAACACCTTTTAAGTTAAAGTAATGTGTGCAAGTAATATACAACGAGAAAACCCTAGAATCAAATGCCGGCAATAAAAATAACAGTCTGGAAAGTGGCCCCAAAGTTAATTGACTTTTAAGGAGGGCAATTTTGCGTTAGAAAATAATCGTTCGCTCGAGAGGAAGAGCATCCAACGGAGAAGTGGTTTCTAGCCGCAATTTCTTGAGAGAAAAAAGCCTCCCTTTGCCCTTTCGCAGTCGAAAGAACAAATAACGAGAAGAGGGGCAATTACAGAATCATCAGTGCGGGAGGTATTTACTAATCAAAAAAAAACTTTATAAAATAGACATATATTTATATTTCCTATTGATTTAGGAATATTTCTATTTGGTCCGGGAAAACTTCGGTGAAATAATTTATAATGTTTACAATAATGGAGAATTAGTTTTCCTTATATTTGCCTGCTTCCTGTTGGTAAATTTGTAATAATCAGATTTTGAGAGTTTTTTAATAAAAAATAATGAATTGGTTGCTCGTGCGTATGTGCGAGTCCATTTCAAACTAAGTAGTAGAAATAAATGACAGACTTATTCACGATCTATTTATTTAGTAAGTGAGGACTGGTTTCGACCACTACAGTTTTTTGGTCATCATCAGGCAACCGGTAAAGTACAATCTTAAAATTACATATTCTTATTCTACCAATTTGAACAAACCTTACATAAGGTATGGTACAAATAGTGCTAATATTACTTATGTTATTAAAAATAAGTTAACTTCAAGCATCAGCGAGAAGCGCTACTACCTGACTTGACAATGGCAAGTGCGACCTTGCCGAAACGTCGTCAAAATAATGGTTATATCAAAACCAAAATTATTCAACGAGGAGTCAAATCCGGAAAACTACAGAAAGCACATATAACTCCCGCGGAAATTTCATATAAGTTTTTGAACCATTAATTGTAAATTGTTACTTCTTTTTGTTGTATCCAGTTTTTCCTGTGTAGTATTTGAGACAGATGTAGTGCTATGATTTTGTCCCTCCACAGCGTTTGCATATGAAACAGGATGGGCGACGAGTATTTGATGAACTTGGCGGGCAATGAGATTGTATTTTCTCCCGCAACTTTGGAAATTGTTTTCTTTGGAGCTCTTTGTAGACCAAACAGCCTCTCTAGATGGCAGGATGATTCTCTTGGCAATTTGTGCACTTCACATATTTTATTCGTATTGGGTTTGGACATTCAGATGACAAGTGATTGGCTGTACATTTTAGGCATCGAGGCATTCTGTTGCAATATTTGTTAGTGTCCCCGAAATGTTAACACCTGTGGCATTGCGGAATTTCTCTTTTAGGATGTGGTGGTTTAGCTTTAACTCTTGAGTTAAGTAGTTTATTGACTTTATAAATGTCTTTATTATTTGCATTAGCAACCAATTCTTCTTGGAAAGATGGTAGTGGTGAATATTGCGGATAACCACTCGAAATTCACGGTCCTGTTTTATCTGATATGTGTAAAACTGCGTTTTTTTGCTGTTAAACTTTTAATAATATCCGAATAGTTTTCAGGTGAATCTACTTGGAGTTTATTTGGTTTTTCCTAAGAAATTTAATCTTATATAGATTTGGTATTTTTTCATCAAGCAGTTCACGAGCGGTTTGATATATTCGACGTTCTGAATGAATATTGGTGGAGGTTTTTTGGCTTTGGCATTTTTGTTTTCTTTTTGTATATTATCAGTAGCTAAGGGGCTATATCTATTCGACGTTAGCATAGGTTTCTGCAACCAATAATCCTGAATAGTAGTTTGCTTTTTAATTCTATTCGGAGGGCTATCTTCTAATCGCTGACGCTTCTTATTTGGAATTAACGTCCAACCTGTATCATCATTATGCTGACGAGTTTGTTCAGTGGCTTCTGTTTGTTGTGCTGGTTTGTTTTCTGACAAACACGAAAACATCTTAAAACATCTGTAAAAAGCAACTGACGGTTGCTTATTTATATAAAGTAAAAAAAGAGTTACACAAATAATGGAAAATTTTAATAACGAATCAATAAACATATCTGTGGTAAAACAAGAGCCATGATATACTGTAGAAATACTTAGAAAATCAACAGAAGGAACAAAATATTTATAAATTAGAGACGATGAAATTACAAACTTCAAACAGAATGACTATAACTCTCGTAGGTGGTCAGATGATATAAAACAGTATGCTGTACCAAGATGGACGCACCATCTTTTACTTCATAAGTGTATAAATTTAACATTTATCCAAACCAAATAGATGAAACTACCAAAAAGTTTGAACTTTCAATTTAGAGAATTCAAAATATATTAAAAAGCTACCTAATGTTAAAAACGTTTTAAAACAATAAGAGGAATAATATCCCTATCGTAAAACGCATTTAATTCATCTAATTACAATCTTCCTTGTCTCTAAACACGTCAACATTTTACTGAAAATCGTCTAATACGCGATACGATAAGTAGTAAGTAACGACAGAAAGTGGCAGGCGTAAAAGCTGCCCGCCACTGCCACAACGAGAGCTTTCCATTCAACGTCACTTATCTAAAAGGTTCTCACCATTTTATTTGCTAGGCTTAAAAGCTTTCAAATCGACTACTACTATTAACATTCTTTACGTGTAATGAATGTCTTCGGAATGTGTCGGTTGTTTCCTCTACTACATAAATTTCTTCGGGTTTTTCTTTTAAACGCCATAAATCATACGGCATTGGAAGAAAAGTGATATCTGGTAACTTCTGGAAATCTTCTTTATGAAGACGAGGTAGTATAAATGTCTTTTATGCAGTAGAAATATAAAATACTGATTTAATAGTAGGTAAAAATACAAACAGATTCATATCCTTTCATTATCCTTTTTTCAGGCATGAAAAACATATAATTTATTCTACCACATCTAGTTTCCACATCAGGTGTTTCTGTATTGCGCCGATTTTACCTGAGTGGGCTACAACCGGGTGCAAAAGGGTTGAGATTATCTGGCAGTCGTTTATGCAGATAGAAATCAGAAATAATAAAAAAATATTTTCAACTATGTCGACATGACTCTAATATGAAATTTAGTTACATTAAAATATCTATAATTTCATGTAAATTCTGCTTAAATAACATACTCCAAAGTCTTGTATGGATTAATAAAGACATATACCTGCTCATTACTACTTACGATTATAAATCAAACAGATGATGACCAACAGTTTACTCCACTGTTGTTTTCTGCTTTTCGTCTCTTGTCTTTTTCTTGCCATATTTAGAACACACGTTGTCAAATTCGGTACAGTTTTCGTGAACCCAAAATGAACAAATGACACATTGTAACCAATCCTCAATAAGTTGGGTAGCATAATAATTTTACCCATGCCTAGCACCCATGTCTTGTTCATTTTCGATATCAATATTTGAATCGCAGAGTATTGGTTCTTCTTCGTCCTCACCTTTCTAAAATCTTTCGAACAGCCTTTCACTTTCTAGCTACTATAATCTTATCTTTACTTTGTCTTATTTTTAATTTTTTTATCTTCTTTACTTTGGCGTTTTTTCCTGTTCTTTGTCTTTTTCTAACTCTATATGACAAAAAGTTAAAAGAATACCCACGTGCTTTGCCCGATTTCTAGCCTCAACAGGTTTATGTGATATTGATGAAATTTCTTTAAGAATTTGAGAGGCTGGAAATTATTTTTCTAGTTTTTCCATAACGTCGTTATAATAAGCACTAAAAGTTGTTTCATATGGTTTGTAGCTAATCGTAGATCTTTGACAGATAGTAATTAGATAGGAGTATTTTCTTTGCAAGAACTAAATAGTATTCACTGGTTAGTGCAGATTATTTTCTGTGCAGCAGATGGTATTTTAGATATGGTATCGCTTCAAACATAAACGTTTCATTGTTGGTACAAGGTATTGGATTTACAACAGGCGATATTATGGGTGAAGCTATGATAAAACGTAATCTTGTGTTTCGCCTACTAGGATTTTGTTTTATCCAAAGTCTGCATTGTTCGTAAAATTTACTTTTCAAAGATTTAAACACAGATCTATCTAAATATTGCGAATAATGCGACGTGCGACTTTCGATAGATCATAATATGATCCTATTAAAAACATTTCTACTGAATTGCAGTGGGTAGAATGGCCATCTAACAGCAATAAAATTTTGCCGGTGGTTTTCTTGGAAGTAAGTGGGTTTTAACTCATTCTAAAAATAGTGCAGATGTAATATAAGCTGATTTTTCTGACATGAAAACTTGGGAACCTGGAGGCATTTGGACTGAGCATTTAGCTTTTTTATTTTTACTTTTAAAAATACAAGCAGGTGGCAAAAAAGTTCCTTCCGCAATGCAACATCCAATAACAGTAACATTAATTAGTATTTTAATGGGAATAAGCCACAATTGATGTTTAAAATAAGTTTATTGACGTTTCAATTTTCACTTCAGAAATCGTTTCCAAAATACAAACATTGATCATATGAAAATACAGTTTGCTTTTCCCATAAGATCATTAGCTGCCAAAACCTGCTCTAATAATTTGAAATAAGCGTCAAATTCTATACTGTTCACAGCTTGAGATCTCGCTAATGAAACTACTTTCGACTTTCGCAATAGAATATCAATTTCTTCTTAAAAACATTTGAATCAAATTATAACCAACTTTTTCAATTGTTATTTTAAATCTGCAAAATGAAATTTTCATATTATCAATAGTCATTGGGAAACCTTTACTTTGTATGGATTTTTTATGAATAAAAATTTTTTGTTCATTTCGTTTTTCAAGCATTGAAGATGAACAGAGGTCTTTTTTTTGTAATTGTCGTTTTTTATTATCGTTCCAATATTTTACGTGAAATTCCATAGGATTCTTCTATCCAATTTCCGTGCCTTGCAACTATTTTTCTTTTGTAGACATTTAATATCTACAATTAAATAGAGAAAAATTTAATTAAAAATAAAAAATGAACTTTATAATAAGACCAGCTTTACCGAACTGCGTATTGTCATCTTCTCCGGGAGATATGTCCATATCGGAATATAAGTAAACCCCTCTGCATTACTTAGAATTTTATGGTTAGAATACAATAAATCAATATTCTAAATATGATAAAACGTAAAGGTAACAAGTTTCCATTGGAATTTCTTCAACACGAAGTAAAGTGTGAACACATTAAAAAAAATTTATTCTTTTAAAAACAAATAAAGTGGTTTTTACTTACTTTTTGATTTAATTTCACGTACTACTAGTGGACTCCGTACGGCCATTTCCCCAGAAATTAGTTTAATATGTGTTTTTGACATTTCGTTTTCCACGAAAATCGTTCTCAAAATACTATGGAAGTGATACTGTGTAAGTGAAATTGTGGAATTCTCATTAATGATGGTAATTAATATGAAAACGTCATAAGAAAATATCTTCCGAACAATATATAATTTTTTATAATGTTATCCCTATCTAAATTTGTAAATAAAATATATTTGTGGGAAAATCCATTTCTTAATTTTACGACTGTCTTTTAAACTTTTTAATCCGCGCTACTAAATGATTGGTTTTAAATAAAATGTGGGAGGTAATAAATCATCCGTTTATATATTTCGCCTCTTTTGTCGCTTCTTCATTAACTTAGTTATTCCAATATTTTGACTCTTTAATTAAAAATATGATAGCGTTGACGTAGCATCCATTAGCGTGTTTCACTACATCATCCATAAGATATAACCATAATTTTCAATACTGCTTCCATTCCCAGGTAATTAAAAATCCCAGATTCAATAAAAGTATTCTAATAAGCCGTAAAGAATATTTAATGGTATCTAAAATTCGTGATGGGTGGTCGAAATGCTCATTCTTTGTAAAATATTGTAATTGATTTTTTTCTAATTAATATCTGCTTTGAATTAATTTTTTTAGAGCATAATAACTTATATATTTTTATGTTTGTTTCAGGTGAGTATTTTCGGAGATTTTGGCGTTATATTACATGTTTATGACATCCCCTGGTAAGTCAGTTATCCTTTCAAGCTGAATTTATTTACCATAAACTATAAAATAAAAATATTTATTCTTAAAACAAAATCACAAACAAGTTAAAATATAAACTGTAGCCTGATGTTTTATAAAATTAGTACTTATATCAACTAATTTTAAAATATTATTTAATTTTTTATGATATTTTAGCTTCTTTTTATAAAACTATAAAATTTTTCTTCTTTAGAACGGCTTATGTTCCTGAAAAAAGTTGCGCATTTTGCTATATACGCTTTCGGTGTATCCTTATTTTTATTTTCTTTATTGAAAAGTCTTTCCAACCCAAAAGGCAGCTTCCATACGAACTACCGAACTTCTAGACTTCAAAGATCTCACGTCAAAACTTCGACAAATCTTCGGAGATAACAATATTGCCATAAATTTAGGATTCAAAGTCAAAAAACCAACTAATCCGCAACCCGTTCCAAATTATCAACAAAACTTTCATTTAGTCATTGCCGACGTCGACAAAAAAACTATCCCAAAAAATCATCGAGGATAATTTATCCGAAAACAACTTCCCATTCACCAAAATAGTTCGTATAATTGCCCGTTCTACAAACCAACCCACCTCTTTTATTAGAGTTTGTACAAACTCTGAAACCTAGGTTCGCTAATGCACTTTTAAACCGTATTAAGATCGTAGGAGAACGATTGAAATGCGAGAAGGCCACGAAAAATCAATTATCTGAACACAGGTCTTCTGCATGCTCCACGATAGGTGTTCCCAAACGTCCCGACTGTAATGGAGATCACCCGGCATTTTCACAAAAATGCCCACACCAAAGAACCCAACCAAAAGACACAAACCAAACTCAACCCGTACACATTCCTAAACAAATCCCCTCATACGACCTATCATCTGACATGAAATTCCTAATCCACTTCACGTCCGTTCTGTGATCCGTTTTATTGTCTTCCCTGAAAAGAGGAGCGACACAATTTGCTATGTAAATCAAATGTCCAACGCATTGTACGGGACCGATATGTCCATATCAACCTCCTGTTACAACAATTCTATAAACCAAACCTTCACTCAACTCCGCACATAACACACACATTCGTGTATATATACACTTATCATTTACAATACACACATTCACTTTACCTTCCCAAGCTCACAAATTATAAATATACAAACACCAAAAAACAAATAAGCCAACAACTAATAGACACATAAATCGCACACACCAATCGCTATACAGTGAGCACCACACACACTCTTTCAGAGTCGTATTCAAAATCACAAGGACATAGGGAGATTGGTTTTCTGTGGTTTCTCAATCTCATTGCACAATGAGATTGGGAAATCTCAAGGCTGTGTC
The DNA here is from genome assembly GCF_040954645.1 of Diabrotica undecimpunctata. NCBI lineage: Eukaryota > Metazoa > Arthropoda > Insecta > Coleoptera > Chrysomelidae > Diabrotica > Diabrotica undecimpunctata. Next base: position 175,357,130 of record NC_092805.1, read on the forward strand.
CTCTGTATCCTCCACGCGTTTAAACAAAACAAAAAGGCCAAAAATCTGAAAGGACCGTTTTTTCCAATGGAACTTGTACTTGGTAGCGGACTTGGTCCCACCGGCATTCAAAAGGTCCTTCTGACTTCTGCTTTACAGCTTCCAGTTAGTCCCGGAAAGCGGCAATATGCAGATTCACGTTTATCCAACAATAAAAACCACTCTTGAAGAGGCAACAGAGCCTATAACAAGGTTTAAACATGGATTGACTTGATATGCTATCAGTATATAATAAAGTTAGAAGAACAAACTTCACATGGAATTGGCCATATAAGTAATGAAGATGATAGTCTACAAAGACTAGTGGACAGATTTCACACCAGAGCGAAAGATTTTAAGATGGCGATTTCAACTGAAAAAACCAAATTAATAGTAATTAGTAGAGTCCGGATTTCTAAGCATAATGCTTATGGTAAATAATAAAAGCAGGAATATTTTCTTTTGGAACATAAGCCAACTTTTGTTTTGTGAGTGAAACAATAAAAGATTTGGAGAAACAGCAAATGTCATTAGTCTATCCAAAAAATAAGTTTTAAAAACAGATGGAAGAAATCCCTGGAAAAATTGGTCAGATAGTATTAACAAAACTTAAAGATGTATTAAAAAAAAACGAGAGATTTCAACATATGAAGAAACTATTTTGACTTTTAAATAAAAAACACGTTAAAGATATAAATGTGGATCCGCCAGTAGTGGCAATGCATGCACCGATAACCAGTGTGTGCTTTGAAGAAAGCTTTTTCTTCTTATTCTTCTTCTTTTTATGTAGACATGACTCTGTCTGTTTTTCAATGTGGCTCCAGTAAGTTGTCGTTCCATCGTTTTCGTGGTCTTCCTACTGATCGTCCTCCTATTGGGGAACCGTCTCTTGCCGTCTTTACTACTCTATTTGTTGTCATTCGGCTTATATATTCGTTCCATTCTACTCTTCTATTTCTTATCTAGTTCTTGATGTTATCCATCTTGCATCTACCTCGTATATCTGTACTTCTAGCTCTGTCCCATTGTGTTTTACCATCAGTTTTTCTAAGTGTTGACATCTCTGCTGTTTCTAACATCTATTTTGTCCTCTCTATGTCAGGTCGTGTTTCTGCCGCGTATGTCATTATTGGTCTGATTACTGTTTTGAAAATTCTACTTTTCATTTCTTTACCGATATTTTTATTTCTCAACATTGTTTCATTCATGCAATCTGCGGCTCTATTTGCTCTATTATGTTCTCTTTCACTTCAGTTTCGAGCTTTCCCTAGCTAGATAATGTGATGCCTGGATATTTACACCCCATCACATGTTCTATTATCTGACATTCCAGCTCTTAGTAAATTTGCTGTTATAACCATGCATTTTGTCTTTTTTGGGAAATTAACATGTTAAATTTTCTGGTGGTTAAGTATATTAAATTGGTGCAGCATACGTTGTAAATCATCATCACTTTGAAAGAGTAGTATTGCGTCGTCTCAATAGCAGATTATTTTCAGTTATTTCTCTCCCTTTTGGTATCCTTTTTTGATTCCTCATTTCCTTATTACTTCATCCATAATCAGGTTGAACAATAGAATACTCAGGAAATCTGAGGATTTGGAAGAATTGTTATCTGGTTTTGATTGGTGTTTCCAATGAAACACCAATCCAGACCAGATAAAAAAGATAAATCCGAACTACATGAAAGGCATAAATAATACCTTATATTGATTAAGTTCCTTTAATTTTCCTAACTAGCAGGTTTATTGGGTTGAATTTGTCTGTCTGTGGTTTAAGTTTAATGCTATCTAATATATTTTTATTTTTTGGACCTTGTTTGGGGATGAGGTTAGGTGAAAATTTCCCCCGTATACCAGCCACTAAACTACATCGTCCAGGTAAGGAGACCAGAAGAGAGAAGTGAGGGAACAGTGACATATTCACACAAATGTGAATATTCGCACTGAAATAAAATCCAGTATAAGACCAATCCAAAACACGTATCCTTCAGAAAAAATCTGACACACAACTATATCATGAAGGGTACTAGAAACGGCATTGATGAAGATACTGAGAAGAAATATAGGAAATATGCAGAAAAACCGAAAAAATCAAAACATCAACATCAAAACAGTCAAAAATTCGTAGACATCATGGTTGATCACTTGGAGAATGAGAAAGGGAGTAATCATGGCTCTATAGCGGTCAGCATTGCCTGTATTATTCTGGCAAGCACTGTTTTTGAAGAAGTACGGTCCAACGATTTCACCAGACCATAAAGCACAACAAACAGTTAGTTTTTCTGAATGTAATGGTTTCTCAACATACATCTGAGGATTATCTCAACTCCAAATAGGGCAGTTTCGTTTGTTGATGTAACCGTTCAACCAAAAGTGAGCTTCATCGCTAAACAAAATTTGCCTATGAAAATCGGAATCACCGGCAATCTCATTTTGGATCCGCCCACCGAATCTACGCTATACTAGGTGATGATGTTCCTTAAATTCTTGCATGAGTTGGATTTTGTAAGCACGGAAAGCAAGATCTTTCTGCAAAATCTTCCATAAAGTGGATATTCACGTATACAGCTGATGTGCACGATGGCAGATAGACGGATTCAGGTCTTCTTGTATGCTATGCAACTACAGCAGCAATAACTTATCATTTAGAGTAAACGTGGAACAAAACGTTTCATGGTTAATTGAATTACTTGTTATGATGGACTATTATGTTGACCATAAAATGAAAGTAGTCCGCGATACGTATTTCGAGCAGAATCACAATTTTCAAAATAAATTTGTACAATTTGGAAGCGTTGCTTAGGCGTCAAGTAAATTCATGCTAAAATGCCAAATCAAACTTAACATAAATCACTTGAAAGCTGTCAAAATGGCCGACAGTTAAAAAAGTGCTACCAACTTACATTTTATACCTCTAAAAAACACCCTTTACAATGTATCGTCATTAACCTTTTTTTACAGCTTCTTTTTGGTTTTTATTTTCGTAGCAATCGACAGTTTTGGGACTCTACCAGTATTTATTTTGACGACATGGTTTAGCTATATTTGTGTCTGGATTTTGTTTTGCTCTTACTGGTTGTCCATACATTCGGGTGATTTGTTTTTATTAGTTTAGTTTATTAACTGCCTTTTTTGCTGCAAGAATCGATGGTGGTTAGTGTTCTCTCTCATGTGCTTTGTCTGCTTTGCTTGCGAAATACATATCTCTTATATATTCAAAATAAATTCTTTAACAAATTTCCGTTTCAAACTTCCGTAGACAAATTGATGTCTTTATAACTCGTACTACCATTCGACTCGGCTAACAGTACCACTGCGCATTAACTGGAACTATATATAGTACCTTCGGCAAATAGCGAATTCTTAAAACCAGATCAGTGGACAATAAAAGAAATAGTTCAGTTGAATCGACTACCAACTATTTACGACGCTATTGTTACATAATTGTTCTATCGACATAGGTGATACAATCACTACCAGCTTGATTACTAGCTTGAAAAAGAGTTGTTACGGTCGTTAGGAAAATCAGAATGGGTCGACTTATTTAAAATAAGTGATTTGTTGAAAAAGAATCAGTTTTTTTTCTATTTCCTGTATGTGTTCCTATTTACACCGGACATTTTACTAGTTTTATGGTATTTCATCTATTTTATTTTAACTAGCATCTTTTACGAACTTTTTCTAGTTTTTGGATGGTCCTTTTTAGCTTACATTAGAATTTTTTTATTACCCGTTGATTCAAATTATCATTACCAACAATATCATAAAAATTAGGTTTCTGTGCTCACTACTGGATGCAGAAAACTACTAAATAAAAAGGAAGAAAAATTTGCTTGTGTATTATTTCAAATGTCGGGAACAATACCAGCAATGATAGTAAATAAGAAAACTTACTTTTATTTTGGCAAACTTTTTATTTTGGAAATTGAAAAAAAGGGAAATTGATATCTGTCTACTAACAGTAACAAAGAAAAAAGGTAAAGGTAACGAAAAAGTTGATAACTATACGCAAATGTATCAAAGAATAATCGAGCCAAACGGGTTGTAGCTGTACGAATTCACAATAAATTAGTAAAGTACTTAAAAAGCTCGCACAAGGTTGACGAGCAAATTATCATGGTGGAGCATACGAAAAGTGGAGTTAATATAGTTATCACAGTAGTGAAGAAGGGTGGGAAGAAGGGATAACAGATAGATTATTGTGAAGTACGGAGGGGCTTTAAATGAGAACGGTGCGCGACTTATTGGCTTATGTGAAGGCTCATCATTAAAAGTAGCAAATAGATTCTGCGCGCATAAAGAGATATACAAATATGCATACCCAATAAGAGAACTAAGGTAAATTATTGATTATATCATGCGCCAACTATCAACTAAAGGTGTTAGTTAAATACCGGGAAAATAACAGCAACCATCAATATGGACAAACAATATCCGGAAATATGAGTATAAACAAATATAATTTAGAAAGCCTAAAGAAAGAATCCACCCAATTTTTGTACAAACTCAGATTGGATAAAAAACTACAAAATACTAGAATAGAAAACAAGACTGTGCAACAACTATAAAGTCAAATAAAATACTGTATACATAATGCAGCACAAGACGCCATAGGGTATAACCAAAATGTCCAAAACCAAGATCCGGAGTCGTGGTCATAAGACACAAGCCTATCGAATCTACAGACACAAAATCCAGAAGACTGGAATAGGGAAGTTAAGAAAACTTTAATCAAAAAAAAACTTGGGCCAAAAAATATTAAGAAATTAACAAATATGTGGGTGGTACTGGAGTATCTGAAGCATGTAAGTTTATAGGAAACTTCAGAAAAAATCACAAAGGAACAGGTAGATTAAGCTCCATAAATATGTCAGAGTGGAAAGAATATTACAAATTCCTATTGACGGAAGCAAAACCAAATTGTGAAATAAATTACAGAGATTTCAGAACATATCCAATAGACAAGATGACGAAGTAACCAATCAATGTGGACGAAATAATACGAACCTTAAAAGAAATGAAAAACGGGAAAACCACAGGATTTGGAAACATCCCCATTGAATAAATAAAACTCGGACTGTCAACACTAATATAAAGTGTTTTATAAAACAAGAAAATATTCCAGAAAATTGGAACTTGGCTCCAATTGGGGATGTTGCACAGTCGATTGCTAAAACAACGAATCAAATACCAATATGATGAAATATAAGATCAGAGTGCTGGCAGATCTTGTGTAGATAATATATTTGTACTTACTTCTACAAATTATTGACAAAATAAAAGCCAGAAATTTATCAGTTCATTTAGTGTTCCTTGCCTTAGGAAGGCCTATGATACAATATGCTTACAAAGCTTGATTGAGATGGAAAATTTTAGATGGATTTCCTGTCACACCAAAAGGCTTTAGGCAAGAACGTTCTTTATCTCCAACTCTATTTAAAATCTATATTCAGGAAGTATTAAACAATTAGAGGAGAAGAAGATGCACAGGGATGGGGATAGAACTTGGTAATATGTACATAACAAATCTTTTTTTCGTAGACGATCAAGTACTTTTATTTTGTAGATTTGGTAGATTCTATGAATACTTTTAATAATTTCATTGGTTAACTATAATATCAATAGTCGTCTATGAAAAAACTGACTTTTAATTGCCTAGTAAATAATGGCTCGTTCAATATTTGAAAAATTGGAAATCGGTAAAATCGAACAATAAATCTGTTAATATTGTCATTATCCAGCCATTATCTACTTATTATTTTGTGATACAAAAATGTAGGATATCTTTAAAAGAATGTGTGCAGGATTTAGGTTTAAAATTTTTCAATTACTCCGATCTAAAATTTAAGGTGGAATTCTTAATCTCTTGGAAGTTTTCACGATCTTTTCTTTTGATTTTCAGTGTTTATTCCTGATTTCAAGTTCTTTTTTTATATTTTCCCCATTTTTGCGTTTTAAATTCCCTGTTTTATCATTTTTTCTTCCATTTCTGTAGTTATTTTTTTATCTGTGTGTTGATTCCCCTCTAGTGCTGGTCTTTCCAACATTTTTTTTGCGATTTGCTTTTCAAACTGATCTTGAAATATTTTACCTTTGGATGTTTTAATTTTTCCGTTATTTATTATCCTTTTTTTCTTAATCCTTATTTTATTTTTGTTTTTGGTTCCTATTCTGTACAATAGAGACTCCATTTAGGCTCACGAAAAAAATTTAACCAAATTAATTGAAAATTATATTTCTTTAAATAAAATTAAATATGCCAGTCCACTTTAATCAAATACATGTCACGAAATCTAAATAGCTAAATTTATATTATTTTTAAGAGCACGCTATACTCGGTTACGTTTTTATAGGAAAATTTTTTGTCAACTTACCAAGGCACTAACAGTCAAACACGCCTAACCTTCTATGTTCAACTACTACCTTCAGTTGGTTAATCAAACACATTCTGTACAGAAAAAGTTATGTTAAACAAGCCTAACACACACATAAAAAGAGATATTTATTGCTTCCATAAAACAATCAATTTGTCTTGTTTTGAAGCAGAACTAGTAGGAAGGGACATTCTTTTAGACTGGTAAGTGTGAAGAGACAATAAAGCCTTATCACGCTTTTGTTAGTAGTTTGTCTTTCATGTTGGCGAAATCGAAGAAAGCAGTGGCGTTTCTTAATTATTTTTTAATTTTATGTCGACAAAATATGTCGCAATGTTCACTTA